>NC_142041.1:61500234-61805234 GCF_982192425.1 Myodes glareolus | reverse complement strand
TCAGTATAGACGTCATTTTCCCCCCAACACATTTTGAACTGGGGTTAGAGAAGTCTATATAAAGCTGTCTGTCTTTAACACTGCAGCTCTAGGGGAGGCCAGCTGTAGGTACCAAGGTCTTTTTCCCTTCTTCCTGGCGATTTGCAGGGCCCTGTGACCTCCGGCTCCCTGGAGATTCTGCACTAGCACTAGCTTGAGGGGATAGCTTAGGAAGAACCTGGCTCTCTTTGTTATGGTGATTCCACCTGTAATCAAGGTTCTAGCAGTGGGCCCATAGCCTGCCTCCCCCAGCTGATTCTGCCTGAGGCGCCGGGCCTGTAATCTTCTCCTCCTGCTTCTGTTGGGAGGAGGCCTTGCCCTTTTTGATCCCGCTTGCCCACTTCTATAAATATCCGACTTGAGTTTAATAAAGTGGCCCTTTACTCTTGGTAAATGAGCAAGGTCTCTTTTTTTGTGTGTGTCTCTTTAAACCCTCAGGACAGTCGTCCATTCTCGTGGGCCCGAGTTCGGGAAGGTGCGCGCCTGTATCGGGTGTGGGTATCCACAGAAAAGTGCCGGGTCTAACAGCCAGCTATCAGGCAGTTCCATAAAGGAGTGAGTCTGGGGCTGGGGTGCAGCTGCGGTGCCTGTCCAGCACAGGTTCCATCAGCAGTACCCAAAGGGTGGGCATGGGAGGGATACGGCCATATTCTAACAAAACTTTATTCACCAAGTCTGGTGGAGATAACCTCACTCTGCAGATGTGCTTAGCTGGCCTCTGATTTAGATTGTGCCCGCTCTTGCTGGTGCTGGGACTCTAGATGCTGGGAGTCCTTAAATCCTTGCTGCAAGCCTCTCACTTCTTCCCTCTGTGCTAGAGTTGGAGTCATATGAGGCAAGTCCTCCACCCCTAAGCTGCATTTGCAGGCCTGAATTCTGTTGCTTTTTAATTTAAAGTCTTTTTAAAAATTATTTTATTGGTGTTTTAGCCTGTATGTATATCTGTGTGAGGGTGCTGGATCCTGGAGTCACAGACAGTTGTGAGCTGCCATATGGGTGCTGGGACTTGAACTTGGGTCCTCTAGAAGAGCAGTCAGTGCTCTTAACCACTGAGCCATCTCTCCAGCCCCAACTTAAAGTCTTCTTATTCTTTCAGACAGTGACTTTGGACCACATCGTTAGAAAGTCGGGAGCTGCCTTCTTAAACCCACAATTCTGGGCTCCTCTCCTGAATCATGAAAACATCATAGCTGCTGGAGCTTCAGGGCTGGGTTCTGCCCACAGCTCCAACCAACTAGGATTCAATACTCACCCCATTGCACACTGCGCTGGTTAAAGAGACAAGTGAAGGGCAGAGAAAGGAGGTTTTATCAGTGTATATTGGGGAGAGGAAGTGTAAAGGGGGACAGTGACTCCAAGTTCACTTTGGGTAAACTCATGTGAGCTTTGGCTTTGAACAGAAAAGGACCTGAGACCATAGAGGCCTATAGCATGCATAACCAAGCAGGTGCTAGTCAAGGTGTGGGCTGGTTGATTATTGACTTTGTTCTGGTTCTACGAGTGGTTAGAAGGGGCTGTCATCACCGTCATTGCCTGAGATGATCAAGCTGGTCGCATAAGACAATTACTACTGCTATAGAATATGGCTTTCCCACCAAAAACAACTGCTCAATCTAGGGAAGTGTTCTGTCCTGTTTACTGGGCTTTGGAATCCAGGGTGACTACATGTTAGGAAATGACTCATCTTTGTGCCTTCAGTCTAGAAGGGAATGTGTGGTAATTGAAAGAAAATGGCTCCCAAAGGGGTTGGCACTCTTAGGAGGTGTGGACTTGTTGGAGTAGGTGTGGTCTTGTTGGAGGAAGTGTGTCACCATGGAGGCAGGCTTTGAGGTCTCATATATGCTCAAGCCAGGCCCAGTGAGACAGTACACTTCCTGTTGCCTGCAGATCAAGATGTAGAACTCTTAGCTCCTTCTCTAGCCTCAGGTCTGCCGACATTGTACTTTGCTTCCCACCATGATGATAATGTGCTCAACCTCCGAACTGTAAGCGACCCAATTAAATATTTTCCTTTCTATCAGCTGCTGTGGTCACAGTGTCTCTTCACAGCAATAAAAAACACTAAGATAGGATGAGAAAGGCCAGGTAGATAGTCTCTCTGTAGTTGATCAATGTACCTCTTCAGACTCAAGCAGGAATCTAACCCAAAGTTAGGAGATGGACAGAATGAAGAAGGCAGAAATGCTAGCCAGGCTTTCATTCCTCTCCTGTCTCAGAAGCCCAAATGAGGAGTCCACACTTTCAATCAGCTTCTAAGGGCTTCATTTGTGGTGGCTGTGGGCTTGGGTCTTCACAAGCTCGCAGGGAGTTCTAATTCAGTGGTTTCCAAACTGGAGTCCCTAGACCTGTGAGAGATCCCTGTGCTTCAGGGGACATTTGCAAAGCAGGAAGGAATAATAGAGTGTGCTGTGTGGGGCGTCTGGGGGGAGCAAAGCCTCCCAAGGAGGTGGTAGTCAAAGCGAGGTCTGAAGGGGCCTCGGGGAAAGGGATAGATACTGCAGAGGCTGGTGTGACTTGTGCAGACCAGAGTGGCTGATGTGAGGAAGAGGGAGATCTCGTCAGCAGGGGTGCGGATGGGATGGGGTGTGGGGTAGGGGATTGAGACCTCAGAGGAAAGGAGAGAGGCAGATGGAGCAGGTGTCCAGGCCCTTAAAGGACTTTAGCTTTTCCTCAGAGCAAGAACAGTTTCTTGGTGTTTGAGCAGGTTGAACTACGGAAGCTCTTCTGGGACTCTAGCCCTGTCTTCCTTCTAGACAAGATTCTTCAAGGGTTTTAGCCCTCCCATAAGCTCCTGGAAGGCCCAGCTTCACCCTATGCTCCATTATCCTCAATGCCTACCATGGTCAGGTGTTCATGGGAATTCGGTAAATGCTGATAAGGGTAAGAACATTTGTCTTCTCTGAAGCTTGGCTCTGCCTTGAGCTGGTTAGAACTTAGGAAAAATTCAAAGTTTTTTTTTTTTTAAAATAAAAACTAGAAAAAGTTTCTATGAGTAACAATAAATGATGTATTGTCTCAAAAGAACAATCCATCATCAAGAATCCACTACTTCGGCAGAAAGTGGCAAGCTGTTCCTTTGTAATTATAGATAAATCTGAATAAAAGATGAGGATTGTGTGGATGCAGTTCTGAGACATTTGGAAAGCAAAAACAGCTCTCCTGTTTCTGGTCTTGGGAGAGTTGCGCACTTCTCAGAACAGGGCTGACTTATGCTGTGTAGCAGCCCTTCCCTTCTGGAGCCCCAAGGCCTTCCTCAATCTCTGCTTCAGCCTTGTCCTCCACCCAGTGCTGACCCCGTCGGAAGGACTGGTGCCAGTGAGAGGCCTCTGCACCCCGTCCTTGCCCCCATGCTTGAGATGGGCATAGAGGAAGCCAGTGCCCAAATTCCTTTCTGTAGCTTCAAGGGCTGGGAGCTCTGCTAACGGGGTGTTGCTAAAGCAGAGGAGCACAGACCAGGTAATAAAGAAAGTCCATTTTGTTCATGAATCTGGATGCTGAGAAGGTCACACCAAGGTGCCTGTCTAGTGAGGGCCTTCCAGCTGTGACATCACCCGGAGAGAAAGCCCCTAAGAGACGGAAGGAGCCCCAGTGTGCAGCTTCAACGCCTCTATAAAGGATGTTGATCCACTCACAGTGTGGACCCCTCTTGACCTCAATACCTCCGATCAGGCCCCAACTCCCTAGCCGGCTCCATTGAACAAGGTGTTTGAGCTGCTTCCATTCGGGGCTGCTTTGACTGTTCGGCCTTAGTTTAGACTTGCCCCACTAGCTCTTATAATTTCTTTTAGCCTGTTTTTCTTCATCTACATTTGGCTTCAGGGTTTTTTGGGTTTTTTTCCAGTATGTATATCCTACTTCCCTGCCTTCTCCATGTCTGGCTGCCTGACTGGCTGATTCCTGGCATCTTCCTCTCTTTCTCCCTTATTCTCTTCTCTCTTGAATCTAGATACCTCCTCCTGCTTATTCTCACCGCCTAGCAACCCTGCCTATCCCTCTCCTGCCTAGCTGTTGGCCATTCAGTTTTTTATTAGACCAATCAAGTGCTTTAGGCAGGAAAAGTGAAACAGCAACACATCTTTCCATGGTTAAAGAAATGCAACACATCTTTACATAGGTAAACAAATATTCTATTCCACAAAAGTGAGATTTCTTGAAAGTATAGTAATTCTATGATTAACTTATTGTTTTTCACGGTTTGTTTTCCTACCAGCGAAATGTAACAATTCTTCTATTTTGGCTTCCTTACCAATATCTCATATCTTCTTTGTAAAAAAAAAAAATCACCATTCTGATGGCTGTGAAGTAATATTTCATGTTATTTCCATCCTATTTCTCTCTGACTAGTTATGTTGGCCACTTTCTCATGGGTCTGTTGGTCACGTCTGTGTCTTCCCTGAAGACATGTCTGTTCAGATCTTTTGTCTGCCCTCTAAGGATTAAACTCAGGACCTTGCCCGTGCACACTTACTCTTTTCCACTGAGTTGTCCCTTCAGCCCTCACCTTCTAGGTTTGAACTGAGTTGTTTGGATTTTGTTGTTGAACTCTAGGAGTTTATGTATATTCTGGATTCTAATCCTTTATCGTCTTGGAAATGTTGTCTTTATAATGGTCTGCAAATATTTTATCCCTCACTGGTGAGTGGCTTTTTGAAAACTGTTAATAGTGTCCTTTGATAGATAAATTTATTTTTATTTTGATGAAGTTGAAGTTCTCCTATTGTCTGAGCATTCGATGTCTCTATCCCCATTTTTCATATGGACCAAGCATAGCAGAGAAGATGAAGTAGCTTGTGTGTGCTCACACTGTGCTGAGGCCAGGATGTAAGCGAGAGCAGAGACACTGTGGCTGTAGCCCCCTGGCTGGTAAGGCATCCCCTCTACTAGTCACCTCTGTATTCCTCAGAGTGGAACGGTGCTTGGCACAAGTAAGCACTGACTAAGTAGTGAGTTAGTATATGGAGGTGCTCAGCGATGATCCCCAGCTTTCTACACTCTACCCGAGTCGGTTTTAACACAGTGCTGCCTGTTGGTCATCTGTGAAAGCAGAGAAGTTGCAACACTCGCACTAGAGACAGCAGGGGAAATAGCTGACTGTTGGTTATCAACCCAGTCTCTGGCAAGACATGGCAGCGACGATGCAGACACCTGAGGTATGGCCCAAACCCAGATATTTACTGATTGGGAGGACAAGACTTAGGTAGTAAAAGGAGGTTTATTAGAAATATAAACATATAAAAGCCAGATGAGGTTGACATCATTGCCAGGGGAATAGAGTGCAGAGAGAGCTTATGGGGGATGAAATATGAACTGGATTGAAAGGAGAGGTGGGAAGGCATGCTTTATGTGAGGAGAGACGAGCCTTAGTGCTGCTGAATGGCAGAGGAGTTCAGGGCCTCAGAAGTGTTCATCTAGCTGTGATGACGAAGAAGAAAATTCAGAGCTGGGAGGAGGAGGGCAGGGGCAGCTCTAATGCTCAAGAGACTGAAACAGAAGGATTCTAAGTTTGAGCTCAGCCTGCACTGCACAGTGAGTTAGCGGTCAACCTGGAATACTGTCTCAAAAGGGGGGGAATGAAGAGCAGGAGGGGGAAGAGGAGAGGGGATAGGGGAGGGAGAGGAGGAGGAGAAGGGGGAAGAGGAGAGGGAGGGGGAGGGGAGGGAGAGGAGAGGGAGGGGGAGGGGGAAGAGGAGAGGGAGGGGGAGAGGGAAGAGGAGAGGGAGGGGGAAGAGGAGAGGAGGGGAGAGGGAAGAGGAGAGGGAGGGGGAAGAGGAGAGGGGGGTAGGGGAGGGAGAAGAGGGAGGAGGAGGGGGGAAGAGGAGAGGGAGGGGGAGGGGGAAGAGGAGAGGGAGGGGGAGGGGGAAGAGGAGAGGGAGGGGGAGGGGGAAAGAGAAGAGGGAAGGGGAGGGGGAGAGAGGGAGGAGGAGGGGAGGGAGAGAGGGAGGAGGAGGGGGAAGAGGAGAGGGAGAAGGAGGGGAGGGAGAGAGGGAGGAGGAGGGGGAAGAGGAGAGGGAGGAGGAGGGGAGGGAGAGAGGGAGGAGGAAGGGGAGGAGGAGGGGAAGAGGAGAGGGAGAAAGACAGGGAAGAAGACAGGGAGGAGGAGGGAAAAAGAAGGAGAAGAAAGCAGTTGTTCAAGGTAACGCGTCTACTATGACCTTTCAGTGCTAAAACATGATTTTGAGAAAGAAATGTCAGAATATTAGCAAAAATGTATCAGCATTAACTGTCAAAAGGCTCTCATAGCAGGTTCCTGAGCTCCTTTCCTCACTTTTTAATGATCCATTTATTTTTCAGGCAATTCTTGCAGGAATTTGAAAGTTTAAGCAGAGGTTACAGAGAGAACTAACAGGAAATGTCTCATCTTTCCAAGTGTATTGTTGAGAGTGGCCAGATGTCATTTGTTTGTGAGTGGGAAATGGGAAGTTAGATCACAGAATGTGAAATTTAAAACTATTTTTTTTTTTAAGAAAGGGGGAGTGGGGCAGAGGAAAACACACAGGAAAGCCACTTTGACTCTCAGACTGTGCTAACATCAGTGGGGCAGCTCGGGAGAAAGCCACCGAGGAGAGAATGTGTTTACTGTCTGAGACTTTGCTCTTGCCAGGGTCTGTGGTAAACAGCTGGTGTCCGCCTGGCCAGGGCCGGGAGTCAGGGGCTCTCTGTGGATCTGCTGCAATTATAAGCCCCACAGAGGACCAGCAACGGATGCCAATGCTCTTAGTGGTCACCATGCCTCAGAATAAAGAATCCGAACATTAACTTACTCATTCTTTGACATTTATTAAAAGAAGTTACAAAAGCAACTCGATTGAATTTTTAAAAATGATATTTTCATTCTTGTGGTTTAAACTGCGGGTCAAATACTTCCAAGCTGCCGGGGCCTGCTGGCTAGGATCTGGCCCTTGTCTCGAAATTGCTCTGCTGACAGCCCAGGAAAAGACCCTCTCCATCCTTCACTGTTGCTATAGTGGGCTTTCGGCATGTTTCTACTGGACCAGGTGTTGCCCCCGTTATCACCATGACAACAATATACAACAAAGACTCCAAGGGGCTTGGGATTGACAGGCCAGAGGTAGGACCTGGATTCCTGTCTCTAGCCCATGGTTAGCTGATCTGTCTGTCTTCATCAGAAATGGGGAAGGAGAGGGAGGGAGAGAGGGAGATAGAGAGAGGGAGAGAGACAGAGAGGGACAGAGAGGGGGTGAGAGAGAGAGGGAGAATATTGTGTGTGGGTTGGGCTTCTTTGGAATATCATAGGCTCGAGGCCAGACAAACGGATGAAATCTTGGACTTTGTTATTGGACCACTGGGCCAAACATGGGACACTTAGCTGAATGCAAGAATACAGAATAAAGTGAGCCAGGAGCAGTTACAGGGATCAGAATTTCTGTCCAGCTTTGCAAAGGAAAAAAACAAAGCCCCCAATCTGCCTGCTGCGTGCGCAGGGGTAAAGGCAAGATTTTCTCCAAGCTCAAGCTCCTTTCTTCTTCTGTGCCAGGTCTCAGCAGCTCTGTGTTCTGCCTGAAATACTCAGATCCCCATACCCACTTCACACTGTCGAGTTAAGCCAGCCAGCCCTTCGCCACCCTCTGTCAGTGTGTTCCAGGGTTGTGACAAAACATACAGGCTGCTTGCTTGTGTGAGCTAGGGGCTCACTATACAGTCCATGCTGTCTTCAGATCCTGGTGTCCTCTGCTTCAGATGCCTGGGTTCTGAGATTAGTATGGGCCGACATTTACAATTTTAAGTACTTTCAAGAGTAGAGTCCGGTGTTGAAGTCAGTGTGTTGTGTACCCATCCTTCCATTTTCAAAATATTTCTATTGTCCCAAACAGGAGCTCCACCTATTAAACAGTAATCCTTTAATTCTCCCCCTCAACTGGTCTCCTCCAACCTCCTTCCTATCTATATGGACTTTGCTCATTTGGGTATCTAGAGATATTTTATATTAATAACTATTACCTTGTGTAAACAATGCAGGCACATATACATGTATATAATATGTATACATATATGTATATACATACACACACACACATACACACACATACAAATACACGTGCACCTAGAGAAACTTTACAAAAAAATGAGCTTATTCAAAACATAGGCCTTTTAAATTAGATTTTAATTTGGGGAATTTAACAGAAGAAAAAGTTATTAAAGCATTGGCAGGCTCTTGCCAGGTGATTCTTTGCAGTAAAAATTGTTAGCCGTGGAATGCTTCCTCTTTGTTAGTGAAGCAATGAAGATGTCTGGCTCCTTCCTTTGCAGTTGATGGTTTTAACTTGGCCGCATGGAGATGAGTCAGGGAGTGAGGGATAGCGATGTTTGAGCACTCAGCACAGCACCAGGACCTCCTCCTCGGAGGTCATTTTCAAAGACACACATGATGTTGAGGCAGAAGGGTGACTTGAGAGTTCCCAAGAGGCCGTGCGGCATGGTAACTTACCATCTTGCTCACAGTAAGTTCCTTCATCCTTGTTATCAACTGTGATCGGTGCTACTCACTAGAGAACCTGCATTTTTACTGTATAGGAAAAGGCTCAGCAAAGATGCATGCCCAAAGTCCCAAAGCCATAGGACATGGAGTTCAGGCAGGATGCATGCTGAGCTCACAGGACCATCAGAATGAGTAGCCATTAGCCCTCTGAAATCAACAGGGGTATGCCTAGCAGGCTTCACTGGGTGAGGGGGTGGTACGAGACAGGGAAGGACCACCACAAACAGTAGGCAAATAGCAAAGAGGGGCTGGGGGTGACTTAGATGGTAGTAGAGTCCTTGCCTAGCATGCATGAGGTCTAGAATTAATTCCCAACACTTCATGAAACAGGCATGGTAGCAGACATCTGTAATCCTAGATCCTAGCACTCAAGAGGAGGAACTGGGAGGATGGGAAGTTCATCCCAAGCTACCTAGTGAGCGTGAGACCAGCCCGGGCTATATGAGACCAAATCTTTTAAAAGTAGGATGGGATAAACTCTGGGTCCCTTCAGAATTTTTAAACTATATTTTAATCATGCATGTTATCTGTGTGCAGGTATGTGCTTGTGAGTGAAGGTGCCCATGGAGAGATTAGAAGAGGGTTTCTTGTAGTTACGGGCACCTGATTTGGGTGCTGGGAACTGAACTCAGGTCTTTTGCGAGAATGTAACTGCTGAACCATCTCTCCAGCCCCAAACTCTGGGCTCTTAACGCCGATGTGTTAAATTCATGATGTGCAGTTTCTTCTGCCTCCAGCCTTACACTTTGTTAACAACTTTATCAACAAATGCCAGCTGAGGCCACAATGGCAGACCACCAGCTGGGAGACCCTTAGGACTGGACCAAGCTGAAAGCTAGTAGGGTTCACATGGCTGCACGGATGCCAACTAAAGGGGACCATTGCAGACTAAGAGCCCAGATGTTGCAAGGAGAGAGACTGCTTGTTTGTCCCGGCTGCCCAGAACCAAAATAATCACACAGAAACTGTATTAATTAAATCACTGCTTGGTCCATTAGCTCTAGCTACTTATTGACTAACTCTTGCATCTTAACTTAACCCATCTCTATTAATCTGTGTATCACCACGAGGTCATGGCCTACCAGCAAAGTTTCAGCATGTCTATCTCCGGCGGTGGACCCATAGCATCTGCCGACTCTGCCTTCCTCCTCCCATGCTCTAGGCCAAACCAGTTCTTTATTCATTAACCAATAAAAGCAACACATAGATAGAAGGACCTCCCATACCACCCTGATCCATCCCCTGGCTTTTCCTGCGTAGTACTCTTAAAAATAGCCACCTTTTGAGCTCATGCGACTGAGACACACAGGTCACTAGTTGGCCATTCATAGGCTTTAGAACTGCAAACTAACATGTCTAATGTGTGAGCTATGATAACAGTTATCTAGGCTACTTTGCAGAAAATTAAATGTGCAAAAACAGTGACTCTTTCCTGATGATGGCTAAAAGAGACAAAGGGCTTGGCATCTCTGTCTTTACATCATCTCTGTTCCCACTCAGTCTCAACCTTTGAGTCAGACTCTGCTCAGCTTTGTACAAGGACATGTTTGAGAAGACGATGGTAGGGGTAAACTTGGCCTATAACCTGGAGTGAATATGTGTGTGTTTTTCCTACTCCACCCTTGTGTTTTCTCAGCAGCCCAGTCCCATCAGAAGGCCAAGGCATTCGTGTGGGATGAAAATGCCTGGATGGATTAGCCCACCATGTTCAAGGTCAGGATATTTGTGCACAAGTTTGTGCCCATGACTGATGGGCAATTGCCAGACTTTAGCCCATCACCCAGACAGAACCATAGGCTTGCTGCTTTCCTTGCCCAGATGATCAGAAGCTGGGCTACCTCTAGCTATCACTGGTACCTTTTGCTTTAAGCCAGCTGGCTCAAGTTGAGGTTCCGATGAAAAAAATCTTGCCTTGGCTTGATTTCATTTCCACTGTCTCTATGCTACAACTTGGAGCTATCTGGTATCCTTGGGATCCTGCCAGCCCCGTGTGCTGACATGGTGCGTTCCCACAGTGACCTCATTTGCTCATCTATGTCTCGGTCCTATCTGGCACGAGCACCATAGTGACTCCTCCAGGAACACAACTTTACATCAGCATTGGCCTCTTCTTCTAGAACCATCTCTTTCTGATCTCTCTTCCTGAAACAGTTGTCACTTAGAAAATGTAACTAAAAACAAAAGATTTCTTGCTGGGCGACACATAGGTTAAAACCATGGCCCAGAAACAAATTTCTACAAACTGGAGGTCTTAGATCAAGCTTACATCCATGTGTGGGTTGGGGACACGTTCAGAAAAAAGGCACTATTGATAAACAGCATAGTGTTCTTACACAAACTGTCGCTTGTTCAATACAATGCTACATGCTATCTAACACTGAAACACTGGGATACAGTACACAGCTGTACACTTCACAGCTCTGGACACCACACATCCAAAAATCAAGGTGCCAGATGGGCCTTACTCCCTGTGAAGGCTCTAAGGAAGAGCCCGTCCCTGTCTGTCCCAACTTTTTGTGGCTTGTGATATTCCATATCCCTTAGTTTGCTGTTGTATCAGTCCAATCTCTGCCGTCTTCATACCCACGTCTCTCTTATAAGGACATTTGTCATTTGATTTAGGGTCCTGTCTAATTCATCCAAATCTTACCTCTAGATGGTCTTTGTTTTGTTATTGAGACAGGATCTCACTACATAGCCCTGGTTGTCCTGGAACTCACTCTGTAGACAGGCTAGCCTTGACCTCACAGAGATCTGTTTGCCTCTGCCTCTGGGATTAAAGGCGTGCATCACCACACTCAGCTTCTCACCTTTAGAATTTAATTACCTTTAACAAATACCCTTCTTCCAAGTAGTGCTGTAGTCCCACATTCTGAATGGATGGATATAGCTTCATGGGAAGTGGCCGCATGTGTCAAACTGATCAACAGTGAACAAAAAAGTCACTGTTCATAAACTTCAGTTTCATCACAGGAGATAAATTCTACCTCCCAGAGCCATGGCAACTGCAAATGTCCCTACAATTTGTCAATTCATAGAAATTCTCTCTATAGCCGGGCGGTGGTGGTGCACACCTTTAATCCCAGCACTCGGGAGGCAGAGACAGGCGAATCTCTGTGAGTTCGAGGCCAGCCTGGTCTACAAGAGCTAGGTCCAGGACAGGCTCCAAAGCTACAGAGAAACCCTGTCTTGAAAGACCAAAAAATAAAAGAAAAGAAAAAAGAAAGAGAGAAAAAAGGAAGAAAGAAAGAAAAAGAAAGAAAGAAAGAAAGAAAGAAAAAAGAAAGAGAGAGAGAAAGAAAGAAAGAAAGGAAGAAAGAGAGAGAAAAAGAAAGAAATTCTCTCTATGGCTTAGAAATAGGCACCTACAATCTGTGGATACAAAAAAAGGAAGAAATTGAAGCAGCAAAGCACAAAGCCAGTGAAGCGGCGCCGCTGTCCTTATAGAGCATCCTTCTGTTGGCCATACACACACCCTACAAGAGGAGACTGTGATGTGAACAGTCCCCGAGTTTATAGGACGTATGATGGGGATGAAGCCGCTGACACATTGTGTTAGGGATATAAACCTAGTCCATAACACACATTCAAACCTGAAACCTTTTACCTGACTTCAGCCTGTGCCCTGTGGGTGTGGTGCTGGGAAGCCCGGGTCCTCCCACCTCAAAGGAAACAGGCGCTGATGGGTAGGTTGGGTAGATCTTGGCTCTACACTAGTCAAGAGACCTTGACCACTGTTCTCTATCAAAAACATCTTTCTCTGTCCTCTTTTTTCTCAATCTACCCCCCCCCCCACAAAAAAAATCAAGAAGCTTGAAATGGGTGCTTTTTGGGGTCCAAAGATCTTCTCTAAAAGTGAGGCTTGTTTCTCACCAGCTAGACTCACAGTCACTCTTCCTTGACTCCCACCTCACTGTGCCCTAATCTCAGGGTCCCCTCTGAAACCCCTAAAGCTTTACTGCTGGCCTCCTTTGTCAGTCCTTGCGGATACTGGGGTAATGCCAATGTCTTGACTCTCTTTATCCCCACCTGTATGACGTCGGTGTTGACTGGCACCGGAAGCCACTGGTTTCCAGGAATGTCCCCACACCAGCAGTAAAGACACTCAGTTTCACAGAATTACATAGTTTAACTTTAGTGTTTAACTATCCTCAGAAGTGGTTGTAGAAGTTCCTAACTTTGATCCTTTGAAAAGACTCAGTATTAGTTGTATTATTTAACCCAAAAGAAAAGAAATCAGCATATCCAGGGATCTGGCCATTTATTTAGTGACTAATGCTGTCATCAGAGAATCTGTAATAGCAACCATCAGGCATGGATTCCCCAGGCTCCTTCCCTAGAAAGTGACTCTCCAACAGCCTGCTTACTGTCAAGTGCATGATTCAATGTTGAACACTTTCTGCCACTACTGCCCCTGCCTCACAACTCACACAGGGCCAATCTGAGCCAGGCACCGTCCACCTGCTTTGTAAAGAGCCGTCTCCTCTGGCCGGCCTATAGAGAGAATGTTATCATCATCTCCATTTTAAAGCAAGAGAACTGGGATCCTGGGAAGTTAAATAACCCACCCAACGTCATAGACTTGGACCTTAGTTGGACTCAGTTTATGCACCCAACTAGTACTGTGTCATGACCATGGCCGCAAGGCCACACTACCTCCTTTGGGAAGAAGCAGTGTCTACTGTAATGAAGCATACCTGGGATGTCTCAGTGTGTAAAGGAAGCCTGTTCAGTGTGATGAGTCTTCCAAGGATAACGTGTTAGTTAGGATTTCTATCACTGTGATGAAACACCATGACCAAAAAGTAAGGGAGGGAAGGATTTAGTTGGTTTATCACTCTTCCACATCACTCTTCCTCATCAGAGGAAGTCAGGGCAGGAGCCTGGAGGCAGGAGCTGATGCAGAGGTCATGGAGGGGTGTCGCTTACTGACTTGCTTCCAATAGCTTGCTTGACCTGTTGTCTTATAGAAGCCAGGAGTACCAGTCCATGGATGGCACCACTCACAATGGACTGGGCCCTCTACCATCAATCACTAATAAATAAAATGGTTTACAGCCATTTTCTTTTTTTTAAGACTTAAAAGATTGGGGATTTTTGTGTTTTTTTTAATTTTATTGCTTTTTTATTGAGCTCTACATTTTTCTCTGCTTCTCTCCCTTCCTCTCCCCTCCCCTTCAGCCCTCTCCCAAGGTTCCCAGACTCCCAATTTACTCAGGAGATCTTATATTTTTCTACTTCCCATGAAGATTAGATCCATGTATGTCTCTCTTAGTGTCCTCATTGTTGTCTAGGTTCTCTGGGATTGTGATTTGTAGGCTGGTTTTCTTTGCTTTAAGTTTAAAAACCACTTATTAGTGAGTACATGTGATAATTGTCTTTCTGGGTCTGGGTTACCTCACTCAAAATGATGGTTTCTAGCTCCATCCATTTGCCCAAAAAGTTCAAGATATCATTTTTTTCTGCGGAGTAGTACTCCATTGTGTAAATGTACCACATTTTCTTTATCCATTCTTCGATCGAGGGGCATTTAGGTTGTTTCCAGGTTCTGGCTATGACAAACAAAGCTGCTATGAACATAGTTGAGCACATGTCCTTGTGGCACGATTGAGCATCCTTGGATATTTACCCAAAAGTGGTATTACTGGGTCTTGAGGAAGATTGTCTCCTAATTTTCTGAGAAATCGCCACATTGACATCCAAAGGGGGATGTACCAGCTTGCATTCCCACCAGCAATACAGGAGTGTTCCCTTTACCCCACATCCTCTCCAATATAAGTTGTCATCAGTGTTTTTGATCTTGGCCATTCTCACAGGTGTGAGATGGAATCTCAGAGTTGTTTTGATTTGCATTTCTCTGATGACTAAGGATGTTGAGCATTTCCTTAAGTGTCTTTTCAGCCATTTTCTTAATTGAGGTTCCCTCCTTTCAAATGACTTTAGCTCATGTCAAGTTGACATAAAAATACCCAGCACAAGTGAGTATGAGGGCACTGTCTCTAGGTCTATTTTACCTGTGAAGGAATTGAGGGAGAGAGAGGCAGATACAGCTCCTCTGTTCCTAAGTCCTAGGCTTTCTCCAACTCTTAGCTAATTCCCAAGAACACACCTTCCTCCCAAAGCTGACATGACACCTCTGGATCTGTCCTGCTTCTGTTGAGAAAACTCACACCCTGGAAGCATCTTTGGCACTTGCTGGCCTCCTTGTCTGGAGTCTGTCTGCTGCTCTGTCTCTCTTGAGCCCAACTCTGCAGGCTGTCCTCCTTCACTACAGCTTGAGGTTATTTCCAAGTCTGATCCACTTCTTCCCAGTAAGTTTTCTCCAGCTAAATGCAAATGTGTTGCCTGGCAGACAGAGGACTCTGTGTATTGTTTCATCCTAGAGAACAGGGCTGGGCATGGTGAGACTTCCTAGGGTGAAATGATGCAAGGGTGGAAGGCCGTGGAGGACAGTGGTCCTAAGGACGTGAAGGGCAGTGGTCCTAAGGATGTGAAGGGCAGTGGTCCTAGGGACGTGGAGGGCAGTGGTCCTAGAGACGTGAAGGGCAGTGGTCCTAGAGACGTGGAGGGCAGTGATCCTAGGGACGTGGAGGGTAGTGGTCCTAGAGACATGGAGGGCAGTGGTCTTAGGGACGTGGAGGGCAATGGTCCTAGGGACGTGGAGGGTAGTGGTCCTAGAGACATGGAGGGCAGTGGTCCTAGGGACGTGGAGGACAGTGGTCCTAGAGACATGGAGGGCAGTGATCCTAGGGACGTGGAGGGCAGTGGTCCTAGGGACGTGGAGGGTAGTGGTCCTAGAGACATGGAGGGCAGTGGTCTTAGGGACATGGAGGGCAGTGGTTCTAGGGACGTGGAGGGCAGTGGTCCTAGGGACGTGGAGGGCAGTGGTCCTAGAAACATGGAGGGCAGTGGTCTTAGGGACGTGGAGGGCAGTGGTCCTAGGGACTTGGAGGGCAGTGGTCCTAGGGACGTGGAGGGCAGTGGTTCTAGGGACGTGGAGGGCAGTGATCCTAGGGACGTGGAGGGCAGTGGTCCTAGAGACATGGAGGGCAGTGGTCTTAGGGACGTGGAGGGCAGTGGTCCTAGGGACGTGGAAGTCAGTGGTCCTAGGGACGAGGAGGGCAGTGCTCCTAGGGACGTCCAGTGCGGCACCAGGGAGGTGAGAAGAGAAAGCAGGCTGATCCTGAAGAGGGACGAGGATGGGACCATAGGCCACCTGGCTCTTGGAAGCTGTGGACCTGATTACCCCCTCCCACCGTCCCACTTAGATGACAACGGCTCATCACTGCTGAAGTCCAAGGCAGTGTCTTCTCGGTCCCCAGAAAGGCAGACAAGTTAAATCTCTCCTAAGAGTACTCAACTGCCTGCTCATCTTCTCCTATTCATTCCAGGCCGGGCTTTCTCTCACAGAATAGCAAATGGAGAGGGGACAGCGTCTCTCGCCCACCTCCCAGTCAAGTTCACCAAAGAATCTGCTTTGCTGTTCACTCAAGGTAAGCTTTCTCCCAGATCTTCTCTGGACATCAAAACACCGATGTAAATAAAGTGCTTAATAATGGATCTCACACAATACATGCTTCTGTGGCTTATAGGTTCCATTTAAATACGTTGGATACCGCCCTGTCAATTCCAGGAGATAACTCGCAGTCTAAAGACAGCTGCATTGTATCATATACCACAAACGCAGTGTCTCAATAGCCTGAGGTTGCCTCCCTCCTGAATAGGATAGTTGTCTTCACATTTTTTTTTTCTTTTGAGCATTGCTGCCAGCAGCATGTGAGTGCCTGTATCTTACATGGGTGGAACTGTATTGTAGAGATCTCAGCGAGTGCAGCGTTTTACTCCCTTGGTCCATGCTTAGGAAGGGAGCGAGGAGGACCACATCCCTCCCAGACTGAGCCTTGGAAGCTCGGCTCCAGGCTGAATCATCTCACCAGGTCTGAGCCAATGTCAGGGAGATCAACCAAGAGTGAGGATCTTGACCCCACAGAAACCACCCAGGTGGCCTCTGGCCTCCCATTCCGGGGAACAGGAGGCTCTCCTGCATCATTTTCTGGAATGTCAGAGGAAATCCCCAGAGAAGGTGGACTCCCTGCCTCCCAGAAGGCACTCCCACGGAGATAACCAGCCGGATGCGTGCCTTCCTCGGCACGGCTCACAGTTCTCAGTGTTCTCAACGGCCTCTGCCTGCCAAAAAAAACCAAAAAAACAAAAAAACCCCGCTCTCTTAGCCCACTGCTGCTTCCTCCAGACACAGCACTTCCTAGAAAACGCTCACTCCATTTACTGTCTCCTCTCAGGGTGGCTAACCATTTCCCATAAGCGCCTGCAGCCTGGAAGCAGGTTTTTCGTCAATCTCACCAAGTGTCTACGTGAAGGGATGCTGTGCATCTCACATTCTCGATGTTTACTATTCCAGAGAAAAGGAAGCTAGGAGCCTATTTCTTTGTTCATGACATAAGGAAGCCTTCAGTAGTTCTCGGCAAAACCCAAAGGTGTTTTGCCAACATTCTCTTTCCCTACCGAGAAAATCCCTGCACTGTGCAGGTATGAAAAAGAACAAGACCGTTTGCCCATTGTACAACAGACTGTACAAATTTCCCAGGCTTGTCATTGGTCTTCGGATTTTGTCAGTCTGTGAACCACTCATACGCCTAATTTCTTACACTATTTAACGGCATTTTTAGTTGCTGTGGTTTCATCGTCATTAATGTAATGGATTTGGCATGCTAATTGTATCTTCAATACATATCAAAAATTTAAATCGTTGCTTATCACCTAAAGTGCTCTGGAGCCCAGAAGGGTGGCACACTGCCAAGCACAGCACCGCATGAGGTCCCAGCCTCCTGCCTTCTGTAGGGGTGCGGTCTGGAGCTAACAGGAGCTAAGAGAGCCCGCCATTTGCCTGTGCGGTCTATACACCACAGGTCCAGAAACTGGGCAGTGAGAAGGAAGGGGAAACTGACTCTCTTTCGTTTGAAAGACAGCGCAGTCGAATGGAAAACACATGGATGTAGATACAGATCTAGGTACCTGGTGAGTGACAATAGGCTCCTTGTTTGAAAGGGGAGCATATTTCTAAGGAAATCTGAGAGGCATTTTCTAAATTGGAATAAAGATTAGATGAGATAAAATATACAAGATGTCTAGCTGAGAGAGCTGGTGCAGACCCCAGTTAGGCCAGTGTGGCTTCAAGGGAGTCTGCACATGCGACAATCACCCGACTTCAGGAAGGCCTAGCTCACGTATTCCTGGAAGACCCTGAAAATGAAACAGGAACTCAACAGCAAGAAGCTTCAGTGATGAAGTGGAGCCCTGCTGTGGAGTCCCCTGAGGTCATCCTGAGAGGAGCAGGGACTTAGCAGGTGGTTTTTTTCCTGATGTTCTGGGCTTCTGCCTTTAACTTCCAGGCATGTCTCCTGACGAATGAAAGGTGAAGTCACCATAGGAATGGGCAAAGGCGGCATGGTGCCATGGTGAAGGGGTGGGCCCTAGGTTGCTACCCTGGGCCAGAAACAGGGAGACCCTAGGTTGCTACCCCGGCCAGAAGCAGGGGAAACCCTAGGTCGCTATCCCGGCCAGAAGCAGGGGTGGGCCCAAGGTTGCTACCCCGGGCCAAAAGCAGGGGGGCCCTAGGTTGCTACCCCAGCCAGAAGCAGGGGGGCTCTAGGTTGCTACCCCGGGGGCCAGAAGCAGGGGTGGATCCTAGGATGCTATCCCGGGCCAGAAGCAGGGGGGCCCTAGGTTGCTACCCAGACTAGAAGCAGGGGTGAGTCCTAGGTCGCTGTCCTGGCCAGAAGCAGGGGTGGGCCCTAGGTTGCTAGCCCGGCCAGAAGCGGGGGTGGGGGGGGTGGGGGAGGGGGGTGGCCCTAGGTTGCTGCCCCGGCCAGAAGCCTACCTCCACTTCACACTTGTATGTGTGCAGAGCAGCGTTTGTAAAGGGCCTGGGCCAAGCGTGTGGCTGGGGAGTGAGAGGAGAGCTAGGCGTCTGGTTAGACTGGACTCCAGGAGGGCCTGACGCATCTTGGGCCTGCATTCCCTCCTACCCTGAAGCGCTGCTTTTGGAGGTCATAGTATGGGACCTTAAAAGCTAGCCCTCTGAGCTGAGAAGACATCTTCGTGTCTTTGCGTGGAGGACATGTGTCACCTGAACTTCTGTTCTGCCTGGTTGACATCAGCCATGTCACAAAGCTGACGTCTATTTCTCTATGTCTGAAACAGAAGCTGTGGCGAGCAGTTTTAATACCACCAAGGCAACATTCATCCACATTCTTGTTCCTAAAGCGAAAAGAAACTCCTACATTTACAGATTCAGAGATTTACTGGATTGGCAGGGGGAGCAGTCCTCTGCCTGCAGTCTGGGGTGCACGAACAACAGTCATATCTGACCCAGGTCAGGGCTGGGCTCTGCCTCTTGACAGCCATGTAATCAAGATCCACTGGCTTAACCAACAGAGATCCCAAAGTCTTTAGCTGCACAGTAGAGATAGCAGCATCTAGCTTCAGAAGCACTACAAAGATCAAACAAAAGCCATGGCCAAGCCTCCCTAAGCCCACAGTAGGAGCTGGCTGATACTCCATGCTTTAGACCTTGTACCAGGGTCACCAGGCCTCTTGGTCCCTAGAATCCACGTCTCCTCTCTCATTGTCTTCTAGAACTAGAGGGCACAGTGAGCCACTCTTGGCCAGTTCTAAAGTTCTAAGCGGCCCTTCCGGACTCATGACCACACTTAGGCTTCGCAAGCCTCACCTATCTTTGTACTGGGTCCAGCGTGCCTGACCAGCTCCCGCACGGTGTGGGGTCCAGCCCTCCCCAGCTGACGCCACACAGAGGAGGACAGTGTTGGGCCGCAAGGAGGCCTGTTCCAGTTGACTTCCTGCAGGGAGATCTCATGCGGTCGGCCTCCCTCGGAAGATGCGCTCAGATGTGCCGCTGAGAAAACAGCTCACTTCCTGCGGAGACTTCAAAAGCCCACGCCCGCTCTACTGCTGCACATTTTTGCAGCTGAAGGAGAAACTGCTGGAACTAGGAGTTTCCCTGATGTCATCGTCCGAGGCCAACTGTGTTCTCTGGGAGACACCAGGGAGTTGGCTCAGGAAGGGCTGGGTGGGAATCAATGTTGCTTCCCTCAAAGGTGCCGGGTTCTTCCCAAAGGGAGTTGAAGCAGGACTCAGAGTTGGCTGAACTTTCACCTGCCCCTGAAGGGCCATAACGGTTCTGATTAGGAGCTGGGAGTGGAAGAGGGAGGCAGGTAGACTGTGAAAGATCCTTTGAAATATTCCAGCCACTATTAGCCTGTCCTCTCCCCAACTCCTCCACACCCCATCTTAATCCAATGGACCCCTCTTGCTCCTTCTAACTCCCCTTCTTCAGACGGTTCTCAGAGGTGCCTAGAGGATCTGGGGTGTAGGTCAGTGGCAGAGCATTTGCCTAGTGTGTTCAAGGCTCTGAGTTTGATTCTCAGCACTGCAGCCACCAAAGATTCCGTGGGCCTGATGGGTCAGCAGGTACTGCACTTAGTACACAAGACTGACAAGGTGAATTTGATCCTGGGACTCCAAGAGGTGGAAGTCGTCTGTGGCATGCCTTTTCCCCTCCCTACACACATAATACTACCACACTCCCAACACACATAATATTACCACACTCATGGGGGAAATGTTAAATGTTGTTTATTGTTATGGGTTGTTGGGACAACAACATATTTCCCTGAAAACTGACAAGAAAGAATAAATATATATCTCACCATTCTGGGCGAAGTATATTTCAGAGCAACCAAAGAGTGATGGTGGGGTTCATCTTTAAATAAAAAACCCACACTGGACATGGAAGCACACACCTGCAATGGGTAGAATTCTGGAGGCTTAGTCTGGAAGATTTCAAGTTCAAGACCAGTCTAGACACCACAGTGAAGCCCTGTCTAAGAAACATAAATGTTCTCTAACAAATGCAGAAGGATTGAAGAATTAGAAAAGTATGGTTTTACAATCTCTGATGAAATGTTCGATTTAGAAGTGATTATCCACGGGTGCTAACTATTTGGAGAAGGGAACTTTAAAACAGGAAAGGGTGACGGGGAATGTTGTCTTTTGTTGTCGGATTTGCTTTGATTGTGTTTGAAACAGTATTTCTGTACGTTGTCTGGGCTGGCCCTGAGCTTTCAACCGCACTGCCCTCTCCCCCTGAGTAGCTAGAATTACAGATGTGACCCACCATGCCCAGTCTAGAGAACTGTGCGCAGCAGCCTCGGCCAGGTGCATGCCGGTTTGCTGGTACCCCAGCCATCAGGAGACTGAGGGAGGAGGCTCTCTGATTCCCAGAGTTCAGGCTCAGCCTGGACCTGGACGGTGTGGTGACACACCATGCCTTTCAAAGGCAGGATGGGGAGAAACCTTAGTAACAGCAAATGATGTAGCGTGTTCTGTGTATAGAAAGTGTTTTTAATGGAGGCCCTGAGATGGGTCATCAGACTTGTCTAATGACCTGAGTCCAATCCCCAGAACCATGGTGGAAGGAGATAGCCAATTCCTGAAGGTTATCCCCTGTCTCCACAAGCAAATGGGGATTCCCCCTTGCCCCCGCCCCCCCACACTAGTGATAATAATAGAGTTTTAATGGAATCTCTGTGGGGTGGTGGTTTGAATGAAAATGTCCCGCATAAGCTCAGGTATTTGAACACTTGTTCTCCCAACCCCCTAGTGATTGGTGCTGTGTGTGGGGGGCGGAGGTGCAGCCTTGCTGGAAGAAGCATATCATGGGGTAGACTTTGGGAGTCTACAGCCTCCCCCCACATCCAGTTCACTCTGCCAAGAGTTTGGGGTGAAAGCAGTGATCTCTTACCTTCCTCTCCTGTGGCCAGCCACCATGCTTTCCTCACGATTACGGACTCTTCTGCGGAACTGTGAGCCCAGGTGAACTGTTCCTTCTACAGGTTGTCTGGTCAGGGCGTTTCATCAGAACGACAGAAAGTCACCCTGTCTCCAGGACTGTGTGGTTCAGCGTGACAGCCATGAGATGTCCTTCAGGCACTCAAAACGTGATATGATATTCTCATTGGGCAACTGGGCCACACTTTGAACAGCTAATGCATATCTGATTTTGAATCATGTAAAGAGGAACAAAAATATTTTATTATTATTATTATTATTGGTGTTTTGAGACTTTGTTTCTCTGTGTAACCTTGGCTGTCCTAGAACTCACTCTGTAGACCAGGCTGGCCTAAAACTCACAGAGATCCTCCTACCTCTGCCTCCCAGGTGCTGGAATTAAAGGTGTGTGCCACCACCAACTGGCCTATTTATAATTTTTATGTCAATCACATTTTGAACTGATAATATTTTGGTTAATTTACATTAAATCAAACATACCATCGAAAGAAATTTCAGAATTAAGTGATGACTCAACAGTTAAGGTCCTCCTAGTGGACCTATGGTGGGATTCACAACCTCCTGCCATCCGGATACAGGGGATCCAGTGCCCCCTCCTGGACTCCAAGAGCACCTTTACTCACACGCAGACACACACATACACACACATATTTTTTTTTCTACTTAAATATTTTTCAAAAGTAATTTCACCTGGTTTGTTTAACTCTTTAAGTGTGGCTGCCGAAATGTTTAAAATTAAACATGTGGCTAGAACTTGATCCCCATTGGATAACACTGTTCTACCCCAATTTCACAGTGTGCAGAAAGTTCCAAGCACAGCGAAATTAGTTAACTAGGGCTAAAATGTGGGGAAATTCCACCAGTATAGAAATTACTTGTTTTGTACAACGACTAAATGGATTTAGATTGAGAAGGAAAGGCAGTGGCTTTAGATCCCAGTCTCTTAGACTGAGTGTCTCAGTTAGGGTTTCTATTGGTACAAAGAGACAGCATGGCCGTGGCAACTCTTGTAAAGGAAAACATTTAATTGGGAGTGGCTTGGGAGTGGCTTACAGTTTTGGAGGTTTAGTCCTTTATCATCATGGCTGGACATGTCTGCTGTGTGATGTGTGTGGGCTGGCATGATGCTGGAGGAGCTGAGAGTCCTACATCTTGATCTGCAGGAACAGGAAGTGAACTGTGTATCACACTGTCTATAGCTTGAGTATCTGAGATCTTAAAGCCCTCCCCCACAGGGACACACTTCCTCCAACAAGGTCACACTCCCTATGGGGGCAATTTTTTTTTTCAAACCACCACACT
Organism: Myodes glareolus; assembly: GCF_982192425.1. NCBI lineage: Eukaryota > Metazoa > Chordata > Mammalia > Rodentia > Cricetidae > Myodes > Myodes glareolus. The sequence goes on along the minus strand of NC_142041.1, from coordinate 61,782,508 downwards.
GGATAATAACCAAATATCATCCACTAAATGTGGAGACATGAACGTTTTGTCAACAGAGATGATTTTTAACATACGAAGTAAAAGGTGCCTCTGACAGAGCTCTCTCATGCTGTGTTTCATGCCTTCACTGAAGTCTTGGTGGGTCCCACACGCTAGCTTTACACTGTACATGCTAACACTCTCCAAACAATAAACACTGCCCCAAACAACTCAACTTGGATTTGAGACTATTTTATGTTGTGTCTTCTGTGCACACGCACACACACGCACACACACGCACACACACGCACACACACGCACACACACGCACACACACGCACACCAATACCGTTGAGCTTTTCCTGTACACACAGAATTTTTGTTATCATTCAAGTATACGGTTTAATTTCATGCAAAGGAATGTTTTAATTTCTACCATCATTCTTGCATGTGTACATTAAATTGCTATACCTTTGTCATGTACTAGATTAGAATGCTTGATTTATTGATTGATTGATTGGTTTTTCAAGGCAGAGTTTCTCTGTGTAGCTCTGATTGCCCTGGAATTCACTCTGTAGACTAGGCTGGCCTCAAACTCATGGAGATCTGCCTGCCTCCTGAGGGCTTGGATTAAAACCCAACTAGAATGTTTGATTTTAAGAATTGTTATCAATGGGCCAGAGAATTGACTCCCTGGGTAAGAGCACTTATTGCTCCTGCAGAGAATAATCTTCAATTCCCAGCATCTTTAATGACAGCTCAACCATCTGTAACTACAGATCTGAGGATCTGACATTCTCTTCTGACCCCCACAGGTACCAGACACTCATGTGGTATACAGACATACTTGTAGGCAAAACATATTCACATGAAATAGAAATAAAAATAAATGCTATCTAGGGGCTGGGAGGTAACTCCATGGATAAAATATTTGGTGTGTAAGCATGAGGCTCCAGTCTTACCCCAGTGACCCACACAGAAAAGGTTAGCCCGATAGGGCATACTTTAGTACTAGACCTGGGCAGGCACGGACAAGGGGATTCCTGGAGATCACTGGCCAGACAACCTAGTGGAGCCAGTGAACTCCAGTGAGAGATCTTGTCTTAAGGGGCGCGGGGACAAGGTACAAAACACCTGGGGTTGACTCTTGCCTCCATGCACATGTAAATACACACACACACACACACACACACACACACACACACACACACGCATGCACGCACCCGCGCACACACACATACAGAGAGAGACACACACACACAGAGAGACAGAGAGACAGGAGCTATTGAGGAAGAGGAAGGGGATCATGATTGGACAAGGGAGGATAACGGTGACTATTATCAAACATATTACATACATATATGAGAATGTCACAACAAAATGATTAATATATGTTAATAAAACCACTTAAGGCTGGCAGTGGTGGCACACACCTTTAATCCCAGCACTTGGGATGCAGAGGGATCTCTGAGTTCGAGGCCAGCCTGGTCTACAAGAGCAAGTTCCAGGACAGACTCCAAAGGTACAGAGAAATCCTGTCTCGAAAAATCAAATAAATAAATAAATAAATAAATAAAACCACTTAAAAAGATTTAATTCTTTATCTAGAAATTAAAGCATCCATCTTATCAGTATGCAAATTTTTTTCATTGTAGTAAACGTCCAAATTATATATCTACTAATGTATTGTTCCTTTAAGTTTTCTTTGTAGCCTTTTAATTAATAAATCTTTAAATTGTACATCTGTTCTATATATCCAGATTCCTGGTGCTGAATAAGACTGTGTGGGGCAAAGGAGGTGCGGGCGACTAGAACTCAAGGTGCCATATTTTAGACTAAAGTAGAAGAGACAACAGTCCGGGGCAGGCAGCACACGACCTGTGTTTGCTTCCTCGGCAACCAGTTACATAAAGAGACTTCTGGAACAATCTGGAAAACCTGAATATGGAACTGGCTATTAGATCAAAGTCAGATTTTTATTGCTTATTTTATTGGAAATAGTAGCAGCATTATAATTATATTTCTGAAAATGTGCTTAATGAGCCAGAGTGTAGCTCATTGATAAAGCACTTGCCTAGCATTCACGAGGACACACACACACACACACACGTTTTTCTGTTAGAATTGTATGATGGTTGCTTTTTTGTTTGTTTGTTTGTTTGTTTTTTGAGGCAGGGTTTGTCTCTGTAACAGCCCTGTCTATCCTGGAACTCACAGAGATCCGCCTGCCTCTGCCTCCCGAGTGCTGGAACTAAAGGCGTGTGCCACCATCACCTGGCTATGATGATTGGTTTTAGTATCAACTTGCCACAAATTAGAGTCACTTCAGTAGAGAGCCCAATCAAAGGATTTTCTTGATTGCTTTAATTGAAACAGGACAACGTGGCCCAAGTGTGAGCAGCACCTTCTTGGCAGTGGCCCAGATCACAGAGGGCATGGCAAGAGGAAGATTACACCCCACCTTTTGCTCACAGGGTCTTCCCTCTTTCCTGCTCAGCCTTCCCACTGGATGCCGAGTTGATTTTCCCTGTTGCTCCTACGGCTGCTGAGTCCTTCACTGCTCTCAGAACCAACATTTCCAAGATGGAATAGAGACCAGAAGGTCTCCAAGACCTGTCTAGGGTTTTGGTCCTGGATTGGAACTGCTGAGGTCCCAGCCTTGTGGACTGAGCTCAGTTGTGGTTCTCAGTTGCTCAGGTGTGAGACAACTTGTTAACTATTGACAACTATTTTAACATAGCTGTATTAACAGAACCTGCGTGCGCGCACACACACACACACACACACACACACACACACACACACACACATGCATTCTGTTTGCTCTGTTCCTCTAGAGAATATGACTACTAGAGAGTGTATTTGCTTTAAGTGCTTTTGGAGGTCACAGTCACGGTGCTCTGGAGAAAGGACACCAGACGGTTACAGTTCTAAGTGGTCAACATCCAGAGCAGTGGCTTACACCTGAAACCCCAACACTTGGGGGATTGAGGCAGGAGGATATCTGGGAGTCTGAGAGCTGCCTGGCTAACATAGTTTCAGGACAGCCTGGATTATAGTGACTCTATCTTAAAAATAATAATAATAATAATAATAATAATAATAATAATAATAATAATAATAATAATATTTTTTAAGTGTGGAGAGAAGGAAGAAGAAGGCCCCACCCTCATTGGCCTCCCGCCCTATGGCAACAGGTCATGCCTTTGTTATCATGAAAAATGCAGGCTGCCCGGGAAGCAGCTCAAAAGTCTGGGGTTCCTAGAATGGGAGGACTGGCAAGGCCTGAGATCTTCTAAGGAAGGCCTGGTCGGAGCCTCGGGTGAGCCAGACCAGATCATCACAGCGGGTGACAGGCTGTCGACCAATGGTGTGTCTAGGCAGCAGGTTCTGAGTTCACAGGACACACATGCTCACAATTCCAGTTTGTTAACTGAGCTACAGCCACCAAGGATCAGGTAGATATCCATGGCTACTGAGCAGCATGACGTGGGAGAACCACACTCAGAATAGAGAAGATTCTAGACCATAGTGGTGGCTGATACCATCCTGCTGTGACCATCCCAGTACTGCCTCTGCCAGGGGGAAAACAGTCTTGGGCTGCACATGACTTGCTCTGTGGCAGAAGAGGAGATGGGCAAGCTGGGCGATTGCACCTCGATTTCACCTCTGTGGGGTCCTGGCTGAGCATCTTCCTTCCTCACTGCACCGTCAACCGGGCTGCGGCTGAGACAGTAACTTTATTATACTTTTATCAATCTGTTCCTCAAGTTCTGAGAGTACCTGAGTCCATTTGTGGTGCTCTACCAAAACATCACAGATAATTCACCATAGAATTTCTCACAGTCCTGGATGCTGGAAAGTTCAAGATCGGGGCACTGATTGTTCTGTTGTCGGAAGAGGGAGGCTCTCTGCTTTCTTTTCTCTGTGTCTTCATGTTTTAGGTCAACAAAGAGATGTGTGTGTGTGTGTGTGCGTGTGCGTGTGTGTATATGTATATAAGTGTGTATGTGCGTACATGTATATGTGCAAGGTGTGTATTTATATGAGTATATGTGTATAATATACATGTGTGTGTATGTACACATGTGTGCACGTGAGTGTTTGAGACAGGTCCCAGCTGACTTGGAACATACAATCCTCCTGCCTCAGCCTTCAGAATGCTTTAGAAGTCTCTTTTAGAAGAGTCTCACAAAAGCCCCACCCTGGACTACTGTGTCATTGTGAATCATGTTTCTATTTTTGAACAAGATAAACAGTCAAACCATAGTAGTCAGGACCCCTCAGTTACTGCTTCAAGTACAGAAGGTACAGAATGTATTCAGGGTATGCACAGCCTCGCTGTGTAGAACATAGGTTCTAAAGATACATGTGTTGGGATTTCATCTAATTCCACCACCTCCATCAACCAATTATATGACCTTGAGCAAATAGCCCTCTAAGGCTCAGTATCTTAAAACCCAGGGCCTTTGATATTAGTGGGAAAGAAACGACCCTGTCCAGCATATGGTCCAACGCTGGTGCCTGAGGTACTTGGTAAACCAGTGCCGTGGCTGTTTCCTTATTGTCATTGTTGAAGAGCAGCCTTGCTCACAGGGTAAGAGTGTATTCCAGACAGGAGCTAAGTGCTGCACTCACCCTCCTCCCCCATGCCGGCTCTTCTTCCCTTTCCTGTCCTCGCCTTTGTACTTTGTTTCGTTTTGACTTAGAGTCTTCCATACTGCCTGGACTTGTCTTGAACTCATAGCCTATGGCCTCAGCCTCCCCAGTTCTGGGATTACAAGGCATGCAATACTACACACCACTTACTTTCATTCTCCCATCCCCGCCATGCTGGTCAGGTTCGCAGCTATGCATCTTCCTTTGTCCTTGGCAGTCTCTTTGGGAAGGACGGTGGGAGATGCTAGGACTTCCCTTCAAGGGAATGTTTGCTTTTATTTGTTTGTTTGATGTTTGTTGAATTTCAGGGTGTGTGTGTGTGTGTGTGTGTGTGTGTGTGTGTGTGTGTCTGTGTGTGTGTGTGTGTGTGTGTGTGTGAGAGAGAGAGAGAGAGAGAGAGAGAGAGAGTCTTGGTACATAGTCCAGGGTGCTCTCGGGTCCCTTTAGCCTATCAAGTACTGAGATTACAGGCATGTACTACTATGCCCAGATAGAAATTTGGTTCTGAGCTCAGTATAAAACTAAAGTCAGCTTGAAATCACAAACTTATGAGAATTCCCGTGAAGTTCCCCAAGAGCTAGCACCTGATAGGCAATATTTATTAAGTGATATAAATATTTATTAAGTGATGAATGGAGGGTTTTTTCTAGGCAGTGCTGTAGAGATCCAGAGGACATCCTTTAAGCCTGGGGACTTTCCTGAGACCAGTCTAATCGCTCCACAGAGGGCGATTTCCTTGTTGAGCTACCCAGAAGGTCAGTCCTGGCCTGGCAGAGAGCCTCAGACCAGCATGTCTGAGGGTGATGGGGTGTGGAGGGGAGGTTGGAGCACTCCCCCCAGCTGTGCCTCAGATCCATTAAGGTCTGCTTCCATGGGATGGTTTCCCAGGGGGGTGGGGAAGAAAGCTCACCACTTAAGTCATTTATGCTCTGATGGTCCAGGCCTGAGAAAAAGGCCCCTGGGAGCAATCCTCAAGTGCGGGAGGTTGCGTTAAATGGCTTAATAGATCCTGGCAGCTTCGGAAAGACTAATGGCTGAGCATTAATTGAAGAGGGATTTCAGATTTGCACATCCAGCTCTTGCTGGCTTCCACCTCCACCGTGGTTATGACAGAAAGAAGAACTCTGGAGTCCCACTCCACCTTTCTCTGGATGTCCCTGCTTGTCTCCTCAGCTGCAGACTGAGTACCTAAGTTGTGTCCAGCACGGGGAGTGGAGCCGAGAGATGATGGGGTACATGGCTCAAGTTCTGTGTGTGGGGGGCGGGCAGAGAGTGGGAATTAGAAAGAGTGAGACTGGCGATGGTCAGCGTATCTCAGAGGATGGCTGTCGGGAAGAGAGGATCATAGCTGTCCTGGGGCTGGAGAGGGCTGGAGGGGGCTGGAGGGGGCTGGAGGGGGCTGGAGGGGGCTGGAGGGGGGCTGGAGGGGGCTGGAGGGGGCTGGAAGGGACTGGAGAGGGCTGGAGGGGGCTGGAGGGGGCTGGAGGGAGCTGGAGGGGGCTGGAGGGGGCTGGAGGGGGCTGGAGGGGGCTGGAGGGGGCTGGAGGGGGCTGGAGGGGGCTGGAGGGGACTGGAGGGGGCTGGGGGGGCTGGTGGGGGCTGGGGGGCTGGAAGGGACTGGAGGGGACTGGAAAGGACTGGAGGGGGCTGGAGGGGGATGGAGGGGGCTGGAGGGGGCTGGAGGGGACTGGAGGGGGCTGGAAGGGACTGGAGGGGGCTGGGGGGGCTGGAAGGGACTGGAGGGGGCTGGAAAGGACTGAAGGGGGCTGGAGGGAGCTGGAGGGGGCTGGAAGGAGCTGGAGGGGGCTGGAGGGGGCTGGAGGGGCTGGAGGGGAAGGTTTTCTGGTTGGGTGGGGATGGCTGTAATGTAACAGGCCTCTTAGGTGGGCAAACAAGGGCTCTCAGCCCAGGAAGCCCCATATGAGTCATCTGGGAGTGATACGGTTACATGCAGGAGCCAGTGAAGAGCGTGTGGGCAGGTGAGGCTGGCAGATGCCAGGTCCCACAGGACCCAGGCTTCCTCGGGAGTGTTTTGCTTACATTCTGATGTGACTGTGAGTCATGAGAGGATGGGAACACGCTCTGACACGGGCAGTCACGAGCTGTGGAAAACACACACTGAGAGCACAGGAGATGAGATGAAAGCATGCGTACATGAGACAGACTTCTTTTTAAGAGCCATGACAGCAGCTACAGTCTGAGGCAGGATGGGAAATGTGGCTGCTCTCTCTGCAGCAACGGGGGCTTAGTTAGTTTCTTTGAACTCCTTTCCCGAGCTGAGGAGCGAATGAGAAGGAAGATGGGCCTGTTTCTTATACACGGGGCAGCAGGAAAAGGTGTTTACAGGACAGGAAGAAGATTCTCTGAGAATCACACTCCTCAGTCTTAGTTAGGGCTTCTATTGCTTGATAAAACACCATGACCAAAAGCAACCCGGGGAAGAGAGGGTTCGTTTCATCTCATATGTCCAGATCATAGCCCATCAGTGAGAGAACTCAAGGCAGGAACTGAGGCAGAGGCCATAGAGGAATGCTGCTTACTGGCTTTCCTCACTGTGACTTATTCTATCTGCTTTTTCATTTCATGTGGGAACACCAGCCCATGGGTGATTCTATCCACAATGGGTTGGGCTCTCCCAGATCATCAATTAAAAAAAAAAAAAAAGCCCCATAGGCTTGCCTGCAGCCCAGGAGCCCGGAGTGTTGTGACCTCTGGTTTCTCTGTATAGTACCTGGGCTCACCTCCTAGAATGTGTTAGTGAGCTCCGTTCACACTAGATGCCCCAGAGTTCATGACTGTGCCTGGCACACAGTAGGCTCTCCACCACTGTGGACTGAGGGAACCAGGATCGGTGGAGAAGGACTGGGAGGAGGAGACAGGTGAGTCCGGCCCTCCTTCTACTGGACACGGTCAGTTTAGTAAATGTGCAGCCCGTGAAAAGCTCCAAAAGCAATGGGAAGGCTGTGTTTCCAAGACAGAGGAGCAGCCGTCAGCAAGTAACAGAAGGAAAGTTCTGGTGGGCACCGAGGGTGCGTTAGTTAGATCCTGTCTCTGACAGGAGCCCTGAGATAATAATCACCTTCAGCTTTGCCGGGACTCATGGTTTCAGAGGCCTCACAACGATAGTTGATTGGCCATATTGCTTTGGGCTAGGTAGGCTATCATGACAGGAACTCACTGCAGAGGAAGGAACTGGGGCCCCAATGTCCCCCTCAAGAGCATGCCCCCAGGGCTGTGAGGTTTTTCAGAGCTTGGTTAGGAGACATATCAACACTGCAGGAGTAAGGTTTGTGTGGCTAGGGAGTCCTGAAGAGAGACGCCTCAGTCACACCAGGAGAACAAGGAGCCATCCTTAAAGGGTTCTGAGGGGGAGGGAAGCCTACCACCATGAGGCAGCTGGCATGGTTAATATGTGATCTGGGGCTATGTGACGGAAGTCAGAGGCACAGCTGGAGGGATGGAGCTAGTTAATGTGCCACCACAGGCTGCTAGGAACCACAGGCTGCTAGGGACCACAGGCTGCTAGGGACCACAGGCTGCTAGGGACCACAGGCTGCTAGGGACCACAGGCTGCTAGGAACCACAGGCTGCTAGGAACCACAGGCTGCTAGGGACCACAGGCTGCTAGGGACCACAGGCTGCTAGGGACCCCTAGGGGGCCCAGGTGTCTGAGAACAGTGGGTGGTCTGTCCGCTTCAGCAACCAGAAGGGAGGGAGATCCCAGGAGGGGGCTTGGTTAGATCTGTGAGGCAGAAGACCTGGAGGGGAGGGCCTGGACTCCTAACTGAGCAGCTCTGTCCATGAGGCCTGGCTTTCCAGAGGTTCCATGGTTTTCCCATACTGCCACAGGATGGAGACCATGCCTTCAACACTGCAGCCTTGGACAATATCTAAGATTTGTCTTTAAGATCCACATCTGAAGGAGAAGTGAGACTGTCCTTAGGGATCCTCCTGACTTTCCTCCAAACTCCATCCTGTTTGCTTCCCTCACCATCTGAACGGCACTCGCATTGGCCTAGCTGAGCTGAACTTCACGGTGCCTGGCGCCTGGAGACCACTTGTCTGTGACTCTGCAGCTAGAGAAGGTGGTCAGGGGGGTGACACACGAGGTGACAATGTTTCTCTTATCTTCATTGGGGTATTAGACATTGTAGGATAACCCCCCCTCAAAGGAGGAGGGAAATCCTGCCCCCATGCTGTCCCAGTGCCATTGAGTGTGGGACTCTAACTCCAGAGTTCAGCTGCTGGGGACAGCTGCTCTGTGGAGCGGCTCCATGCTGTTGGGCTGTTGAGAGGGGAGGGACGTGTCCACCACCTTGTCTGACCTGCTCTGGGCTGGGAAGGACTTTCTCTGCTGTGGACTTTAGACTCACACCCTGACGGGGACAGGGTCCAGCATCTCAGGCCATGGACAGGGCAGCCAGGTGCCACAGAGGGAAGCAACCACCTGATCCACCGGGAGCTGGGTCAGTCACAGCCTGCAAGAAACACAATATGTGTTTTATTTTGCTGCAGAAATAAGAGTAGCAAAAAATTCTCTGCGCCTGTAGATGACGTACATTTAAGTCTATTTGGGCTACAGTAACAAAAAGATTAGAGTCGGGATGGCTTATGGGCAAAGGAAATGTTTTTTACAGTTCCGTGGGCTTGGAAATCCAATAGCAAATTATGGCAGATTCCATGTCTGTGCGGCCTACTTCCTCATGGATGTGTTCATCAGCCTTCCGCCACGGGGACAGAGAAACAACTGGCGAAGAGGAAACGGCCGCTTCAGCTCACGGGTTCAGAGAGCTTGGACCATTGTCAGTGGTTCCTTTTCATTTGCTCTGTGGGACACAGAACAGGACACTGTGAGAGAGGATTGTGGAGGAAATGGCTCATCTCAGGGCAGCTAGGAAACAAAAATGAAGGGGAGGGACCACGGTCCCAACATCCTCTTCAAGGGCATGATGTAATGATCCTCTTTATTCTACTAGGACTTAGCTTCTAAAAACTCCTACGTCTCCCGATGTCACAGCCTAGAAACTGGGGGTTTGACATAGGGGCCTTGGGGGATATCCAATATCCTAGAGCCAAACTATATGGCAGAGGCCATGCAGCTTCCACCCTTACTAACCAGAGACCCATCTCCTGCCACTGTCACATGGGGTGAGGGGGTTAGCACGTGAGAGATATGACTATTCAGTCTACGGCAAATACAAAGACAGAACAGCACCTCTTTATAACCTGATATCCCCCCCACACACACACACACTTTCTACCACATCAGGATTACCATTTGGAGCTTAGAAATGCAGATTTGCTACACTCTTTTCTTTCTCATTCTTCCTCTCTCTCTCTCCTCTCTCTCTCTCTCTCTCTCTCTCTCTCTCTCATTCTGTCTTTTTTTTTTTTTTTGTAGCTATGGGTAGTTTGAATGCTATGAGGAAGTTTGAATGTGACTGGTCCCCATAATCTCCTAGGGAGTGGCACTCTTAGGAGGTGGGGCTTTGTTGGCGTAGGTGTGGTCTTGTTGGAGGACGTGTGTCACTGTGAAGATGGCCTTTAAGGTCTCCTATATGCTCAAGATACTGCCCAGTGTCTCAGACTATTTCCTGTTGCCTGAAAGATGTAGTGCTCTCAGCTGCTTCTCCAGCACCGTGTCTGCCTGCACACAGCCATGTCCCACCATGACGATAATGGACTAAGCTTATGAGCTGTGAGCAAGCCACCCAAGTTGTTTTCCTTTGTGAGAGTTGCCATGGTCACAGTGTCTCTTCACAGCAAAAGGAAGCTTAACTAAGGCAAACTACATAATATCCTGGTGTATGGATTTGCCATAATTTATCCAATAGCATCCTATTTATTGCTAGGCACACTGAGTTGCTGGCCATTATCCGCAATTATTATAGGTAATGCTATCACAAATGCTTTGTGCATGATCACATTTGTTCCGTAATTCCTAAAAGGAATTTCCCCAAAGTAAGAGAGCGTAGAATTGAAGGATGCGAACGCTGTCGTACTGGGTCAGCAATCGACAGAAAGTCTCAATGCAAGCTGGGTGTGGTGTCACACACATATAATCCCAGCATTCAGGAGGCAGAAACAGGTGGCTCCCTGAGTTTGAGGCCAGCTTGCTCTACAAATCAAGTCCCAGGACAGTCCAGGGCTACACAGGGAAACCCTGTCTCAAAAAAAAAAACAAAAACAAAAACAAAAACAACAACAACAAAAAAAACAAAGAATAAAAAGGTGTCAATGAGACCCAGCTCGTTGGGCCCAGAGGACACAGACTCACCCTGGGTGGGTACCACATGATAGGTAAGTGTGTGGAGGTGAGGTGGGAGAGAGAGACCGAGAGGTTTGTGCAATATGAAAAGAGGCGTAACTGGAGGCTCGATGCTCGATGTCGGTGATGAGGAACAGGCTGATGTGAGCGGCCTCTGTTGCCACTTGGGGCCACGGTGATGTCTGAGCCCATGCTGCCACCGAAGGCCATGTCTGGGTCTGTGGCCCTGCAGAAACTGGGGTCTGTGTTGATGTCCATGGCCTGTGTTTTCACCTAAAGCCATGGGGACGTCCATAGTCAGGACTGCAGTCTGAGGACAAGCTGATGGCCTAGAGCTCTTCTGAGTGGCCCCCCCACTCGCTGGTCACCTCACCATTGTGCCTGTGGGTGCAGAAGAGCTGGCCCCAGTGCTGTGAGCATAGCAGAGCCAAGCAGGTAGGCTGACCAACTCAGCTACCACCCGGGCCCAGAGCCAGGGCTTTGAGCTGGCACTCCCCGTATCTACCCCACCTAAGACCTGATAGAGAACATAAAGGGACTGGTCCTGCAGAACCATCGCTGCAGGACCTCCATGACTCAGGGCAACAGCAGGGTTTCCAAGAGGAGTCTTGGTGAGAGTCCAGGATTGATGGTGTAGCAGTAGCCAGAGACCTTAACCAGACCTGACCCATTGCAATGAACATTTGCAAATAAAGCTGTTTGGAACCTAAATGCCCCACGACCAAAGAATGGATAAGGAAAATGTGATACACTTACACAATGAAGTACTACACAGCAGAAAAAAACAAAAAAACAAAACAAAAAGAAAACAACAACGACATCTTGAAGTTTGCAAGAAAATGGGTGGAGCTAGAAAACATTATTTTGAGTGAGGTAACCCAGACACAGAAAGACAATTATCACATGTACTCACTCATAGATGGTTTTTAAACACAAAGCAAAGAAAGCCAGCTTACAAACCACAATCCCAGAGAATTTACACAACAATGAGGACACTAAGAGAGACTTACATAGATCCAATCTACATGGGAAGTAGAAAGTAGAAAAAGACAAGATCTCCTGAGTAAATTGGGAGCATGGAGACCTTGGTGGAGGGCTGAAGTCGGGGAGGGGAGAAGCAGGGAGGGGAGCAGAGAAAAATATAGAGCTCAATAAATATCAATTAAAAAAATAAAGCCGTTTAGGCAACAATATACACTGTGTGACACACTGTAACACACCACAGCTTCCATGGTAAGACTTTTATTTGTTTCTTTGTTTTAATTTTTATTTTTAATTTTTTTATTTTTCTTTTGGGAGGAGGTTAGCAGGGTGAAGGGCAGATATGGAAGGACTAGGAAACGAGTGGGATTGGGGTGCGTGATGTGAAATTCCCAAAGAATCAAAAAATTACAAAAAAATATCAATGGAGATACACTTTTTTAATTTTAACCTTTTATTTTACATACATGAATGTTTTGTCTGTATGCGTGTCTGTGTACCATGCGCAGGCTTTGTGCTCAAGAATTTCAAAAAAAGGACATTGGCTCCCCCCGGACCTGGAGTTACAGTTGGTTATGAGTTGCCATGTGGGTGCTGAGAATCGAACCTGGGTCCTCTGGAAGAGCAGTCAGTGCTCTTAATGGTGAAGTTATCGCTCCAGCCCCATATACATTATTTTTTGTTTTTACTGTTCTTGAGATATTTATTTTGTTTTAGTTTTTGTGTTTTTCTTTTTAAGTTAATTTTCTCATTTTTTATATACATATATATGTATGTATATATTGGTAGGCTGCGTGTATGTGTAGATTTATGCACACATTTATGGAGGCCAGCACAGGGCATCTGATCCCTGGATCTGGAGTTACAGGTAAGTATGAGTGACTTGCTGAGGGGCTGGAAACCGAGGCCAGGTCCTTGCAAGTACTATCAACAGCTGAGCCATTTCTCCAGCTCCATCTAGTTTTCACTTTTGACCTCTAAAGTGTTTGCAGCTAGTCTATTTATGGATGTCTTTTATTTTATATTGATCCTTTGTTTCTTTTCTTTTTTTGAGACAAAAATTTCACACTATGGAGCCCTGACTGGCTTGGAACAAACAATGTAGACCATACCGGCCTCAAACTCACAGAGTTCTCCCTGACTCTGCCTCCCAAACACTGATGTTAAAAGTGTGCATGACCACCTGACAATTTTTATTTTGTTTTTATTGCATGCACGAGCGTGTGTGTGTGTGTGTGTGTGTGTGTGTGTGTGTGTACGCGCACGCACACGTGTATGTCTGTCATGGTGCATGCATGTGGAGGTCATAGATCAACCTGCAGGAGTCAGTTCTCTCTTTCCACTGCGTACGATCCACACATCAAACTCAGGTCATCAGCCTTGGCAGCAAACCCCTTTACCTATTAAGCCGTTTCATAAGCCTGTGGTGGGATTTTCCCCCCCACTGAGCAGCAAAATGAATCCCGTTTAGAAGATAAGACCTTGAAGATAACACCTTGTACAACAGGACTGTTGATTGCTTTGAATTTGCACTTTCTCCTTCCTGTCTCACCCACTCTTTCTGGATCAGACCTCTACTGACTGCCTAGTGGGCCACGGATCCTGGCCAGTTCTGTGTCCAGAATGGCTCCCTTCTACATTGCTCCTCAGACTCAACTGAGATCTTACTGGGGTCAGGACCCCCTCACGCTCTCTCACTGAGTCCTGAGAGTTAAACACAGTGGCCCATGACCACTGCTCCTAGCAGCTGCATCTAGCCAGAGAATCAGCTGGCTGCTACCCCTGGGGGCGGGGGGTTAGCAGAGAATTTCTGAGGGGAAAGGCGAATAATCCGGTAGCAAATGCACTGATTCTGAGAGCAGCCTCAGAACATTGTCACTGCTAATACTGGGATATCTCTGTGCCTTCTGGTAAAGAAAAGAAGGTTTAGTGAGGCTGAATAACTGGCCCATGGCCTCTAATTATTGTTGGGAAGGAGGGTGGGATCTCAGGTTGGGGGAAGTCTCCTCAGGCCCATGGATTGAAGACTTGGTCTGTAGAGGAGCGCATTGTAAGATGGTGGACCTGAAGGAGGTGGAGGTCAGGTGAAGTCCTTAGGCCTTTAGGATCCTCGACCCTCTCCCCCCTCCCCCCCCGCCTCTCCCCGCCCCTCCTCCTTCTGCCCCACCCTGCCTTCCTGCCACGACTTCCCAGAGCCTCCAGACAAGTTAAGAAAACCGTTTCTTTTTATAAAGTCATCATGTGGACAGCTAAAGCCAGCAACTCCTCTGTCTTCTGGTTCTCGGTCCTGGCCTCATCTCCTCCAGTCACCCTCCCTGACTTCCTGAGTTTATCTAGCTGTCCATCACTACTTCTTGGAATCCATCCTTTCTCATGAACTTACTCACTGCATATCACCGGCTACTCATCCGTCTGCCCACCAGGCAGTAAGCTCCCAGAGGGTGGGGCCCTTCAGGTCACACTTGCATTCCTAGTTAGTGAGTAAGAGAATAGAAACGTCAGAGGCTGTGAGGGAGGCGGAAGCAATGGACTTGGCCACAGGCTGTAGGGCTTAACAGAAAAGAAACCTGTGAAAATTTGGTGTGGTAGAAGAGAAAGAGAAACAGGGTGGCTGGACAGCCAGACACAGGCGGTGTCTTGGGAACAGATACCTTAGCTCTGGCTTGGGATTGTCTGAGTCCAAATTCCAGGTCTCCTTCCTGACTTGGAATGCTACTTGGAAAGCTGTCTGTGCCTCCATTTTCTTCACTGGTTAAAAGGCCATCTATCACGACAGCACCTAGACTGGGCAGAAAAGGGTCGGCATCCTTCTAGATGCTAGACACAGTGGACCAGCATCCTCAGCGTCTCCCACTTCCTCTCAGCATCTCCTGTTTTCTTGAGATGATGCTGGAAATGTGGAGGGCAGGCAGCAGCTGCGGGCCCCATCAGAAGTGGATACCGGGCATGGTCCTCTCCTGCTTGTCCCTGGAAAGCACTGGTCTATCTCAGTGAACCGACTGCTCAGGATGTTTCATACCACAGACTTGTGTGGAGTGTGAGACCATTTGTGACCAGCTTTCCCACAACATGTTTTCACTTGTTTTCCTTTTTGAGACAGTCTCCAACTTCCCATGCAGCTGAAGCTGATCCTCCTGCCTCTGCCCTCCCAGCGCTGAGACTGCCGGAGAGTGCACCCCGCCTGACTCACTCAGCATAGTTTTGAGGTTTGTTCACACCATGCCAATTGTAGGTACTTCATTCCTGTTCTGGCCAAATAGTATTCCGACGTACACACCGCCTACAGATAACCCACTGAGTCGGTCATAGGTAGGCGTTTGGTCGTTGCCCTCTTGATCTCCAGCAGCGCTTCTGTGAGGATGAAGTGTCTTCCCCTAGCTTGTGGAGGGAGTCCACAAACGCTGTCTGTACCTGTTTTTCTTCTTGCACATGCATGTCGATGCTATAGTTCTTTGAGTAAGGCAGGTACGATAAGAGATTGACAATAATAATCAATGATAAGATAGAGTAGCACTAGTTTTTTTAGTTTAGTTTAGTTGTTGGATTGACACACCTGGGAAGAGGGCCTGCCTCCATCCGATTTGCCTGTGGGTGTGTCTGTGGGACATTTTCTTAGCTGCTAATTGATATAGGAGCATCCAGTCCACTGTGGGCAGTACCATCCCTAGGTAGGTGGGCCTGGGCTGTATAGAAACGTTAGCTAGACAGGAGCCTGGGAGCAAGCCAGTTAGCAGCAATCCTCTGTGGCTCTGCTTCAGTTCCTGCCTCTAGATTCCTGCCTTGGGTTCTTGCCTTGTCTTGATGATGTAAGCCAGATAAACCCTTTCCTCCCCTAAGTTGCATTTGGTCAGTGTTTTTTTTTTTTTTTTTTTCACAGTATCGGAGAAGCCAACTAGAAAAACCAGTAACAAAGGCTATGTGAGTGTCGTTTCTCTTTGGCTCTTGAAATATTTTTTTCCTATGGCTTCCCCACTGCCCTCCCAGAGCAGACGAGAGGAAGCACCTGCCTTCGATGTGAGCTGAGATGCATGCCATCAGCGTCGTGCTCTGGTGTGAGACTGTCAACTAAGGGCTGTTGAACGTAGGCACCCCTGAGCCTTGAGAGCTGATCTAGTAACTGAAGGGAGGGGAGTATGGCTTGCATGTGTGTTCTGGGTCAAAGGAAGATGCGTGTCTCTAGTCAGACTGAACAGGATAAAAAAATAAAACTTCCCAATTGTTTGCTTCTGGAATTTTCCATTCAGTGTTTCCCATTGGGATTGACACTGGGTACCTGAAATCACAGAGAGCAACAATTCAGACAAAGGAAGGCCACTGTGAGTGGATGCTTTTACTTTAATATCACTTCTCAGATTTTTGGGGGGTATGGTAATGTGACAGCCTGCTGCCAAGTAAGGCTGCTGCATTTTACATTCCCACGGGCAACGTGGGGAGCTCCAGTCTCTCCACACGTGGATGATCCTTACTTTCTGGAGTTTTTGTGGGTTTGGGTTTGGTCACAGCTGTGATTGTCTTATTGTCAACGTGACTGAGCTGAGAGATGCCTAGAGTAAAGTAAATCTCTGGGTGTGTCTGTGAGGAAGTTCCCAGAGATGCTTGACAGATAGGACAGTCCCTGAAGACGGGAGACCCTCCCTGAACGTGGGCAGCAACAGCCCACATCTGGGGTCCCAGACGGAATACAAGAGGACAGATACGGTGAAGCGCTCTGCTCCTGCTGACTGGGAGCTCGGGAAGCCCAGCTGCCACCTGTACTTCAGCTTCCTCCGCCCTTCCCAGCACAGGCACTGACAGACCTTAGGGGAGCCCCAGGCTTGCAGCCTCAAACTGGGATTGCATCATTGCTGCTCTTGTTCAGAGGCTTCAGCTTACTGGGTTGAGTAACAACAAGGCTCTCTACTTTTCTGGTGTTCGGACAGTTATTGTTGGACGACCCAAGCAAGTTCAAATCACACAAACCAGTTCCATAAGTAAGGTAATTTCCCATGGGTCTGTTCCTCTAGGGAGCTCTAGCACACACGGTACCGTCTAAGGGGAGTAGTGCAGACCAACATCTCACTTTGGTCTTCTTTTGTATTTCTCTGATGACTTAGCTTCTTCTCGCACACTGAGTTGTTGGATCCCAGGCAGATTTGGGTTTAATGGCTTTGTACGATTCCCGGAAATGTCTTTAGAAAGCGCAAGCTTTCCTTCACCTTGCCCTTCATAGCCAGGATGCCTGCCTGGGTCCTGTTTGACCTCTAGGTGTGGCCACTGTCCTGTGTCAAATAGGATCAGCGGCATCTGGCTCAGACTGAAGGTACATTAGACAGTGGAGTAACTAAGAGTTAGGACCTTGAGTTTACATTGAGCTGTGTCCTTGGGTTTACATTGAGTTGTGCCCTTGGGTTTACATCGAGCTGTGCCCTTGGGTTTACATTGAGTTGTGCCCTTGGGTTTACATCGAGCTGTGCCCTTGGGTTTACATTAAGTTGTGCCCTTGGGTTTACATCGAGCTGTGCCCTTGGGTTTACATTGAGCTGTGCCCTTGGGTATACAATGAGCTGTGCCCTTGGGTTGCAACTGTCATGGCTTTGACTCTTGTCATGGCTCTTGTCTATAACTGACTTTAATAATCGTGACTGTCCCCTCCCCCAGAGTCATTAGCTGAGATGAGCTAATACCTGAAGTAAGCACTCAGTAAGGGCTAGCTGGTGCTATCCTGGACATGCTATATTTCCGCTACCCATAGACATGGCCTTAAGCTCCTGTGTGTTCGTCTACCCTGTTCTCAGTCTCCCTGGAGGTCTGTAGGAACTATCTCTATTTGAGCAACATAAGGACTCTCATCTCTGTTGTTTGTGCCACTCTCCAAAGCAAAAATAGGGTGTCTTCATAGATAGCGTGTTTGTGTCTGAGCAGGACTTTGATGAAAGCCATTAAAGGAACTGGGAATTCAGAGTGGGAGAAGTGAAACTAGAAAGGCCAGCCTCCTTCACCACATTCAGCTGTCAAGGTAACACCAAAGTAATGCTTTCCTCTTCCCAGCTCACCCCCTTATGCAGCTGGGCTAGCACAACTGAACATTTCAGAATCCACCTTGACTTTGCCCATTTCCAACCGTGGTTTCTGTAAAGTTTTAGCTGTCCAATAAGCCTTTCCACCGACGTAATAATCCAAATCAGACCAAATCAAACCAAATTAGAAAAGGCCCAGGTTTAATGGATGCCAGCACTTCCAGGAAGCCCTTCAGCCCCTCCCCCGGGAGGAAGACCAAAAAACTACGGAGAGGGAAAAGGAGAACCAAAAGACCATGTGTTCATTCTCTGGAATTTAAATACCCTGTAGGAGTGGTCTTGATCCTCTCTGGGGAGGGGTCACCATTTGGCCAGCTTTCTCAGAGGTAGAGTCTGGATTGTGGCAACTCCCAGGGAGGGGCCTTGGGATGAGTGCCAGGGGCTGGGGTGACACTTCCAGCCAAACATCCCAGACTCCTTGGATATAGGGGTGTCAGGGGGCTGGGGTCTCACTTCCATCCAAACAGTTTCCTCTGTCCAACCTGGGATTCTGTCACTTTTGGTCTAAACATATTAGACGTGAAGTTCTTAATTTGGGTGAAGAATATTCCTTTGATGTTTTACTTGAACCACCCCCTTTGAAGCCTCCCCCACCCTTGCTACAACGAATCAAAACCACTTTAGATTATGAAAACTATTTTCTTTTCTTTTCTTTGCATTGCTGGGATTGAACTCAGGCCTCTCTGGTGCTGTGGGAGCATCTACCACCATGCTGAGGCACAGCCCGCTGGACATCATTCTTTTTGTGTGTATGTGCAGGGACAAGAGAGAGTTTATTCCAGAGCCATTGTGAGGAACCACAGCCTGGGAACCCAGATTCAGGCTACTCCAAATTCCACATTCCAACATGGAAGCAGTTTCATAGTGTTTTTATAGTTTGGAAGGACAAAGAAAGTCACAAATAAGGGCACGCTAGTGTGTTCACCCCTCAGAGAAGCAGGTACAGTGAGATGGGGAAGCCTTGGTCTAGGCCCAAGATGGAGATCATTCCTGTAGCAAAGAAGCCAGGTAGTGAATGAACTGGGGGTGGGGCACTCAGGGCGATACCCTGACTGTGAGGGCTCTTCCTGTTCCTGGGTAGGGGAGATGAACAGCCACCAGGACTCCTCTCAGCTAGCCTCAGCTAGCGGCAGAGGAGCACCAGGCTCAAACCATTCTTGTTGCTAATCTTCATTTGCATGGTGGGCCTAGTGACTTTGTCTGCGCTCAGCACGGTGTCAGGAAAGCTCTGATTGATTTCAGGGGTACTGAAGCCAGTGTTCCCATGCTCCCATTCAATAGATTTGGGTGGCAATGCAGAATGCAGCACCTACAAGCAGGACAGGGGGCTTCCTGGGCACGTCCTTCAGGCTCGATCTCCAAGCTCTACCGGCAGGCATTCCAGGGCACTTCCAACACGCCCATCCTACCTGCCGGTCTCCTGCGGGCTGTGAGCCTGCGAGGCAGGAAAGCCTAGGTCTTTCCCGCTCAGATCGCCAGACCTCGTCCTCAGTAAGGGCCCAGTCACTGGGGTCATCCTAGGAGGTTTATATTTCTGCTTCCAGTGGGCATTTTGCTCCCTCACTACCTCCTCTCCTGCACACCCCCGACCCCACACCTCCTTCTCTTTCTTTCCTATCTCCATCCCTCCTTTATTATCTCCCCCTCCTCCTCTTCCCTCTCCCACTATCTCAGGCTATGGACTAGGAACTTCTGATGTCAAGAGGCTCCAGACTGAAATGTAGCCGGCACTCCCCAGAGAGGCCTTCCCGCCTCAGGGAATGGAGGCCCAGGTCCCAAGCTACACATGGGTGTACTTCTCCTTTGATCTGCTGTTTTAATCTTTCTTCATTTACTCTTTGACAAAACTCTAGCTCTGGGGAATCACTTTTCGTTTGTTTTTTACCTACTTGTCTTCTGTAATCCAGCCTCAGGCAGACCTTTGGGATGGGTTAGCTCATGAGTGTGCCTCTGGCAGTGTTAAGTAGGGACCTACATATGAACTCTCACAGAAGCGACGGGGTGTGTCCACACATCTCTACACCTGTTTACAAGTTCATGGTGCTGCATGTCTGTCTATGAAGCTCAGGACTGGGAGCTGTAGGGACTGCCCCTCAAAATGCCTCAGAGATGCACGGCATGCTCCTGCCTCAGCACTATCTGACTTCTCAGAATTCTCCATGGCTTGTCTTCTTTCTTGCCTCCCACAAGGTTTTCCTTGAGGACCGGTTTGTCCATGCAGGGTCTGCGACAATGCATGACCATCCCAGAGCAGGCTTTCCTGGACGGTTTGTGAATGAACTCAGAAGCTAATAAATGATATACAGGACACCTTTGATCCTTAAGAAGGCCCAGTATGGAGAGTGAAGGGAAAGAAAACTGGATCCCTAACCAAAGTCTTGTGTTTGAGAGCCCCTTCCTTCCCTCACAGACCAGGTTATCTGAAGAAGCCAGCGGGAAGTGTGGGTGTCTCCTTCCCTCATCTATGAGATAGGCTCTGTTCTCGCCTCTTACCAAGTGTCCCACCTTTGTAGTGGGACAATTCATGTCTCAGGAAGCAATACAGTATTCTGTTCACATATGAAATTGTTTTTTTTTCACTAAAAAATTTTAACTTTAATATAAACAAGCCACTTGGCCCAACATCTTGTTGGCAAGAAAATCAGAAACTGGTGGAGAAAAACAAAAAAAAATTTAGAATTTGGACTCTTCTTCAGGACAGCTGACCTGGCCACTGAGCACACACTGGTTTTATGAAAATGGCTATAAAGGTGAAGGGCTGTTCTCGATTAAAATAATATTAGGAGGTGTTAATCCCCGTGGTCGGTGGGGCGGGATCTAAAATCACCCCTGAGCTTATTGTCAAGGGATTATCTAGACTAGCCTAACTGAGGTGAGAAGACCCACTTTAACTATGGGCAGCAGCGTTTTCTGGGTTGGGTCCTGTACTGAATTAAAAATGAGAAACTTAGGGCTAAAGATGGCTCAGCTGTTAAAAGCACTAGCTACTCTTGTTGGCTACCTGGCTTCAGTGCCCAGTATCCACACAGTTCCTGTTACTTCCAACAGTGGCTCAAGTTCTGGGAGATCCATCGCCCTCTTCTGGCCTCCATAGGTACTGCATGCATGTGGTGCACATACATACATGCATACAAAACTCCCATACACAAAAAATTAAAAATTTATAAATAAAAAAGGAGAAAGCTAGCCGAACATCAGCAGTCATTGCTCTCTGCTTCCTGTGGCTACCATACGACCAGCTACTCCCCACTCCTGCTGCCAGTCCTTCTCAGTCATGAACCATGAACACGAACCTTGAACCATGAGTGGAAACAAACCATTTCCCCCATGAAGTGCTTTTGCAGCACCTTTTATTTATCACAACAGCAGGACAATCTGTACAAGAAGCATGAAGTGCATGATCCTTTCTTGGAATGCATTTTTCAAAAACATCATTTGGCCAGGCGTGATGACCTGCTATTCCAGTATTTAGGAGGCTGAAGTCAGAGAATTGCTATGAGTTGGAGGCCAGCTGGGGTTACACAGTGAGATCCTTTCTCCAAACAGAAAAGACAAGGAAAAAAATTCTCCATCATCTATCTAGGCAAAGCCTAGAAACAATAACAATGCTTAAAATGCTCAATGAACATATAAGTGTGAGTATAATATAGAAAGCTATAGGCATTACATGTGCTTCCTCACCTCCCGGGTTAGCTTCGACCCTGTGATCCCCCTTCCTCCTTCTTCAGCCTCCCCATCTCATACAGAGGATTGATGACCTCCAGAACCTGTGCCATGCTGAAGACTCGAGCAGGTGATCCCATTGGCTGATTGTGGAGGATGGGAGGAGTTCAAGCCTGTAGTCTCCAAAGATAGTTCCCTGTACAGTGCAGCTGGACACATCACCTAGCCAAGCCCACCTGGGTCATAGGCTTTTCCCTTCGTTTTGTTTTGATTCTTCGGGACAGAATTTCTCTATGTAGCCCTGGCTATTCTGGACCTCATTCTGTACAAGGCTGACCTCAGACTCACAGACAGCCACCTACCTCTGCCCCCCGAGTGCTGGCATTAAAGGCATGTGCCACGACTCCTAATTGGCTTTTCCTTTTTAAGAAAGCGTTTTCTCCCCTTTATTCTTTATTTTTATTCTTTTAAATCCTGTGTATGCAGGTATTTATATGCACACAATGGACAGGTTCCTGAAGGGCCAGAGGTGTTGGATCTCCTGGCACTGGAGTTAAAGGCAGTGTGAGCCACCTGTTATGGGTGCTGGGATTCAAATTCAGGTGCCTCAGAGCAGCAAAACTGCTGCTCAGCCATCTCTCCAGCACCTCCCCTTTGAAAAAATAGCTTTTATTTATTCTTTGATAATTTCATATGTGTGTTGAGTGTATCTCGGTCATTACACCTCCAACCGCCCCCCCCCATAGCCCTTCTACCTTCCTGTCCTTGGTTTCCCATTCCTCTAATCCACCGGGTTCATTCAGCTGCCAGCTGGAATGTCAGCTGGTTTCCTTGTCTTGATCTTGTGCCGGTGACCATAACTGCTGTGAGTTCTGAGTGCAGCAGCCATGCCGTGTCTGGAAGACATCACTCACAGTTGCCTTCCCTTCCTCTGGCTCTTACAGACCTCCTACTGCCTTTTACATGATGAACCCCGAGCCTCTGCGAAGGGGAAAACAGAGGTGCCTGTTTGGGGTTGAGCATTCAACAATTGCTTATTCTCAGCGTTTTTACTTGTTGTACATCACTGCATTATGATTGCCACAACTGCCAGGAGAGATGTGCACCCTGGTGTGATGGTGCTGGTCCTGGATTTGAGATCTGCTGCATAGGGCTGAATGCATAGTGGAGGGGGGGCAACCACTATAACTGTTCTACTAAGTGAACAAGCCGTCAGGCTGCCCTCTGCTTATGTTTATACCCAGAGATTCATGCTATTCTGTCTTGATGATTCTTTCCTTGTGGTATTGAATTTAGAGCCTTGTACATGTTGGGCAATGACTCCACCACTGACCTACACCCCAAGCATTGTATCTAAAAATACAATGCCAACTCAGAAGAACAAAAAAACCCTATCATCTGATGCACCATAGTGTGGGCTTTCATATAAACGATGTCAGGAAATTGCTCAAGCTGTGATATGATATTTTGGCAATGTATTTCAGGAGATTTAAATACCGAAGCAAGTCGAGACATAGGTGCATTCCTCTGAAATACTGAGGAAGAGGGTGAAAGAGGAGAAAAGGGGAGGGGGAGTTAGTGTTGAACAAGTTACAGGAAATAAAGTCAGTGCAATGCTTGGTTGGCAGTTGCAGGAGCGACGTGGCACTCATTGTGTTGTATGCTTTTGTCTATGTTTCTGCCTTTAATAACAAAATGTGCACTTTTAGCATGTGTTTCTGAGTGCAGCGCCCCCAGAGGCCAGCAGAGAGCGCCAGCGGGAGTTAAGGGCAGGTGCAGCTCCCCATCTTGGGGCTCTCTGAAGAGCAACAAGCACTCTAACCCAATGAGCTGGCTCTCTAACCTTGGTTTTTGTGGGGGTTTTTTGTTTTGTTTTGTTTTGGGGGGTTTTGTTTGTTTTGGGTTTTGAGACAAAGTTTCCCTGCAGTTTTGGTACCTGTCCCGGAACTAGCTCTTGTAGACCAGGCTGGCCTCAAACTCACAGAGATCCGCCTGCCTCTGCCTCCCGAGTGCTGGGATTAAAGGCGTGCGCCACCACCGCCCAGCTTGTTTTTTTTGTTTTGTTTTGTTTTGTTTTTGTTTTTGTTTTTTGTTTGTTTGTTTGTTTGTTTTACTTTTTTGGGGGTATTAGAAATCTTTCATAATTAAAAGATGCAAAAGCATTTCTATAGACTGCTAGGCAGCTTGGTGTGTGCTCAGGAGGAATAATCGCTTGAGCTCATGAGAGACTAGACTGAGCAACAGCAGCACTCGGGAGGCAGAGGTAGGAGGATCTCTGTGAGTTCAAGGCCAGCCTGGGCTACAGGAGTTAGTTTCTGGACAGGCTCCAAAGCTACAGAGAAACCCTGTCTCAAAAAAAAACAAACAAACAAAAAAAAACACAAACAACAACAACAACCAAAAAAAAAACAAAAAAAGGGGGGGAAAGAACTAACTTTTAAGAAGAGAGAAATAGAAGAGGAAGAGAAGGAGGAAGAAGAAGGAGGGAGTGGGGAGAAGGAGGGAGCGAGGGAGAGAAAGAGAGAGGGAGAGAGAGGGAGAGAGGGAGGGAGGGAGTTCCATGGACCTTTTTCCTGTGCTTATGCTGTGAGGGAGATGAGCAGTTTGGTATCCACTGCTTCTCAATCAGGGGTCCCTGGGAGACTCCTCTGCCACATCCAGAAGGTGCTATGTTGGCATGAGTTGGTTTTTAAAAACATTCCCCGAGAGGAGTTCTGTGTACAGAAGAACAACTTCTAGTTGAGGACAGATTTCAGAAATCCCACTTAGGGCTGGGAAGGTGACTCAGTAGGCAAACTGCCTCTCAGGCTGCAAGGGTGAGCACCCGGGTTCAGCCATGAGATGTGGAAGGTGCTAGAATCCCAGAGACTGCCAGAAACCCGGGGCTTAACAGAACTGATAAACCTCAGGTCCCATTGAGATCCGTACCAAAAAAGAAAGAAAAAAGAAGAAGGAAAGGAAAGGAGAGGGGCTGGAGAGATGGCTCAGTGGTTAAGAGCACTGGCTGCTCTTCCAGAGGTCCTGAGTTCAATTCCCAGCAACCACATGGTGGCTCGCAACAATCTGTAATGAGATCTGGTGCCCTCTTCTGGCCTGCACGCATACATGGAAGCAGAATGTTGTGTACATAATAAACAAATAAATAAATCTTTAAAAAAAAAGAAAGAAAGAAAAGGAAAGGAAAGGAGAAAAGGACAAGTAGAGTGGCCGAGAAAGACCCTGCATTTCCACACTCATGCACATAAATGTGCACGCATATTTGCACACACAAAAATGGTATTCAATTTATTTAATTAATACACTGCGGGAAAGAACTCTTCACTTTCTTTAAACTTTTAACTTTAATTAGCAACTTTCATTTTATTTTTGACCCAAAATCTTTGCTTTGAGGGGGCGTTTTATGTTTCGCTTAATTAAATCCCCTTATATATTTTAAAGCGAATTTACAATTGTAGTATATTTGAGTTTACTTATAAGGACTTCAAATGCTTAACAATCAGAACATTCCCAAACACTTAAACGATTCTAATAAGGATAATAAATTACACTTTAAAATACAGTACATCTCAAGTACTCATAAACATTCCAATATTGTTTACAAATCTAGTAAAATCACAAATCTAAACAATTACTCAATTCCACATTTTAAACTGGAATCATGAGGCTCATATATTAAATTCTTTAATACTGACTCCGTTTAAACATTACAAACACTGAAAATGCCCTATGTACACAGATCGCTCCTAAACCACATAGAAATGTGTTCCCGGTCCATCTGAACCCTTCCCAAGGTCAACAGACACTTTCGCACAGAGGAAACAATTAGGTCAATCCCAGCAATTCGCAACTTCCACTCAGAGATTGAGGCGAAGTGGAAGGTTCCGCTGCTCTTGTGACAAACACAGAGAAAAGGAATCCATGGCTGTGTAGGGCCTGAAATCCCTGGGGTTCTCTCTCTCTCCTCAGATACCTTTGATGTGTTTATTTATTGCCTGATTCTGCTCAGGATCCTCATATTCCCCACTACGTATTATTCCTGTCTAGCGCGGCCACAGCTCTTAGCTGTTGACTAACACCCAGGTGGAATCTACATCTCTCTATTGACTGTTTCTTAGCTCCACTTTCAGGATACAAAAGTCACGCCGGAAGTTGACCTGGAGCCCAGAACTCACAGACTGGCTCCTTGCCATCCTGAGGGCACAGATACAAGCCACGCCTCTGGCATGAGTCTCTCCTACACTCCAGTCCTGAGAAGCTGTATTGGCAGGGCAAGGGCAGGGACCTCTTTCTCTGTGACCCCAGATCTGGAACTATTTCCTTGCTGTGTGAGTGAGGTGGAGGAGGCCTCTCCAAATCTCAGGAGCCCAGGAACTTAGTCTAGACCTTGCCTTTCCCCCCACATTTCTTTTTTCTCTTAAGAGTTCTTGAAGGGCAAGCACAACAGATTTCCACATCTCTTCCACACCCACTTTTTTGGTCTTTTATTTATTTTATTTTGTTCCTTTGAGATAAGGTCTTGCTATGGAATGCAGGTGGTCTCAGCCTTGCTTCTGCTGGAATTAGAGATGTGCCACCATTCCTGGATTGTTCCTATCCCTCCCTCCCTCCCTCCCACCCTCCCTCTTTCCCTCCCTCTGAGCTCAGCCAACCTGGTCTACAGAGCGAGTACCAGGACAGCTAGACCTACACAGAGAAGCTCTGTCTCAAAAACAAAATAAATAACTAAATAAAAAGTAAGGCACCTGACGGCCACAGCCCTCATCAGATTGCCCTCTGAGTCCGAGCACTGGAGCTGGTACTTAGTACACAGTGTACCCAGTGTCAGCAAAGCGCTCTCTGTCTTCTGAACTGTAAATGAATGGCTTCCTATAATGTAACCTTCGGCCATTTGCTTTTGGTATCCAGCTGTATGTTGGTGTGTATATGAACAGGTCAGTCCTTCTTTCTCAGCTTTCTGAATGAACATTGGTCCATTCTCCTCTTGATGAAAAGACTGCTTCCATTTTACCTACACAGGCATACTAGAGAGACGGTCTTGCCACATCCTCTAGGGTGCACGTGCGAACCCTTCTCTAGACATTCTTGGTAGGAGTGGGTTGTTGGATAATGTAGCACACGTGTGAGTCTTGGCAGAGTGGGAGGTCAGAAACTCCCACCAGCAATGATGGGAATGCCTCTTTCTCCACACCCCAGAAAACCATTCTGACTGTCAGACTTTGATAGGCATGAAACTCTCTCTCTCTCTCTCTCTCTCTCTCTCTCTCTCTCTCTCTCTCTCTCTCTCTTTCATTTGAAATTGCATTTCTCTGGCCATTCATTAACTGACCCTCCCCTGCAGGATTTTCTATCTAAGCTGCGATTTCCATCTTCTGCACTCCTGAGCAGAACCAGTCTGGTTAAGTTTAAAAGAGATGAATAACTTCACAATAGCCCTACAAAGAATATTTATTTTTCATTCTGAGGTCCTAGGGATCAAACCCAGGGCCTTGTGCTGGCCAGGCAAGCATTCCATGACTGAGCTCCTGGCTCCAGCTCCCGCAATGCCTCCTTCCCTATTTTGTGGTGGCCTGTGGCTGCAGGACGGCCTTTCTCTAGTGCCATCACCTTGTGTCGCCTGCCAGCCTTCCTTCTGTACCCTGCCATTGCCCTACCAGCAGCTTTCCTTTCCTTTCCGTTTTGCTTTGTTTTTTTCAAGACAGGGTTTCTCTGTGCAGCCCTGTCTATCTTGGAACTCACTCTGTAGATCAGGCTGACTAGAACTCAGAGATCCACCTGCCTCTGCCTCCCGAGTGCTAGGACTAAAGGTGTGCACCACTGTGCCAGGCTGAGGACCCTTCCTTTAATACATTCCACAAACAATGGCCAGATCCACAAAGGCTTGGTGGCTGTGAGAACACTCTTCCTGTCAGTGTGTTTTGCTTGTACCAGCTGCTTGGCCCTTTGTGCAGTAGGCCTTGCATGTTGGAGCCTACTGCCTTTTGCTGCCTGACCACCTCCTTCCTTCCTAAAGCCAGGGGTCCCAACACATAAAGTCTCGCTATTTCCCAGGAAAGCTCAGACATACCCACTGTATTTTAAAGACGTGAACAGCATTGAGCCTGGGATACCTGTTAACATTGTGCCTCGTTCACTTCTTTTCACAAAGAAAGTAACATCCGCAGTTTTGTCATTGTTTATTGCAGCTGTGGAGGAACACTCAAGCCGCCTACACGGAAGGCCCTGGCTGGCACCGAGTCTCCCCACTGAGTCCAGGGACCCCTAAGGTGTGACCAACCTCTCAGTTTGTAGGCTTGAAGTTCTATCTTTGCACATCTTAAATGGTGGCATTCCCACCCATTAATGTAACATTTGATGATTAAAAGTTTATTAAAGGCTGGCAAAATGGGTTAGCTGGTAAAGGCACTTGCCACCAAATCCAATGACCCCAGGACCATAAGTCAACTCCAAACCTCCATGCCAGAGATGTGGCAGGAAGGCACACACCCAGTTACATAATACATACATGCATACATACACACATGCATGCAACATACACACACATACTCACTCAGACATACACACTAAATATTAATGTATTTTTAAAAGTTTATTCTACATGTTCATTTATCATTTTTATGTATTCTTTTTATTTACAGAGCTCTATTGGAAAATTATTGTATGTATATACACTGCCACCATGAAATGCGTGGTTTAACAGTGTTCGGTGTCTGGAGTCCCCTCACCACCGCAAAGACAGGCTCAGTTCCCTGTAGCCACCACTGTCCTATCCCTTCACAGACACCCTCGGTCTTAAGCAACCACTGATCTTCCTGTGACTATACATTTGTCCCTCCTGGATATTTCATAAAAATGAAGTCACACCTCTGGTATGTTATGAGTGGCTTCTTTCACTTCACACGTTTTCAAAGCATATCTTGTCATATCATGTACAACGCTTCATTCCTTTTTTAGTGGTCAAATAATATTCCATTGTATGGATACACCACATTTGTTTATCCATGCAGCCTTGGATGTCTATTTGGATTGCCCTTACTTCTTAAACATCTAGACCAGGACTTCTATAAACATTCATGTATATGTTTTTGTTTGAATTTTATTTATCTTCAATTTTTGTTTATTAACTTTGAGATGGGTTTTAGTATGTGCTCAAGTTCATGTGTACCACCAAACCCAGGTCTAAATTATTGCTAATTCTTTAAAGTATATACCTAGGAGAGGAATTTCTAGTTCACATAATAATTTGGTGTTTAATCTTTTTAGGAGCTTCCAAAATGTTTTCTACAGGAAGTATACTGTCCATTGCCTTCCTGTCCTGTGAACTTGTCTCTTCTGGACATCTAATACAAATGAACCTACAGAAGCAAGGGAGAGTGTTCTAGGCTCCTCAGGTTCTCATCAACATTTATTTTCTGTTACAAACTATTGGGTGTTGGGGGGGGGCAAGAGATGACAGTGGGAGGAATAAACGCATTACCACAGCCATCGCAGAGGGTGCACAACGGTGCCTTGCTATGGTTTTGAGTGACATTTCTCCAATGACTAAGATGATGACGTCTTGAAAATGGCCCACTGGGCATTTATGTACCTTCTTTAAAGATACGTCTATTCAAGTCTCCTCTCCTTATTTCTCTGTTTGTATTTTGAAACACAGTTTCTCTGTGTAGCTTTGGAGGTTTTCCTGGAACTCAGGCTGGCCTTGAACTCACAGAGATCCGCCTGCCTCTGCTTCCCAAGTGCTGGGATTAAAGGCGTGTCCCAGCACTGCCCGGCTTCTCCTCCCCTTCTTTTAATTGGGTTGTTTAACATTTGAGGG
The DNA here is from genome assembly GCF_982192425.1 of Myodes glareolus. Classification (NCBI taxonomy): domain Eukaryota; kingdom Metazoa; phylum Chordata; class Mammalia; order Rodentia; family Cricetidae; genus Myodes; species Myodes glareolus. The sequence goes on along the minus strand of NC_142041.1, from coordinate 61,753,089 downwards.
ATGAGTTGCTTGTATTCTTTAATGTTTTCCCAACATAAATTATGTGCAGGTTCCCGGGCTCTGGTGCTGGGGAGGAGAACTACAGAGATGAACCAGCTAAGATTCCTGGCAGCTGTCGTGTGAAAGGGAGTCCTCCCTCTGAGTCAGTGCAGAGCTGGAGGGAGGACTCCCAGCTAATCCTGGGGCCCTGTGGAGGGGGCAAAACCTGAGTGGAATGAACTTGGAAGCCACGGTTGGAGTTGGGGAAATGGTAAGAATGCCTGGCCGGAGTCCAGGGATCCCTGGGGAGGTCCTGAGTGTAGAATGCTAAGCATGGAAGTGGAAGGAGGCATGTAAGTTGGAGTTGAAAACGAAGAGGAGATAATATAATTAAAAACTGATGGGTTTGGGCTGGGGAGGTGGCTCAGTTGCTAAGGTGCTTGCTATGGAAGCGTAAGGACTTGGACCAAGTCTGGTAGCTAATGCTTGTAACCCCGCTGTGAAGGAGGTAGAGCTGTGTACATCCCTGGGCCTTGCTGCCCAGCCAGCCCAGCCAAATAAAGTGAGCCCCAGTCAGTGAGAGATCTCCCAAACAGCTTCTGAAGAACAACACCAGGATGACCTGGCCTCCAAAACTACAAGCACACACACATATATGCACCTGCACATACTAACATGCACCTCTCCCACAGGAACATGAGCACGCATGCGCACACACACACACACACACACACACACACACAGTTGACAAGGTAGGCTAGGCATGTTGCTCCATGGTAGAACACTTGTCTAGCATGTTTAATCTCTGGCACTATTAAAAAAATGAAATGAAACTAAAGTAAATGTTAAAATGTATAAGGTAAAGGCATAATGTAAAAAACCATAGGAAGTTCACTCCATGACTGGTAGTAACTAGAAAGCTCAATAGCAACTGTGGACTCCCAAACTCTTACCTGAACAACCGCACCCTTGTGTATTCCCAGAAGCAATGTTCAGGCTTCCAACTGATGTTCCCCACAAAGGCAATGAGAGGGCACAGAAGCAGCAAGCACAGAATATTCTGCCTTGTGCCTGGAGTCATAGGAGTTACTGAGATTGGAGATCATCGGCATCAATTTCCGGAGTGGGACGGGGGTCTGTGACTATGTGTGACCTCAGTCCCTGCTCTAGAGTCACTGGCTGTTCAGGAGTCACACTGGACTCCGCAGGCTCTTCTCCAAGCTCCCGGGCGCCTGCCACTATCCCAGCCTGGTAGCTTCTCATCATTCCTCAGGTCATCCGCTATGGAGGGGAAGAATCAGAAGAATTTTGGAGAATAATTCTCCATTTCCATGGACCGGAGGCCAGCCAGCTCATTCCTATTGGGAAGCACCTTCTTAAACATGTGCTCTTGTCATCCTTGGTGCCTAAGTGGCATTGGCTTAAGAGCTATGTGCTTGTCTTGTCATACACAGGCGAGGGTGACATTAACTCTGGAGAACATGAACTGTGACTACTTAAATGTCCTGAACAAGCCAGGCCAGTCTAGAATTTTACACATATCTGTGGCTATATCCACAAGAACTTAAAGTCACTTTGTGGCGGCCAAGAACAGTGGTGGCTGTCTATAGTTTTTGTTGAGGCAGAAGGATCACATGAGTATGGAGTGTGTGGGGGGGGCATCCTAGGCAACATAGAGATCCTGGTCTCTTAAAATAAAATGCTATTTTGGCAGGAAGAGCAACGCTAGAACATGCACTTAATATGCACAAGGCCCTGTATTCAATCCCTAGGAACCTAAAAAAAAAAAAAAAGCCAGTTGTAATAAAATTCACATTTTGTCATCTTGGTAACATTTACCATGACAACAATTTAAAATACATGTCACTATGCAATCAACATCCAGTCATTCTCCATTGTCCACACTGGAACAACGTGCCTATTCTATTGCCTCCCCCCCTCTCTGCCTCTTTCTTCTCACCCCTTCTCTTCCCCCCACCCTTACTACTTCCATTCCCCCTCCATAACCCAATAAATCAACTCTATACCCAAACTCTCTCTGCACGCTGTTATCTGTCTGTCTCATACCCGCCGTGGTCTCTCGCCTGCTAGTCTGTCTCTGCCACTGCTAGGGCTGGTCCCGCTAAGGCCTCAGGTGACCTGCCGCTGCCCCTCGTGGCACTGGTCCCCCACGTCTTTATAATGATAATGTTGGTGCGTGACTCGGCCAGGTTCTCTCCATGTCTCCTCCCACAAGCAGGTGGGCCGGCTGAGGACCCTGGACTCAGACCACTTACCAACGTCCTGTGCCTGCTCCATCGCTGCAATGGTAAGGTTCCCTTCTCCGAATCAGCTTTCGCTCATGCTCATGCTCACCTATGGTTGTTCCCCACGGCTAAAGATTGGCACCGCCAGTGCTACCGCCGAAGTTCGTACTTTTTGTCCTTTTTTTCGGACCACGCGGAAGCAGTCCTATCTCCACTGATCTGACTTTTTGTCCTCTTGGGCGGCTCGGAGCGATCCTTTCCGGCCCCCAATTCCTGCACCGACAGGTTCCGAGTTGGCTTGGCCTAGCCCTCAACCCACGCACTATTTCAGAGACAGCCTGCTTAGTTGCCTTTGGGTTTTCGCCTTGGCCACATTTTTTAACCATGGGAAACAAACCCTTAAAAACTCTCCGTCCAGCCTCCCCCTGGTGTGTCTTCTACAGACCCTAAAACCTCTGCCTTACCCGCAGATTTCTAGCCTTATCCACCTTCGCACTAACAAATGGCCTGTGTACCGCTTAGATAACAACCTCAAGTGGGAGCGTTCTAATTTCTACCAGCAAACAGGACTGCCTTGTCCTGCCGACATCTCACGCCTGTCCACTTTTCCTTTCTCTGGGCAGCCCCATCCCCGCCGCCTCTAAACGCTATTTTTCTCGCTCGTATTCCTTTTTTTGCTCCTATTCCTTCTAGTCTGTCTCTGCCACTGCTACCGCTGGTCCCGCAGAAAAGATTAGTCAGATCCGTGAGATGGCTGTTTCCAGTTCCAGCCCTCACTCCCTACCACAGCTGGTGGCGGCAGCTCCCCGACATGGCGGCTCACGGTGCTAAGCAATTTTCCTGTCTACTTCATGTATGAAAGAATATGTGAATGGTGTGGCCACACGGATGTAATTCTGTTTTAAATCTATGTTCTACATGGCCTCTGTGTCTCATATGTTATTTGTATCTGTTTAAAATTCCGACTGCAGCTCTGAAAACGCGGTTTCCCTATACAACTCGCGACTGCCTCCATTTTGACTAAGGGTGGGTCAGGTGACCCACCATCTTCATTAAGGGCAGGTTAGGTAACCAAGTCACCATCTTTACTGAGGTATTCCTTTCCTAGTCTTGCAGTTTACTTACATTTTTGTCTCTAAATTCCTCTTACTAACTCTGTTACATGTGTGTTTTGTGTAGTGTGATATGCTGTTGGTAGGGCCCACCAATGCATCCACTTCGCCCAACTCATGTTTAATATATGTGTGTGTGCATGCATGTGACTTGCGTTAACTATGTATAAACATGTTAGCTTTAACTCTGTGTGTATATGTGTATAAAACTTAAATTCAACTAGGTGTAAAGTACATATATTTATTGTTAAATGTTATAATTGTCTGTTTATTGTATCTCATTCCAGAATAAGAAAACAATAAGTCTGATGTTTTAAATTGGTATGTACTCTTAAATTTCTCTCTTTCTTTTTTTTTTTTTTTGGTGTCTCTATAGCTTTGGAGTCTGTCCTGGAAATCGTTCTGTAGACCAGGCAGGCCTCAAACTCACAGAGATCAGCCTGTCTCTGCCTCCTGAAGTACTGGGATTAAAGGCATGTGCTACCACCACTGCTCAGCAACTCTTAAATTTCATACAAAAATACTGTATATATAAACCAACCCTACTTTAAAATATATTAAGCTGTTCTCCACTATTGTCAGTTCTACTGTTAAGCTTCTATTGTAAGCAGTTTTTTTTCTTCGTCATCCACAAGTATAAATCTTACCTGTTAGAAGCCTGAACAGTCAAGCTGGACCCCAACTCTCCAGGCAGATTCTAAACTGTAGTTATACCTGATAAACAGCCCTCAACTGCTCAGAGATCTGGGGAATATGGCATTTAAATATCTAATTATTAAAAGACTTTTCACAACAAAAAGAAGCAGGTTGGCTCCTAGCAGCAACACTCTATTTCCTCCAAAGAAGACAGAAGACAGATGGGCACAGAACGACGTCCATCCGCAATTCGCTTCATCAATTGCCAAGTGCTGACCACTGGCAGAACTGCCTTTCATTTAAACTGAATCTCTTCAGACGTGGACAGAATTAGTGGAATAGACAGCCTAACTGCTCAGGTCAAGGTAGGCTTGTCTTCCTACAGATTTCTAATCCACAGGATCTTCTAAAGCCTGGTAGGCCCTGCACTAAACAGCAGAAGGCAAATACGACCCTCAATGACCATGGAGGATCCTAAGGAGTGGCTCTAGGTAGACAGCCGAGTAAGTTCTCTGTCGTTTTTTAATCAATAACTCATGTAAAATTTTATCTTATCTTCTCAAAGATTTCTGATGCAGTTTGACAGCTGAGAGGTTTTGTCAGTTTAAAAGGACAATCTCACCAAACAAATTTCAGAATAACTTCTTAACGTGGTCTAAATAAAGGGTGTTTTAAGATATACAAATGTGGGGGCTGGAGAGATGGCTCTCCAGTGATTAAGAGCACTGACTGCGCTACCAGAGGACTCAGGTTCAAGTCCCAGCACCCACATAGCAGCTAACAACTGCCTATAAGTCCAAGATCTGACACCCTCACATGAACATACATGCAGGCAAAACACTAATGTACATAAAATAGGAATAAATAAATTAAAAAAGATATATAAATGCAAGTTATTAAGGTATGTGCCTACAAGTTATAAAGGTGTGAAGACAAATATATGTTATCAAGTTTTTCTTTCATGCTGCCTTTCATAGTCTTAAGGATACTTTTTGTTGTGCAAAAAAAAAATCTGTCAGTCATTCTGACATAAATATGCTGCTGTTTATACAATGTATATGTCTAAAACTTATGTTTTCACAAACTCAAAAAATTCATATGAGTTCCAGGGAGTGAAATTGAAGGATCTACCTTAAACAGGTCAGATACACCGCTCTCAATTCTCTGGTCCTAAAAATTTTTTTCTTCCTAAACTTAACTTTATCCTCTGCTCTGCCAACACCTTGCCAGGTCAGGGAGACACCAAACAGTTCCACACCGCAAACCCTGAACAGGAGTAAAGTGACCAGCTCCCCCAGGATGTGACCAGCACGCAGCTTTCTCAGCCCCCCATCCCTAGAAAGATTTCGATGCTCACAAATAAGCAGGAAGCAGTTTTGAGAATCTGCCGTCCAATTCCTTTAATCTGTTGTGCCTAACTCCCCACCTTTTTCTTATAAGGAAAAGATGGGAATGTTATGATCTGCTGGCCTGGTCTGTCACCTGGGTACCCTGTGACAAACCCCACCCACTTCCAACCTCCCTCTTGGATCTCCTGCCTCCTCTCCAGCCTTCTCTCTCTCTCTTCCAGTCTCTCTTCTGAAGAGGGACTGCTGCCTCCCTCCCACCCCTGCTTCTCTCTCTTCCCCTCCTTCTCCCCTTCCTCCTTCCTTTTCCCCTCCATAACCCATTAAATAAACTCTATACCCAAACTCTCTCTGCATGGTATATCTGTCTGTCTTTCACCCACTGCGGTCTCCCACCAGCCAAGGGGACCCACCAAGGCCTTGAGTGGCCCACCGCTGCCCCTCGTGGGACCGGCCTCCGGCCCCCCATATATTTATAGATGATAACACAGACTGGTCTTGATCTCGCGCCTTCTGCCTCTGTGCCCCACATACTGGGATTATAGGCATACACCACCATGCCTGACTCATTCATAAGTTTTAAAGGGCTGGCTTGCCTTCCGTTCCTGTCAACATGGTGGGGCATTCTCGTCTTCTCCATAGCTATGTTCAGACTGGGGTTTCATTTGAGGTGAGGTGGAAAATGTAGACCACTACCACTTCCTTTTTTTTGTTGTTGTTAAAGACTTATACATATAATGTTCTGCCTGCATGTATGTCTGCAGGCCAGAAGAGGGCACAGATCTCATTTTAGATGGTGTGAGCCACCGTGTGGTTGCTGGGAATTGAACTCAGGACCTCTGGAAGAGCAGTCAGTACTTTTAACCTCTGAGCCATCTCTCCAGTCCCTCCTCTCTTCCTCCCCCCTTCCTCCTCCCCTTCCCCCTTCTCCTCCTTCCTCCTCTCCTCCTTCCCCCTTCTCCTCCTTCCAACCCCCCCCTCTTATTTCCCACCTCCCGAGAGCGGAACTTTGGAGGTGTGAGACAAGCTAGAAGCACTAAGGCTGATTGCACACCCTCTGCAGATCTACCTGGGCCTGCAAACCTATGCAGACAGCTGTAAAGAGCACTTAGTGGACTGAGAGTCAGGTTTTCAGCTGACATCTCACCTATTTCCAAAGTTACTTAGTGTCCCATCAGTCCATAAAATACCTCTTCCTTTCTATGATAAGTTATTTCAAACTGACACTCCCCTGTGGAGGATAAACAGAAAGATCTCAACCAGACGAACTTCTTACTCTATGGCTCACTGAAATAAACCATCTGAGGCGTCAATGGAAAGTTCCCAAAAGTTCTGTCCTGGGCGGCGCAGTCCCTGCTCTCTTGAGTCCTCTTGAGCTCCCTGCTGCGCGAGCTGCAGGTAAGGAACTGGTTCCTGGGTTTTCAGCTGGCCGGGGGAAGGACCCCAGGGACAGGATCCGGGCTGTGGAGCACAGGAAGTGGAGCAGCTGGAGGAACTGTGGTTAGGGAATCTCCCCTGGGCCGCAGCCGCGCTGCATCCAACCCCGTCCATGACAGCCATATTCATTTCTTCACTCCCTGGCCACGTTGTGCATTTCCTGGCTCTCAGGCCTTCAGGAATGTGAGGGCAGTGACTTGGGCTCCAGAGCCCTCAGGAGGAAAACACCTCAGGTGCAGTTTCGGGGGTTTCCAAGACCCCCAACATCCTGTCTTGCTCAGAAAACCTGACAATGCCCAGCCGGCCCTGAAGGCAGAGAATGCAGGGAGAAAGCGAAGAAGCAGGCTGTAGACACCAGGCTTCCATTCCTTCTTTCCGTAGAGACAAGCTCTTCATTGTCATTTCCAGCCAAGTGGTTTTATAGGTTCCTCTCCACCTGCCTCTGTGGCTGCCCTTTAAAACCCTGCCTAATTTCTGTTTGCTTCTCTGAAATGCCTGGTGGCGTGAGGGCTTGGGAAGGCTCTCCCTGTTTGATCCGATTGCCCTTCACAGGACTTTGCCAATTTCTCTGGCTTTCTCTAACTCTGCACCCAGGAGAGATGGTAAGAGTCAAGGCCCCCAAAGTCTGTATATCACGGCTTCCTTTCTTCTAGCAGCTCCTTGGAAGCGACAGAGCCGGTGAAAACAAGTACATGCGTACGCGGTGTGGGAAGTCCCTTTAAGGCGGATGTTGACATGATCCTATTTCTAGATCATAGACTATAGGTATCTGAAGAGTGCAGGGGAGCCCAGGCCAACATTTATTGAACATTTACTGTGTATTTGGCTCTGTGAAGTGTTAGTTCCAAGGCCCCTGAGATAAAGAAGAGAGGTCATGTCTTTGGGTGTACAGTGATTAATCCCAGCATAACAGCTAGAAATAAATACTAAATAAATACTAAATAAATACTAAATAATAAATATGTTAGAAATAAAACATATTTGGACAAGTGTACCAGGTTGTGTGTGCACACACACATATATAAAAAATTAAATGCCACCCAAAAACATATCAGAAGTTTGTCTTTAGTTCCCAGCTCCTAAACTCAGAGTTTCTAAGGAGGTAGGGGTTTCTCTTTGAATGCATAAGGCGCCTCTTTCAATCATGTCTGAGTGATGCTAATGGAGGCTGGGTGCTTGCAGAGTTTCAAGTTCTCTGTTAGAGGATGAAAGGAATTTTAATCACCACTCTACACTCGGGAGGGAGGAGGAAATGGACTCCATCCTGCAGTGGCTAATGGTTGGATTAACCACACCTCCATAACAAGAGGCTGAATCAAACATCTTTACCTACTCTATCTATCTATCTATCTATCTATCTATCTATCTATCTATCTATCTATATCTTCTATTTATCTATTTGATACAGGGTAGCGCTGGCTATCCTGGAACTCACCCTGTAGACCAAGCTGGCCTCAAACTCAGAAAGATCCACCTGCCTCTGCCTCCTAAGTGCTAAAGAGAAAAGAAGTGTAACAAAACAAAACAAAACTTCTTGAACTGCTCTCTGGGTGTGATGATGAAGGCATGAAGTCCTAGCACTCTGGAGGCCTGAGGATCAGAAGTTCTGGGCCAGCCTTGGCTATATGATAAGTTCCAGGCCAGCTTCAGGCTACAAGAGTAACACTGCTATGCCTGTCTCAAAAGAAGACAAGGCAACACAGAACAGAGCAAATGAAAACCAGTAACGAAAGGAAATCCCTTGAACTACAAGGCGGAGAGTTCTAGGTTGTTGAGCACACTGGGTTCCTGGGGAAGGTCTGGACCTAGACTCCTTCCCACACCCCTTGCCCTGCATACTGTCTCCCTCACTGTTCATCTTCATTATCCCCCAACAAACCAGAACTACCACAGTGTTTTCCTGAGTTCTGTGCCATTTTAGGGACTTAGTGGTCCCGAGTGGAGTGATGGGTGCTCCTGAATGTGTAATCAGTGAGATGAGAAGCCTGGCGACCCCCTTTGCGACTGGCATCTGAAATAGGGGCAGTGTTGTGGAACTGTACCACTTACTGTGGCATCTGTGATCGTTCTGGGACAGTGTCAGAAATTGGACCGAACTGTGCGGCACCCAGACAATATCAGAGAACAGGCACATGCCATCAGAAACCAAACAATGGTAGAAACAGGCTGGGGTGTGACTACTCTCACCTGCTGTTAAGGTGAACATACGCAGCCTCCGTATATTTCAGCCTAACTCAATCTATTGAAAGAAGTCCCAGTATTCAGAAGGCAGAGGCAGGCAATCTCTGTGAATGTGAGGTCAGCCTGGAATTTATAGCAAGACCCTGTCTCAAAAAAAAAGAAAAAAAAATCAAGCCGGATGATGGCGGCACACACCTTTAATCCCAGCACTCAGGAGGCAGAGGCAGGCAGATCTCTGTGAGTTCGAGACCGGCCTGGTCCACAAGAGCTAGTTCCAGGACAGCCAGGACTACACAGAGAAACCCTGTCTCAATAGATGGATGGATGGATGGATGGATGGATGATGGAAAGGTGGGAAGGTAGATAATGGAGAGGTAGGTAGATAGAGTACAAGGTGTGGGAGGCACCGTTCAAATCCATTCTTCTCACCCTCTCCTACCCTCAGCACTCTCTCGACAGAAGGCCTCTGTTATTTCCAGTTTGTACACGAAGGAACTGAGATAATGCTAAAACAGAGGTCCATCTGGTGAGGGACAGGCAAAGCAGGATTTGAGGGCAAACTGACAGCAGACACTGAGGTTACTGAGTCTGCAGGAAAAGTATTTCAATCTGAGAGGAGTCAGGCAAGGGTGACAATGACAGAGTACCTGCCTTCACATGCAGTGTCCTCAGTTCCATTCCCAGACTGTAAAACTGAAATAACAGAGATCTGGTCTTTTACAGTTCTGGAGGCTGGCCACCTGGAACCAACGTTTTAGCAGAGTTAGCTCTTTATGCTAAGGGAGAATCTGCTACACCTTTCTCCTAGCCCCTGGTACTTGGTATAAATCCTTTGTGTTCCTAGCTTTGTGGCACTGCCTCTGCCTGTTGTCATTTCTCCCTACATCCCTACCTCTCCCTCTCCATCTACTTTTGAGATAGGGTCTCAGATGCCCTAGGATGGCCTTGAACTTACTATGTAACAGAGGTTGGTCTTGAATTTCTGATCCTCCTGCCTCCACCTGAGATTATAGGTGTATGCCATGCCTGGCTTTCTGCTGTGCTAAGGATGGTACCCATGGCTCTCATATTTGCTAGGCAAGCACTCTATCCATTGGATTACATCCCTCACCCTCCAAGTGTCTTTTGGTAAGGACACCAATGACTGAATTTAGGGCCACTCTGATCCAATGTGATCTCATCTTGGCTCCACCTGCAGATAGCCTATTTCCACATCTGGGGACATTTCCAGGACTTTACTGCATCTTCCTGGAGGACATGCTTCAGTCTGTTTGTGCACAACAACTCTACAAGGTGCTGTACTGCTGACACACATAACGTGTCCATGTTGGGCCTAGGATGATCACCTGTCTAGCAGGCATCCGCTCAGGCTCTGGATGAGATGGGCTGGCTGAAGTCAGGGCAGGCTTGAGTCTGTGTGTGTGTGTGGGGGTGCACTGGGGTAAAGAAGCTAGGTTTCTGGCTCTTCTCTGGGGGGAGGGGAGGCCTACAGTGGAGTCTAGGTGGACCACACAGGATGTATGGGCAAGGGAAGGGGCATTTTTCTTGGCTGCTAGGCATCCACATCTCTCCCTACAGCATGGTTTCAATCACCCTGACAGCAAAACCCCAAGCTTCGAATCTGGCCCGAGGATGCTTTGTTTTTCTTGCTAATCAGGACTCTTGCTTTTGGCTCATGGTAACACAGATTTCAGCAGCCACAGCTAAAAAGGTTGGTAGGAGCTCCTCGAAGGCATCAGGTTAAGCTCTCTATGGGAGCCGAGCAAGGTAAACGAGAACTAGTCCCTGGGAAGCGGAACTTGCTGGAAAGAGGGGCCAGGTGTCCTTCAGCATCCTCCGAGACAGGTCATGAAATGTTTGATGCTCTGCCATCCCTAAGTAACTGTAAGCCCAGGAAGAGTTGAGAGTATGTACAAGCTGAACTGGGGCCTCAAACTCCCTGCCTTGGCATTCTGGATCTGGAGGGCAGGAGCACATCTGGATCTGGGTCCCGCCTTCGCAGGTCTTGACCCCCAATGACGATGATGCTTCAGGGACCAGATAGGAGCTCCTTGCTGTGAGCCGACTGGCAGACGCTACTCCTGTTTCAAGTCTTGTCACAAGGAGAATGCACTGAAACCACCATGTATCCACTTGGTGACTCTCAAAATGTATTTTGTTTCCCCTCAGGGTTCTCATGAAACACTGCCTGCACATTGAAGCAGTTCCTGCTTCGGGAGCCAAGCAAGCAAAACTGCCAGAGAGCAACAGCTTCCAGGCTTCACTTAGCAAGAAAATTTCCTTTGGTGTTTTAACAATGGATTCGGTTACTAGAAACCCAAGCGGAGGGTTAAAGACACCATGAGCAATCTGCTAACACTGTTCTTCACCTTGTGGGCCCCTGCCGCAGGGCTGGCCACACACACTCTTTTTTTTTTTTTGGGGACAAACTGAGGTTTCTGAAGTGCGACTCAGGCTAGAGAAAGGATCTAGGCAGGAGGACAAGGTTTCTAATTGGGTTTCACCTTGGGAGAGGAAGTTCCAAACTTCAACCTGGCAGCTTTTGTGACCTGCTGCCAGGTTGGGTCTCTAGACCTCTTATTATTCACTCACTTCCCTGACCTGGATTTGCCTGTTTCATAGCCTCTGCATGACTCCAAAGCCCAGTACCAAACGCCTTCCTAAGGACAGGGGCCCATGTCCAGCTCTAAGTCAATGACGATCACCCTGCATCCCAAACATACCCACCACCCAGTACTGGGGGCTGCACCCAGAGCCTTGTACCTGCTAAGACAAGGCTCTGCCAATGAGTCACCTACTCAACCATTTTCTGAGGCATGACCCCACTAAGCTGCACAGGATGGCCTTGCAGTTGCTCTGTGGCACAGGTGGTCTAGAACCTTTTGCTTCTCCTGCCCTAGCCGTCCAAGATGATAAGCCAGGCACACCCCAAAATGTAACATCTCTAAAGCTGTGTGGAGCCTGCTCTTTCCACTGAAAACACCCTGACTCCTTGTGGGTACCACGTTGCTCTTCAGTACCAAGAGGCGCCGAGTTAAATCTGTGCAGTTCACTCCAAGATCTCTGTTCTCACTGCTCCCTGACTTTCAGCCGTTCCCCATCAGCCTGGCTACTGTAGTGTCTGTCCAGTGTCTTCTCACTTCTGGCGTCTCAGGAATCCACAGAAGCCTGGTGGATTCCATCAGTTGGAGTATTTCACTTTCTTCCCATATCAAAAGGAGCTGGTTCCCATCCAGAATGATGGCTATTCTCAAGACGGAATCTTCTTAGATTTTTTTTTCTATGTTCTGTTTTAGCCAAAATGAATAGAATTTGTTAACTTCTGGGGCTTCCCTGGAACATCACCAAACCTGTGTCAGCTGCTACTTCTCCCCTCCCCCCTTTACTGAGACCTCACTGCAGTCTGAGGCTTCGTGCATGCCACGTGTAAAGAAAGGTACCTGCATTGAAATTAACTCCAAACTGAGTCCCTGGTGCAGACGCCTTGTGTACCTGCTATGTATGAATACACACGATCTCTGTGCTCCCTGGCCACTTCTGGCCCTTACAGCTCTGATTTTCCCCACTCATCTTTGTAAGTAGGTGCATTGTGGGTGTGTGGGCGATACATTTGGCAGAAGAAGGGTTTACCTGCTCCCCCAACCCCCACCTATTTTAGATTTTGTTGGAAGCAAAACAAATCCCTAAGATGGAGGACAGCATCAAGCTAGTAGAAAAACAACCCGTGAAAAAGACACTTCACAGCGGGGGGTGCACACCCTTATCCCCAGTAGAGGCAAGCAGAGCTGAGTTTGAGGCCAGCCTGGTTTACAGAATGAGTTCCAGGACAGCCCGGACTACACAAAGAAAGAAACCCTGTCTTGAAAACCAAACAAAAAAGAAAGAAAGGAAGCTAGAAAGAAAAAAAAAAAAGGCCTTTCACTTTTTTTTTTTAAATTTCGGAAAAATTAGAAAGGTATAGCCTTTCAAAGAAACAGGGTACTCACACACACACACACACACACACACACACACACACACACACACACACACACACAGGGGTGGGGGGCGCTGGCTTTATGCAGACCAATCCTGTCAAGCTATTCTAATCTTATGTGACAGAGCAGCAGACCTCGTACATCAAGGGGGTGACAATGGTTGGAATTTATCTTTGTCAGCTCTGAAACTTGATTTCCTACTCATTATGATAATCCTTAAACTAGTTGAGAAGTTAGAGAAGACAGGGCCAGTGCCGGCTAGAGACGGGAACCGGCCAGACGGCAGGAAAGGGAACTCAAGAGTCAGCATTACTGTCAAGGTGCACGTGGGGGAGGGGGAGCAAGGGGACGGACCTGGGACAGATGAAAGAGCCTTGTGAACACAGAAGTGAGCAACAGAAGCCCGGGGCGGGGGCGGGGCGGGAGCGGGGCGGGGGCGGGGCGGGGGCGGGGCGGGGCGGGGGCGGGGCTAAGGCAGAGAGTCCCCGTGGAGGAAGAACAGCACAGGCACAGGCGTACAGGTCACAGTCCACACCAGCCACTACTTGCGCATGTGTTAGTTGAAGACACCAGCATGTATGGATTTGTGGTTCTCAACCTGCCATCAACAGTAGTCCCTTCCAGACTGGGTCAGTCACGGCAAAGACAGGTGATTAACTAAGTTAGCCCAGGAGTTGTTAAACTGGGATGGGACATGGAAATGAGAGATAAAAAAGTTAAATGAATTAGGTTTATTAAGCTTGGAGATGGACCACTCTATAAGGGAAACGCAAAGATAACTAGGAATAGATTAGATTTCAGCACATGAAAACAAAATTAAATGTGACAAGGGTTTCCCTTGGCTTGAAGGCTGATCAACAAGCAGAAATTTCCCAGGATGGTTTTGTATACCCTAAGCCTCCATAACCTGAAAGCAGCTGCCCCGCCCCAACATTGTTGGAAGACTACTTCAAATGGCTTATTGAGTCCATAATCCAAAATTAAGCAGCAGCAGGCCAATTTACTGTCACAATGCCTCAAGCCATAGCTAAAGAGAAGTCTGGCCTGGGGTGGTGGCACGCCTTTAATCCCAGCACTTGGGAGGCAGAGGCAGACGACTTCTGTGAGTTCGAGGACTGCCAGGTCGGCTACACAGAGAAACACTGTCTAGAATAGAGAGGAAGAGGTCCAAATGTATAAGCCAGGACCTTTCCAGAAGGTGGGGCCCTGAACAGTGATACACCCACACTAACATAGGCAGTGGGTTTCCTTCTCCCATTTGGAAGCAAGCTCTTAACGAAGTGCCTACTCCAGGTACACAGTGACACTGAGGTTGGAGCACATGAAACCCACCTAAGTGTGACCCCCTTCAAACATTTTTCTTTACGTAACTCAGGACAGGACAGAAAAAACCCACACCGTTTTTCTTTATAATGTTGGCGATAGCTAATAAGCACACAGCCAGTTACGTAAGTATTTAATTAGTCCTTTAGAAAACTTCCCGATTAGTAAAAGTAGGCTTATTTTAACAGCCTTAAACATTGGTCACTGTTTAAACAAGACACCCTAAAACAAACAAACAAAAGCAATCACATAATAGTTCATAGTCATTTACAAGAGGATGATACACACGTAGACACAGAGGTAGAGATTCACTTTTACAATGTTTCACTAATACACATATACCAAATTCAAGGCACAAAATAGTTTGCTTTACAAAAAAATACTGTAAAAATGTCATTTGCTGTTCTACAATGTGAATAGACCTTTCAAAGGAACCTTTACAGCCTTCCACAGTACTCCATAAGAGATCTGCTCCCCACACTAACCAGAGTTGGCACAAACATGGGGACTTTTTAATGCAGAAATTCCCATTTTCTGAAACTGTCCTTGTAAAGCTGCTGTGTTCTGTAGACAAGGTCCCCTCCCCCAAACGTGACTCCACAGCTCCCTGAGGAAAGGGCCCTTTATGCAGAGAAATTCACAGGTAGAAAATGGACAATCGTTTCAATTAACCAGGTCTCTAAACAGTCAATTTAGTATTTCAGAGATCGAATTTAAAACTCACCTAATATTTTAGTTATCGTAAGTGTGAGAGAGAGACCCTCTGGCCTTTGCTGCGACGTTCAGACTGCACTGATCTCAAACTGACATCAAAAATTCCTCTTAGCAAGAGCTAAACCCACAGACACCATGAGCAAGTCACCCACACTTGCATGAGTAGAACCCAGAACGCACAACAAAACGTGGCACTGCCAGTCCTCGAACGCGCAAGGGTGCCACCTGGCCAGACTTTCACAATGATGAATGAAGGAATGAGTGGATTCTGTGGGAATTCAGAAGAACCATACACATGAAACACACTGTAGTCATCATTTCTAGACTTCCTTGTTCATTAAAAAAATAATGATGTCACATAGTGCTTGTCTAAATACTGGACTCATTTTTAGGGCCCTGTCTAAAAAAGGCCCCATTGGCAAAAACCCAAGCTCACATTTTTCAAGCACTCTAGTCAGTTAATTTACATTTTATTATTTTTTAAAAAGTTGATTAGAAAAAAAAAAAGTTGACACGGGGTTAGAATCCAGAGACTGTCAGCACTGCTGATGTGCACAGACCGGACCGTCCTGACCGAAATGGCACTCCGTACAAAGCAGTCTTAGATTCCGTTTTTTGCTTCATTATTGTTTGTGGCTTGTTTCCTTTGCGCAATGAAGGGGTACATACACTTGTCAGCCCCTAGAAATCGATACATGCACACGACCGCCTCGAAAGGAAGGATGCTGCAAAGGAGAGGCACAGTTAGCAAATGGGGGACCATGGTCTCCTCAGGGCGGGGGGAAGCGGGACAGGGGCCCCCCAGTTACCTCTTCATGAAGGTCACGATGTACATGAGGCGTGGGGTGCAGATCATGGGCTGGTCGGTGAGGATGGCCCTCATAGCCTGCTTCACACAGTAGTCGGGCTTCAGAGGGGGCAGGAAGGGCTCAATTTCTTTTCTGGAATTTATATTCAAAAATGAAATTCAGGATTAATACAACATAGAAGACTGAAAACAATACATCAAAAATACTGCAATGTTAACTGAGGAACAATTTTCAGAACGTTTTGTTTCCTTCGTGGTATTTTTGTTTGCCTCACATTTTCCACCATAAACACACTTCATTTGTATCATCTAGTGAATAAATTAGGGGGAAAGTAAGCAGAATGAGTTGGCTTTTTGGTAAAATGAGATTAGGTTATTGAGATGCCTTATAAGCTAGCTGTATCTCAAATCATTCTGATGCTTTTCTTTGAATAGAGAAGGGAGTTAATCATTATAAACATTAGACTAACATGTGGTACAGCTTTCTCCATTAGGTGTGGCTAAAGCGGTGTAAGACACTAGCAGCCTTCCTGGCCCCAATGCCGGCAAAGGGCTGCCAAGCTATGGTGAAGGTGAGGTGATTTAAGGAAGGCTCTGCCTTCCTGGTGATTTATTAAATCACATGTTAAGTACACAGGACGCTACCCCTTCTTTAGTACTCATTGCCTCACACAGCTTGGGACCTCTGCACCTGCCGCCATGCTAACGGAAGACAGGATCCTCAGCAGCAGGTCCTGCATACCGCAGGCTCCTGGGCACAACACAGCTCTATGCAAAGAATAACAGGCAGATCTAGGATTCAATTTCTTGTCTCTCTCTCATTTTCCTTTTTGAGTTGGGAACCAAAACCAGGCCTTGAACATGCTAAGCACATGCGCCAACACTGAGCCCCATCTCAGGCCCTAGAGCTGACTTCTCAGTCTAGACTTCATGCCAGCTGGGGCCGGAAAAGCCCAGACCACTCTCCATCACTTGTCTGGTTCACTGAGTCTAAAGTCCCCAGCAAACAGGGGACTTGACTATTGTCCCTTCACCCTTCAAAGATCTCCATGCCAGCAAGCATCCCTGCTGATTCACAGGTATTTTCTCTGCTGGGAGCCTTGGTAGGTAAAACCCAATGTTTAGAAATTTATGTTCCCATATGCCCCTTCCCAAGTGTGAGGGGATCCATTTCATTGTTAGTAACTGTAAACGATTTCATCTTATTGGGCTGAGTCTAGCTGTATATATTTGTTAGGGGGAAAAAAGCTTTCAAGTCTGTAGTGTGACACTCGGTCTGGGGTGTGACACTCGGTCTGGGTGTGACCGTCACTCTGTCTATGACACTGATATTGTTTCCTATCCAGGACAAAGCCACATGAAGGACTTTCCTCCTGCAGCCATCACCCGCCAAGACTAATAAATAGAAGAGGAACAAATCGTAAGGATACAGCTCCTAAGAAAAGCCCTAGTGTTTGTATGTCCTCCTGGAATGGAGAAAAGCCCGTTCCTATCTGACACTCGGGATTAATCAACGTGGCATCAAACCCTCATTTGTCAATCTTATACATGCAAGTTAGAGCCTTAACCAGAGAACTAAAGTTAGTTTCCCTTCCTTCTCTGTAGCTAAGTCTCACAATGAGGCCCTGGCCAGTTTCTGACTTATGGCAATTCTCCTGGCCCTGCCTCTCGAGAAGCGCTAACGGATCACCGGCGTGTGTCAGGGCACTCGGCTGGTGCTGACCGTCTACTGACAGTGAAAGTGCAAGCCCAGCTAATGAGAGATAACCCCACACATGTCCAACATTACTCTGCTGTATTAGCAAGAAGACAGTTCCCACTGACCTGATTCGGCAGCCTCTGAACATGCCCGTGTCTACAAGGTAAGGGCAGACCAAAGTTGTTTTAATTCCATCCTTTTCAGCAGCCTTTAGTTCATGGCTCAGAGATTCGTGAAAACCCACAACTCCAAATTTACTGGCACAGTAATCCTGAGTAAGAGGAGAGAGAACAGAAAGCTAAGTCTGTGCACAGGCTCCCAACCGATCTGCAGCTTCCTGGAGCTGTCCGGTTAGATGTTTACTATGAAGGTTACAGGTAACAAAGCTGTCTTCAAGGACATACATCTGACGTGTTCAGAGCAGAAACAGCATCTTCCAGGCAACAACAAAACAGAAGAACGCTTTTTGCCACATCAACCAAGTATCATGTTACTTTGGGGAAGTCACTGCAAAGGGTTCTATGAAAGCTAAAAGGCTGGAGTGAAAAAATGCAGGGAGCTTCCCTTTGAAGTGCCTGGAAACCTTACAAATGGCCTCTTGTTTAGTGAAGGAGACTGAAAAACCTATTTGTTACCAGGAGAACAAAGATAAGTTAACTTGGGCTATAAGCTATTAGGATCTGAAGTTAAATAGCAAGAGCCACATCTTCTGAACTTCAAACACAACTTGAGAACATACGATATAGAAATATTTGCGTATCTGCAAGAAGCGGAGTTTCCAATTTTCCAGGCAGCTGTAGCCTGGTCTTACAGAACAATGTATGCAGATGTTTTATAATCTCAGCCCAGCTGAGAACGGGTTAAGCCAAGTTTTACATACTCATACAGCATCTGCCCCTGGCCATGGCAGTTCACCTTTGACCTCACTTATCTGTTCTCCCCATACTGCCACGTCGCTTCGTGGGTCCATTCTCGACCCTGTTCCTTCTACATCCAGCAAGGCTGTTAAGAAAAATGGGCTCTGTCCCTGCCCTGTCTTCTGGGCTGTGACAACTTGGTAAATTGGTATTGGTAATTTTACAGCCCAGGAGAACCCCTCCTCCGCAGTTGGCTGACTAGGTGTGGTAGCAGGTCTCTTGTGATGTGTTCACTGCTAGACGAACTGTGTGAATGAAGGAAATGCTTTAGAGCTGACAAACCTCCACTCCAGCAGTGCTGAACAATCCCAGGGAGCTCGCGACCGTCACAATGTGGCCATGATTAATCTCTAGCATCGTTGGAAGAAAGGCCTTAGTGGTCTGAAAGAAGCAAGATGCAAGCTTTAGAATTGACATGTCATATCCCCTCTGAAGCCCAGGTCACAGAACAATCTCGGAGCTGTAAAAACAACATCTCCCAGTTCATCTGAAAACATCTTCCATCTATCAAAGAGAGACCTTTTTTCTTAAGTGTCTGGCTAAGTTAGCACCATAGCATTGCCCTGCTAGGCCAGTTGTAAGCCGTGACCAACAAAGCTGTAACCCAAGAGCTTTGGGGGCTAATATCCAGAGATGAAAAGAAAGTCATTAGGAGAAGGTTCTTTATCACCTTTCAAGTGATAGAGATCTGCTAATCTGAACCACCCCTGGGTCACAGGCCTTCTCCTGCCCATGCCCTGTGGTTCAGCTGTGTTCTGGTCTAGGAGCAGCTGCCAGCCTGCCCACCAGCAGGTGCCTCATGACAATGTTTCCAAGGTGACAGATCCATGAATGAGGAGCCATCCAAGCACTCTGGGACAGGACCTAAGGTTTACACTCTTAAGTAGACTAGCAGGGGGTAAGGTACTTTAGAACATAAACACTGACAAAGCTCAGAGCCATTCTAGTGAAAAATAGTGTCATGGTGTGAACACCGCACTGCTGGGAACCTGTAGGAACCAAAAGGACCACAGTCCACTGTGGAGCACATGCAGGGTCTCCCCACAAAGGCAGAAGTCCATCCACTCTGGGCAGCAGATGATAGAGCAGGCCCACAATGATGGAGGGGGGTCATCTGTCTATGTGGTACTTTCATTGGTTAATAAAGAAACTGTCTTGGCCTTTGATAGGACAGAAAATTAGGTAGGTGGAGTAGACAGAACACAATGCTGGGAGGAAGAAGGGAAGTGAGGCAGTAGCCATGACTCTTCTCTCTGAGACAGATGCAGGTTTAAGATCCTTCCAGGTAAGCCACCACCGCATGGTGCTACATAGATTACTAAATATGGGTTAAAGCAAGATGTGAGAATTAGCCAATAAGAGGCTGAAACTAATGGGCCAGACAGTGTTTAAAAGAATATAGTTTCCGTGTAATTATTTCGGGGGTAAGCTAGCCGGGATCCAGGTGGGAATACAGCCCACTCCTTCCTTTTACACCACAACAAGGTAGCAAAATCAGACGTGACATGGGCTTCTTATTAAACTCCTGACTCCTGACTCCAAGACACAGGCAGTATTTAAACAAAAAGACCCCTTGAATTACTTAAGATGATCTATAAACCATCCCACCAGGCTCCCAACAGTTTTATAACCTGCTTCTTAAAAGAAAGCAGTGAAGAGCAATCTGTCTACTGTTGAGTTATGGTCTACTTCCAGCACCGGTCCCCATGATTTATGAACTTACAAGACAAAACACTACACAGCCTCCTCAGAGAAGAGCTGCGTTCCATTTCAGACACTTTCCTGCTAAGGTATCAGAGTCTGCGCACACATTTCTAGTGCTTGGATAACTCATGTGCACAAGATCAAAAACAGTGGTTCCATTAATTCTGAAGCTTTCCACACTCCAATTCATGGAGCAGTTGCCAGATGAATCTTCAAGTGACTCAAGGTCTTGCCCAGACTGTTTCCCGGATCATCACATAGCACCCATCCCCCAAACCACACCCCGTTTGTTGGGGTCTCCTTTGGAGCCCATGCCAAGCTCACTCTCATCTGCCCTCATTCCTGTCCTACATAAGCCAAAGTGTAACACCCATTACTCATTTACCTAGTTTTTAAATGATTTTCAAATGCTCAAGATCACTGGATTCTTCAATAATAACTTTACTAAGTTTTAAAATTCCTGTAATTGGGGGCTGGAAAGATGGCTCAGTGGTTAAGAGCACTGACTGCTTTTCCAAAGGACCCAGGTTCAATTCCCAGCACCCACATGGCAGCTCACAACTGTCTGAAGATCCAGTTATAGGGGAACTGACACCTTCATACCAATGCACATAAAATAAAGTTAAATAAACCGTAAAAATATTTTTTAAAAAATTCCTGTAATTCTTTATTTATTTTGGTCTTTGCGTATGTGATATCAGAGACTGAACCCAAAGAATTATGTGCACACCACTCAAAATACAGCCCAAGGTCATGTTGTTTTGTATTGTTCTAGCCAGCTTGACTTTATCTACACCCTAACATATCATTATGTATTTTACAATGTTTTGATTCTGCTTGTCTTATACTTGTCTGGCTGTCCCAGACAAGCTCAAAGACATAGCTCAGTCAGTCTTACAAATACTGGGGCCAAATCCTTCCCATACCACATGGACCAGCGCACTGCTGCTGTCTGGAACGCAACACCAATGCTTTGGTTCTACTGTTTCCCTGGAGCGGTAAACAGGAGTAGGGCAAATCTGATACTAATAATTGCTTTGGTCAGCCTGATATCACAAAACAGCTGGCACTCCAGGTCACGTAAGGGCTCAACTTCAGGCTCTATAACTTACATGCAGCTGTTATACCGCAGAACCGAGGTAGAGGAGTTTGCGGAGGAGCACATACACTTCTAACTAAAGTAGAAAGTATGAAGTCTTAAGAGAAGCTATATCTCCTGAAAAGTCTAGTTAAGACTAATGCCTGCAGATAATTAAAGGTCTAAAGTTTATATTTTAGCTTTGCTCATGTTAAAACTGTGTATAACTGTTTTCTATGTAGTGTATGGGGTTAAGGTGCACATGGGTACATACAGATGCTAGAAAACTTTGTGTATGTGTGATTGTTTTCTGCATGTATACTGCACATGGATGCATGCAGAAGCCAGAAAACTTTGTGTGACTGTTTTCTGTATGCACGTGTGTGTGTGTGTGTGTGTGTGTGTGTGCGCGCGCGCGTGTGTGGAGGGTGGGGGGGTTAAGGAGCACATGGGTGCATGCAGAGGCCAGAGGTCAACATCAGGTATCCTCCATTGCTTTTTTACATTAGATTTTGAGACAGGAGCTCTCACTGAACCTGGAGCTCACTGATTGGCCAGACAGGCTGAGTGGTGAACACCAGGGATCCATCTGTGTCCCCTGCAAGCTGCAGCTGACTTAAGATTCACACCATCATACCTGGCCTTTATGTGGGTGCTGGAGATCCAAGCCCAGGTTCTTAATGCTTGTACAGCCAACACCTTATCAGCTGAGTATCTCCCCAGTTCAAGGGAAATGTATTCATAACCTTTATCTGAGGTCATTTCTAGGGACTAGTGAGCCAACCTAAAAACTTACCTTAAGCTGAAAGGGAACTTACTACCCCAAATCTACTGAACACTCCAGCTTATCCTGGCCCACCTCACGTGTGCTCAGAGAACTTGTGTAAGCCTACAGCCGGGCACAAGTGCAGAGCAACTGCAGCATCTTACGCTAGTCCGGGGAAAGATCAAAATTCAAGGCACAGCTCCTTCTGCGCATATTACCATTTCAAATCATCACAAAGTCAAAGGAACCTAGTCAACCCATTCTGAGTTGGAGGGACTGTCTATATTAAGTTTGCCTAGTGTTGAAAGACAGGGATAAATTTAGAGCCTTTTTAACTTTTTTGTTTTAAAAGTTTTAATGCAGGTAAGTACAAGGACTTGATATTAAATGCTAAGAAACGGCACACAGTCTAAAAAGCCAGGAAGATCTTGGTCTTCTTGCTTTGGTGGCCATGTTCAGCAACTGGGCTGACTGAAAAACCCATTCACACCAGAGTAGGTGAGATTCTGACAACTGCTAGGCTGTATTGCTAAGGGCCTGTCTACAGGCATTAAGCAACTAACCCAGATCCCCAGCAAAGAACAGGGCAGGTGATAATTTCCCAAGGTTGTAACAAGGTCTCAACTTTAATTAGTTGCAAAGTTCTGAAACTGATTAATGTCTCCTCCTCCCTCCAGGAGGGAGTCTGGTAATATCAATGTATCCACTTGACGGGCATTCCCGCGACATCTATTATTGGCAGGCACTATGTAGTGACCTGGCCAAGCAGGGTCACTGGGAGACAGGGGCTGGCCCATTCCTTCACTTCTGTCTTTGAGCACAACTCTACACTCACCTGTGCATCAATGTAAGTCAGCTCAAGTTTACCTTTCACATGAGACAGTTGGTGCACTGTGTCAAAACAATGTGATTTGGGTCTAATTTTGCTCTGATGCCCTTGGTCCATTTCACCCACCTGCAACGCTGTCTGGAAAGCAAAGGTACTTTGTGTTTAAGGGAGGGGACAGAAATAAAATAATCCAAATATGGCCAAGTAACTGGTCTTTATGTGTGCACTACTGAGAGAACTGTTTGAGTGCTAGTAACAAGATACGGAGAGGAGTGTTTTGTTCAGATACAAATCTCTTTTTAGTCCTAATTTTTACAGTAGCAGTGGTCAATATTCAATTTGAAGTGCATGACTTCTTTACCTAACAGTTACCTCTGTATGAAGGAACTGGAATGTGCCTTTGTATATTTTATATTTTAAGACAAAGGCTCACATTTTTTTTTATTTAGAAAGTGTCCAATTGTAGGTGAAGCTATAAACCACTACACTCCTGATGATGCTCATTACAATTTGACCCTAAGAGGTGAAGCCATCTGAGGCCGCACAGTCAGCCTGCAGGTTTCTGGCCGTTTGAATGAAACTCTTACCAGGCCTTCCCCTTTGCGAAGCAGAGACAAGCCTGAGGTAGTCAGTACCCGCAGCAGGATCACTCCCGTCCCTGCTGACGTCGCACGTGACTGTGCACTGAGGCTGTTAGGCTGTTAGGCATTGCCTTGCTGCCCGAATGGACCTGGGCAATTACAGCTTGTCACAAGCAAACCCACCTGAGGTATGAGGTTTGCTAGTAAATAAAGTTAGACTCTTACTTTGTAAGAAAAATACTGCGAATGGGTGACTAGAAAACAAGGCATTTTCAGGAATTTTCTAAAGTAAGCTGACTAGTTTTCCTGTCTGATTCTTCTTGCCCTCAACAGTCTGCTAGATGACATCTGAGATGGCACAGAGTATTCTGTCCTTGACACAGCTTGACAGCACAAAGAAATCTGGCACTTGGCAATGAATTATTAATGTGCACAAATATTGTAGCATGTGTGAGGTGGAGACCAGCGAAAGGTGAAGCGCTAGTTGCCATGACACCAGTCAGTTCAAGCTAAGGTTCATCATCTTCACCTTTGTCTCCAAGAGTCTGAGCCTCACGCCTAAGTGACTTCAGGTATGAACTTGAGCACGTACTGCATGTGTGCTCTCAAAAGGGACAACTCAGAAGTCCGCTGACTGTCGAGCGTGTTGAGACAGAGGATCTAGATGGGGTCTTTCAGGCTGTGTAGCCAGCTGGGCTTACTAGCCGGCTGATGCCCATGGTGGTTGGTAAGGTTCCCTAGGTCCTGATTTAAATTCAGACAACTGTACCCTGCTTTCTCTTCTCGCTCACGTCTGAAAGAGTGGAGGAAGAAATCTAGTGTCCATCAGAGAAGCCACAGTTGGTCACAGCACCAACAACTCTTACTTGGGATCTAGGACTGTTTAGTGTTTGTGTTCCCCGCTCCCCCATTTGTAAAAATGAAAACTTTAATTGGCATTCCATATCTCCATCTGCACAGTTCCTCAAGGTCCCTCTTCAGAGCTCTGGGCACTCTGGAAGGGACTGTTAGGGGTCACGTTTACACTCTGAGCAGGGTTTTCCTAACAGAGAAGCAGGGGCTGCATAGGACACTACATGCTGCAGCTTGAGGAATCTTTGAACACGATGTTCACACCAAATTAACTTCCAACAGCCCGCTGTCCAGATTGTTCTTGGTGCTCTTAATGACAGACCGGGCAGCACAGAGCCTGCAGCTGCAGTGTCAGAACAAATCAGGCTCAATGAGAGGATGTGGAGAGATGTGGAACCTGGCAAAGGCGAACTTCTGCCATCTGGAGACATCGCACGGTGGAGGTGCAGGTGAGACACACAGAATGTGCTCCACATACCTGAGCTAGTTCAGGTTCACAGACACGAAGGGGAAAATTATTTCCTCTCAATAGAAAAAGGATTCACACTACATTTTTATGCAATTGCCAGACCATTTCATGAACAATTTCAGAAAAGCTTAAAAAAATTCAAAGTATTTGTCTCTCAGTTGAATATTCAAGGATGAATAGAAACCCATTTCCAAGAGGGGTAACAGGGGATGGGTTAGTAGCTGACATACCTAGTTAAGGGTTTGCAGATCTCCACACGACAGCACGATATACAACTCAGGGAAGGAAAAAATAAAGATGGAGAAGGAGAGGGAGGGAGGAGCAGAGGAGGAGTCCCACCGAGACTGCACAGAGGAGGAGCACCACCGAGACTGCACAGAGGAGGAGCACCACCGAGACTGCACAGAGGAGGAGCACCACCGAGACTGCACAGAGGAGGAGTCCCACCGAGACTGCACAGAGGAGGAGCACCACCGAGACTGCACAGAGGAGGAGCACCACCGAGACTGCACAGAGGAGGAGCACCACCGAGACTGCACAGAGGAGGAGCACCACCGAGACTGCACAGAGGAGGAGTCCCACCGAGACTGCACAGAGGAGGAGCACCACCGAGACTGCACAGAGGAGGAGCACCACCGAGACTGCACAGAGGAGGAGCACCACTGAGACTGCACAGAGGAGGAGTACCACCGAGACTGCACTGAGCAGAACATTCACACATGGAAATGTTGTGTCTCCCCAGGAGTCAACACCTTTCCTTGTACTTTGCTCATTCTACCTGTGTTGCTACCACAATCTTTATCAGGCTCACAAGAAAACACTCTGCTTACTTACATGACCACCATGGAATCTGGTTGCGCTCCTCTGTGAGGCCTTAAAACTTGGGTCCTTAAAAGCACTTTACCAGCTGAGCTATCTTCCCAGCCCCTGGTAAAGACTTTTTTAAGGCACTACAAGTACAGCTGATTGGGTTAGGAAGATTAACAGGATAAATCACTAACATGCTCAAAGATTACAAATGCTGACGCACTGCACTCTAGCTAAGGAATAAATGGCTAAGTACTTTGAAGGTATCTGATGAATAAATATATATCAAACTTTAGAACTTTGGCCATAGACAAGGGCTAGTTGATAAAAGCATTCTTTATTTCAAAAATACCTATAGCTAAGAGATAAAGTATATTTGCTAGGAATGTACTGAAGAATTCTTATAGATGCAGTTGACAGATCCTGCTGTTCATGTAGCTGCATGAAAACCCGTGCTCCCTGTCCCAACTGGGCTCATTTGCAGAGGCAGAGAGGTCTCTGAACACTTGTGCAACAGAGCCCTGGGGCCCTGGAGCCTGGAACTACTATTCTCTTAGCCTTAACACAATGTACATCTTACTGTCCATTAAACTGAGACACAGCATTTGTTTTAAAGATGGGTGTGGGGGGGGGAGAGCTAAAGGACGTCATGAGAGTCACATCTGTACTGGTGTTGCAGACAGTTCTGACTGAGAAGCTATGGACAATGGTTTGAGAGCATCAGCGGTTAATACTTGCACACATGCACAAGAAGACCCCTACAGCTGCCCTGCAACCAAGAAGCTAATAAAAGCTCAGCTTTTCAAATGAACACCTAGATGATGACACCATTAGTTATTCAGCAAAAATAAATGCTTCATTAACTTGTCTTCCCACTGTTAAAGCTGGGATGAATGTAGCCCAGTGCAGAAGCTGTGATTCCAACATCCCCTTACAATGTAGGGCCTGCTACACAGAAAGATCAGGGAGGAGGTGGCTACACTCTATCTGTTGGGAAAGTGCACAGTCCTGACGGCCAGTTACCTAACCTTCCTCTCTGTGGCTGGACAGAGCTCATTTGTGATACAGAAGGAGACCTCCAGGATTTATGCTTTATGTCCACAAATTCCTTCATTCGTCCCTCAACTCACAGCACAGGTCTTCACGCTGCAGCGTTCCTTACCTAAGCCTCTCGTAAATGACTCAATAAGGAATCAACTCTATTACTGCGGCTGCCAGCATCTGGTGATCAGTAAAACGTCGACTCATTAAATATTTATTTGTTGTCGTGGCTGAGCCTTTTCACATAGTTTAACATGCATTCATACCTTTTATCTATTAAAAATTACAAACTGTCTGTGAGAAACACTTATCATTTTTTTCTGTTTTGCTTAAGTCTGTGGCAGTTCCATGTATTAAAAACAAACAATGAACATGGGTTTTGAAATTCTCCTTCCTCTGCTCCTCAGATGATCAAAGGAGAGGTCCAAGAGCTCTTAAGCTCGGCCCCCCTCGCCTATTTAATAACTCTTATGGAATAATGAAAATAGCTCAGAAAATTGCAGCCATATCATCTGATGAGTGGCAGGCTGTTGCCCAACGCCATGTCTCATACTTGTACCCCTTCCCAGGAACCATAATGAAGACAGATCTTCTGAAAGGCAGACACTGGTTCTGCACTAGTGACCAGGAACCACATCCCGAAGGCACAAGCAGACCCGCACCAGCTTAGCCACTGCTCGGGCCACTGCAAGCGGCAGGCCATCTTTGCCCCGTTCCAAAGGCCCTATGGCCATCAGTCCTTGTAATTCACAAGTGCAAATAGTTCACATTCTTCACTGCTTCCTAACATGCTTCCAGCACGTCTTTAAAAAGGCTTCTTTATTTAGCACGGGGTAAGTGTAATCAAGGGATTAATGCCTGAAAACCTATGGCATCTGTGCTGAGTTAGGTGCTGCTAAAACACAAAGATGAAGCACTTGTGACTCTCGTGAGAACTTTAGGAATTACAGAAACCACCTTTTCCTTTAAAACGGTGGTTCTCAAATCCTGCTATACACCAGAACTATCTGTGAAGGTCTTCTCCTGATGTCCAGGCTACATACACCATCTATTCCACAATTCCCAAGGGGCAAAGCAGGTGGGGCATATTCCCCAGGTGACTGCAGCAGCATGGGATCGGTGCCATGGCAGAGCACCTCAGACTCAGGACCACCAGGAAGTTTAGTGTCTTGGGGGCACACCTCGGGATGCTGACGGAACATGCCTCTCATCTTCACTTGATGCCAACTCCACCAAGCCGACAGGAAAAAATGTTTCCAAAGGTTGCCATGCTACATGAAGGCAAAGCTGTCTCTTAAAAGTCATTCTCTAAGGAACATGGTCATCAGTGAAGCATGCATATATACATACATATGTATATATACAACCAGAATGATTTTCCCTTAAGGTTAGGAATACATTCTATGCTAAAAAAAAAAAAAAAAAAAAAAAAAACACCAAAAAACAAAAACCCTACAAATTTGTGCTATCCCATCACGTTTAGTTTCTATGGCTTTCACTACCACTTTACAATTAAAATCTTTTTGGGAAGTAAAATAATGCTGAGAATACAGCTGGGAATTGAACACCATTAAAGGGCTATGCGTGTGTGTATGTGTGTGGGTGTGATGCTGGAGTTCAACGCCATACACACTGGCTCAGTGCTTTCCTACTGAGCTGCATCCCTCAACAAAGAACAACACTAAAAGGTAACAAGAGGGCTGCAGTGATCACATTAGTCAGCTCCAGCCAACCCAACACAAATGCTATTATTAAATTGTGAACTCCGAACAAGAAAATGTCCTTTTAAGCACGGCAAGTATACCTGGCACCCTCCCCGCTGGCCACAAAAAGCCAGGGTCCCAGGCTGGGAGCTGGGGCTGAAGGCGAGCGGCACAGGTGAGGCCCCGCCCACAAACCATAGCCAGAGCTCGCTGCAGTTCTAAGCAGGAAGAACACAGCTCTTCATTTTCTGCCACTCAGCTTGTAGCAGAGGGCAACAGGGGCTCGGAGAGACGATGGTACCCTGGACTTGCTCTTTCATACCCTATATCTGAACCCAAATTAAAACAAAACAAAACAAACAAAAACCTAGCTGGGTGTGGTGTTTTTCTGGGGCTGTGGCTGGAAGACACTGAATTTCAGGCCAAGCCAGGCCATAGAGCAAGACCCTGTCTGAAACAGACAACAAATGACTCCGGAGATAAACTGCTTGCTGTGTGGTGGGGAGACTCTAGTTGGAATCGTCAGGGCACAGCAGTGTGTGTGTGTGTGTAGTCTCCTCCAACAAGAAGGAGACTGGAGCAGCCTCAGAACCAGCCAGCAGGGCATAGCCAATGGTGAACAAGAGAACCTGTCTCAGACAGGGTGGAAGGTGAGGATAGATACTCGGGATTGTCCTCTGATCTCCATAGGAATACTGGCATGTTGTGGAATGCGCACATCTGCCCTCACACACATGAACACACACACATACACAGAGAGATAGAGACAGACACAGACTTTTTTGTTTGTTTAAAGAAAGAAATCTGGATGAGGGTGGGCTCCATCTACAGTGTATTACAGGGCATTTGCCTAGTTTAACAGGCTGGTTAGCTTAAGGAAAAAGGGAGGTTGAGGAAGTTGGGAAGTAGACTGAAGACTCATTCCTCTCAGACAGAGATGGTACAGCAATTCTCAGAGGAGAGCCCGGGACTGCCCTTCTGACTCGGGAGCTGAACCTGCTCTCATCTACTTCTCACTCTGTCCAGCGCTGGTGTTAGTACCCCTCACCTGCCACCACTTACCAGGTAAGGAGCTCCAGGGCCTCGGGGTCCATGGTACGTCTATTTGCCTTGGGTCATTTTCTGTACTAGCATGCCCCCACTTCCATTAGAACAAAGTCTCAAAGACCCAATATGGTTCAAAATCCACAGATGCTCTGAAGGTGTGGCCCACCGTGCAGACCCGAGCAGCTCAGTGCCCCTTCCACTTCCTGGGAACAAGTCAACCCCAGTTCATGCTCTGTGAGCCCATGAGCTAACCCACCTAGGAAAAGAAGACCTCTGTACAAGTCAGGTGCTTCGGCAACAGTACCAGCTGGGGGAAACTGCAGGATTTTCAAAATCCATGATTAAGATTTTTAAAGAGAAGCCTTAGAGTGATCTGAAATTCTGATCTCATAAGATGCTTATGGAACAGAATAAAGATTTTTGCATTTCCCAGGAGCTAAGCAAACAAAAACTCGACCCATGCTGACTGAAATTCTGCACCAAGCACTCACAGGCCCTTGCTCGTCCGTCCCTGTGGAAGAGGCCTTCTCATGCGCCCTCCTTCAGGT
This sequence comes from Myodes glareolus, assembly GCF_982192425.1. Classification (NCBI taxonomy): domain Eukaryota; kingdom Metazoa; phylum Chordata; class Mammalia; order Rodentia; family Cricetidae; genus Myodes; species Myodes glareolus. The sequence goes on along the minus strand of NC_142041.1, from coordinate 61,723,289 downwards.
CTAGTCAGCAAGGCTGACACAGACCAGGAAACGAAGGAAGGAAACTGGGTGACCACGGATCAACCACATGACTCTCCAAGATCTTGGCCACCTCCAATGGAGATCATGGGAAATTACAGAAAAAGCACAGAAAAACCCAGAGCTGGACTTTAGTAATAAAATTCTAGTGTGACATTGATTCTTCAAGCTAGAATTTTACATGCGTGTCTAATTTATAGAGCAAACTTTCTGGGGTATTAGCTAGGGATAATAAGTCATTGCTAAACTTACCATGCTCATAAAAAATCACATTTGAAGATTCTTACATTATACCAGAGGGCAAAAACTATAAGTGAGTCACAGGACAAGCTACTGTACAAGAGCTTTGAACATTAGTAACAACTTTACACGTCCTAACTTGGAGCTTTCGGCCGAGGGCCTGGGTCCTACCGCCTGCCTGGTTTCCTTGTGGAAGACTCGCTCTATCTTGAGATGACTGTTTAGCCACCAATGAAAGGATAATAGCGTTATTTAACTCGAACTTGCTGCAAGGCTCAAATGAAAGGTGAGTGTTTATGAAGAATCTGCCAGTTCAAATGCCATATAAAAAGCCCAGTGAATGGACGGAGGCTTGTTAAGGACATGTTTGTAGGCTATTTTGGCTGAGTGCTGTCTATTTTTGGCTGGGTTGCTCCTTGTTTCTTTCTTCAAGCTCCCACAGTTCCTGGTCCTCCCTGCCCTCCGCACAGCACCAGTCCATACTCTGGGTTAGAACCCGGATGTAAGCACCAGAGGAAGCCTGCGGCTCACGCTGCTGAGCAGTTGTTTCACACGCCTTGAATCCCAGAGGATGCTGGGAAACAGAAGCAACACTTCACAGTGACACCTCTCCTCTAATGGTTTTCCTCAGCCCTCCTGGACTGAGCACAGAAAACGACTGTTTTAACTACGAACCAAAATAATACTTGAATACAGGTTAAAAATACTCACTACACGTCCGTGCAGAAGTATTGAAAATAACTGATTACACCAATTACCCTCTATGTTTCTTTCCCAGGAGACCTCAGAAGCGCCCCATTTAAAAACCCTTGAGAAATCAGCAGGGGGCAGTATGCTAATTACAATTTGCAGGTGGGAAAATCGAGGCTTTGAATTTGATGTTTCACTTGTCCTCAAAATACCCATGTGTTTACGTAACTTACACTACAAATATTTTCCCAGTTACACCGATTTGGGAAGTGTTATTTTGAGCCTCATTGCTTAGAATAACACTAAGAAACCAAACCTTGTTAATATTCAAAAACTCCAGCACTAAGGTATTTGAGGGAAAAGCAACAAATTCACATTTTATGCAAGTAGCAAAAGCATTTGTGTGATCTTGGAAAGCTTCACAGACCAAGTAATTGGTCTTGTAAAAATACAAGTTTTGTTTTCAAATGTGAATTCATTCTAAGTGCCTTGTCACTGAAGGGGCTGATGTGGTGGCTCAGGGCCCCTGGTAATTGTCCTTACTTGTTAGACATTCTAGCAGCATTTGTGGACACTTTTGTGATTACCAAGCAGACTCACTTTCTCCCTGTTCACTTAATATCAGTTTCTGAGCATTTTGGGGAAAATGGGCCCTGACAGGTGTGGACTTGAGTTTTAAGGGAACTGATAGATACAATGGAAAGGAAAAAGGAATTGCAAACAGGCCACGCTTGGGAAGCTCATCGGGTAAAACAGGCCAGCATTCCTGTGGGTGAAATCCCTGAGAGGGGGATGGAGAAGCCTGCACAAACCCAGAGAACCAGGTGACTGAAACTGGTTAGCCAGGTATGTCACGGGAAGTGTGACTAAACCCTGAGGCCATGCTCTGCCAGCCAGGGCTAAGTCACAACACAGGGACATTTTCTGATGCTACCTTCCTACTTTAATGTTCAGAGAAAGAAGTCAAAGCTCCCATCCCCTGACTTATTTGCTAATTATGCGGAGGGGGGGGTAGCCTGAAAAGAGCTTCCACGAACTGCAGACAGACAGATGTCAGGGGGCAAGGCCCTCTGAATAGCTAACATAATGCATTGCCCTCTGAGGTAAGGAATCACTAATTAACTCAAACGAGATTAACACATTGTAGTCTGAGTTTGGGAATTACAGGCTCAAACACTAGATTTAACTCACTCAAGTGAGACAGGAGGTAGATCCCTATTCCTGAGGAATGTTAGACTTTTTTTCTCATCATACTTTCAAGATTAATAACAAAGGGTCCCTTCTCCTAGGGAAAATCTAGTTATGTTTTATGTTTGTTGGAAATAAGATATAAATCTGACCTGCCATGACACCCCCTAGTGGAACTTTAGCAAAGTACAGTTTGTGGGTCCAAAAACATTTGGGTACAGGTTATTTTTCTAATCCAAAATGCCTACAAGAAGGGTTCAGAATTCCTCCATATTTGCATATGCATAATGAAGGGTCTTGGGGATGGAGCTCAAGTCTAAACGTAAATTGGTTGATGCTTCTCTCATATACTCAGCACATATACATAGCCCAAAGGAATTTGATGCAAATATTTTGCTTCTGTTTTGACCCTATCGTATGCATATGGTTAAGTGTGGAACTTTCAGGTTTCTGACCAAGGTGTTCTTGTTTCTGGGGATGTCCAGTTCAAATGGCCTTTCTCAAGGCCAGTGGCCAGCAACACAGTCACCTGCCTACTGCTCACCACTGAACAGAACAAAAGCAAGCAAGTAAATAAATGAAGCACGTGCTCTGCAAATTCCCCCAGAGTAGGGATCTGAGGAGGCAAGCTGGCTGTTCGCCCCAGCTCAAGAGGCTTAATTTTAGTTTCTGAAAGAACTGAAGCAGAAATTTAGGTGACTCCGCTATTATTTATATCCCTTATCCCAAGAAAAGCCTTAAATAAAAGGGATTCCTACTTAAAATTCTTCTAATTCTCAAGTAAGATTATTAAAGTGCTCCCAGTAATTTTATGATTGTCACTAAATTAATGCGCTGAGGCCAGAGAATCAACCCACTGGAATTTGCCAGAGGTCATGAATGGCTCACAAACAAGGGCAGCAAAAGCAAATTTAAGGGACAAGAATAAACTGAGAGAATGTGGGCGGCTGTACGTTTAGCTGCAGTGTTTGCATCTCTGCCCCTTCCCCAGCGGCTAAAGACTCTGCCAAGGGCACTCTCCTTCAGCCTTTATGAAGAAGCTACTCGAAGGGCTAGCATTAGCGTGGGCTAAAGAATGCCCCACTCTGACATGTCTTTTAGATTAATTTCTACCTGGGCAGATAATAAATAAAGTCCCGGGCATAGAAACTCCCAGGTATAGAGAACAAATACCAACTTTGCTTCAGGAAACTGAGAAGCACAAGTCACTTGCGATCAAACAACAAGAGGTCATTTCTTGGACCATGACTTTGGGGACTGTGCATCAGGGCCTGCCATTTACAGATAAAGACCCTGTTTGCCCATGTCTCCCAGGTGTGCCATGCATCTGCTAGTCTGAGACGGGAGCCACTCTGCAGCCCAGGCTGCACCTAACTCATGACAATCCTGCCACAGCCTCCTAAAACTTGGGTTTACAGGTATAAGCCCCCATATTTGACATTTTTTTTGGGGAAAAAAATGATTTGATTTTGTTGTCTCCCAAAAAACCCAAATTCTTCTCAAGTGCCAGAAGCACTTCTGTGAAGTATGGCTACATGGGCCCTCGCAGGATGGTTGGGTGTCTAGTCCAGCAGAGACAAAGAGTACCAGGGAACATCATAGGTGTTGAACTGGGGAAGAAAGATGGAAATCAGTTTTGGGTCATCCAAGACACCATGCTAATGGCCTTCGACTTCCCATTATGAGCAATATGGTCACACTTTAATCTCAACACTGCTTAGATAACCCTGGGTTGGGCAGCAAGGAATAGACATAGGGAAGGAAGTCCGGGGGCTCTTTAGAGTCCAGGTGAGAGGAGATGAAGGCATACACAATGAAGTGGATATTTGCTCAAAAAGGACTTGGTGACCAATGAATGCACACAGGATACACAACTGCTGTCAGGCTCGGTGAGTCAGCCAGGTAGGAGTGAAGCGGTAGGGAGCTTAGCATCCTCACAGGCTGAAGGACAAGGGGACAGCTAGGAGGAGCGTGAGCTTGCCAAGGGCCTAGAAATCAGTTGGGCCACAGATCACCCAGTTAGATAGAGGCAGAGAGAGAAGTGGTGTGAGCACACAACACGGAGGAGCCAGTGCTTTACTGTGGAGAGCTAAGATGTGGAGCAAAGGGGAGAGGGACTTGCATTTCAAGGAGGCGATCAAGGCCACATTCTGAGAACACAGGCTTCCCTCTGCCAGCTGAGAACATAAGGCACTGGCTACCCAGCACTGCTTCCTCAGTAAGTCTGACAACCAGGCACAGACTATACTGTATCAAAGATGGAGTGGCGCTTTTAGACAAGATACCATTTTCTTCTCTGCCTACACCAGGATGCAAAGTACATTTTATCATGTTGTAAAACCTGACTTTTAGGGGCAATACATTTGGCCCAGCATATATCCAATATAGAAATTCAAAATTCACAGAGCATGTGATCGCATTCTGTGTATACAGTACAGTTGTGCATCCCCCAAGCAGCTTCCAATTTAAAGAGAGGTCTCATCAGTGGTCAGCGACCACCAGAGCCCGACAAGGTAGCCAACACGGGCCTCTGCTCAGCCACCGTCTCCTCCTGCTGCCCTCACACTGCTACACACAGGACGTCTACTGGGCGGCAGGAGCCAGTTCTGGCACACTTACAAAGAGGCTACAAACTCCACATTTTCAGCAGCTACCCTGAAATAGGAAAATGATTATTCTATAAAAGATTTAGTTTTATTATATTAGAGTATGAGAGAGAAAGCATTAGACAAATACTTTATGAGTACTTAAAAAAAAACACATTTAAAGTCTAAGAGAGCTTAAGCCAACTAGGTTTTTCTAGTCAGAGAATACAGTATATAAGATTAAAAACCAGTAAATCATGTAAGAACACAAACATTAGTGCTGAGGAACCATTCTTGAGATATCAGGTACAGTGGTTGGTAGCGTGCTAATGTCTTTAAGTGCTGCCTTACTTGGGTCTAGCCTGTGGGCTCTCACTTCTCTGGGATGGATTTTACTAAATAGACTGTCGACATTTAGATATAGATAAATGCTGAAATCGGTAATTAGTATTTTAAAACTGAGAAACCTTTTAAGTTAAGTGGTCTATTAATTAACTACCAATTTTCTTGTCTGACTACCATATCAATAGAAGTAAATTACTGACTAGCTGACAGATTTAGTCCTTTACCATGGAAAAATCTCTGCTGCACATAAAAGGCCGGAGGTTGAATGCTTTTGCTTTTCTCTTTCTGATAATCAGGGATCAGTTTGTCAAACTGATAAAGGCCAAACCCAACTCCCTGGTTTAAAAGGACCTATTGCTAAACTCTGGTTCAGAAACCAACCAAGACTCCCTCTCCGGAAAAAAACCAAAATCCTAAGGGAAGCTAATTTAGTTATTTCAGGGAAAGGTGAGGCTGCGGTCACTGTGTGGAGGCCAGGCTTCAATGTCACCTGGTGGATGAGAGGTGTGTGTTCAAGTTCTTGCCTCTCACCGAGACAGCATTTGTGTGGATGACTTGGATGCTCACAGCAGACAAGCAGACTAGACCCACCCCGCATCAGTCATTTGCTGACTGGAACCAAGAGAAGGTCCCTGGAGGATCGCTGGTGACAGAACAGCTCTGAAGGCCAGTGTCACAGCTGACTGGGGGCTGTGCCTTCCAAGTGTGCAGGAGTGTATGTGCTCAGAAGGAAGGAAGCAGCAGCAATACAGCGTCTCCTCTGGAGGCTGCCATGCATTCAATCTGTGTTTGATTCACTGTGCTGTACCAACAGCTGTCTTCTTAAAAGCCCGAGCCCTGCACCTAGGAGTAGGCTCAGCACGGTACGCAGATAAGAGCACACAGGAGCAAGGGGAGTAAAAAGTGTGGGCAGGAACTAAAGGAGACACAGACAATGAGTGGAAAGCAACCCTAACTTGAAGTCAATAGCTTGGTTAGTCCAGCATGACGTTTCCCTGCTCAGAACCCACAGCATGGACCCATCTGAGTACTTTCTGAATAGGTTACCTTCTAAATATTTCAGCAGAAGCCCGTTACGTATGATCAAATATTTATTAACTAAATTAGAATACAGTTCCAGGTGTGTGTGTGTGCATGTAGTGGGGGTTCTGGTATAACAAAATGCCACCAAACAACCTGTCACCAACTTTGTTATGTAAGGCACAAAGTTGACAAAGTTATTTCAGAAAACACTTACTATGCACCAAATGACAAATGACAATATATGCCACAAAAAAGCAGAGAAGGAAAAAAGAACAACAAAAAATTATACATAGTTCATTTAACTGTAGCTTCACCAGAAAAGTAGGGATTAGGCCAGGAGTGTAGCTGGGGGTAAAGTGCCCCTAGCATGTGCAGGGGCTCAGGGGACAGTCCTAAGGCTCCTTACAGCTCCCAATCCCAAGGTACCAGTAAAGGGGGGTGGGAGGAACGCTTACATTACCATCACGAATTAGACCTTAGAGGAGGAGTGGAAGAAGGAGCAGAGGCTGGAGCCTGCGGAGCACCGCCAAGGAGGAGTCACATGCTAGTCTAGTTCTCCCATGACGTGAACTCTGAGTCAGGGTCAACACACTTGTTATTCTACGAAAACAGACATTGACTGCTACTTAAAAGTCTGGCTTACGATGATCTGTCCAAATGGCGGAATGCACTCTGCTCAGCAGACCGACATTTTTAACTGGATGGGGCAACTTCTTTTCCCCGCCCAGGCATAGTCAAAAGGCACACTGGTTATTTCCGCCTGAAACAAGAATGGTCGAAGCCAAGGCAACACATCTTTGCAAACCTACCACTAACATTTTCAAACAAGAAAACCAGGCATGGAAGCTGAACTCAAGTGGCGTTCAGCAAAACTTTTAAACCCCTACAGCAACCACCGTAAAGATTAAAAGCAGCCTTCTTTTATGTTGCAGTTGCTAACTCTCAGCTTCTCTAAAGGTTTGTGAAGTCTTGGCAAGAAGTCAGAAATTCCAACACTAAAATGAATTTTCTGACTCAATATTGAAAATAAACTCTTAAGTTTAGATGCTTAGGGGAAAAACAGCTGGAGAATTCAGGAGCCTCCCATAGTTTAATACAAAGTGATGTCATTACCAACCAGGCTTCCAAGAACTCCCTAAATTGTGTGGTTAAGCAACCCAAAGCTCAGCGAGGAGGTTAGGAAGGTGCAGCTCACCCCTGGTGCAAGAACTCGGGCACAGGGATGGGATGTCTTCCTATGTGAGAAAGTGCCGCACGAGCATCAGTCTGCGCCCTGCCGCAGGGGGCCGTGGGTTTCCTTCAGCACTCTAAGTCAGCACCTCATTTCATGTCTAAAGACTGGCTCCTGTCCTGCATTTAATGGCGACATGCATTTAACTGAAGGCTGCATGGTTTCCCTAAAAACCTGGGTATATTTAAAATTGTACAAGTTAGTAAAATGATTATGCAGAGAATAGTCAAGATGGGGAAACTTGAGGAAACTTGGTGAAGGTTAAGGTTAATAGTTAGGAAATCTTGCATCACCTCAAACATTGCTGAGGGGAGAAAAATCAGTGTCTGGTTAATACCGATCTTCCAATGGAAGGGTATGTCTTCAAGGCTGGCGAGGCTTGACTGAAATCAACTGGAATCTGTCTGAGATTTCAAACAGGGAACTTACACCACACTGGCAGTTTGTTTTTTATTTCAATTGCTGACCCCTGGTTTTGTTTGTTTGTTTTGGAAACAAGGTCTTGCTAAGTAGCCCTGGATAGCCTGAAACTCACTGTGTTATTAGACCAGGCTAACTTTGAACTTATAGAGATAGAGCTACCCGTCTCCCCAGGGCTGAGGTTAAAGGTGTGAGCGGCTACGCCTTTCCTGGGGAGGATTCTTGACAAATCCATTCAGTTGGCCCTTAGGAACTCATGGCAGTGCTGTGACGCTTGATGCCTGTTCTTGCAGGAACAAAAGGCTTGTCTGTTTTGCACACTGACTGCACACCTATGCATGTGTACATGTATGTGCTCATTCTCTCACGCTGAACACTCATTTAAAATGCCACGATGGGTGAGATCGGCTTATTCATATGTTCATTTCTAGAAGCTTGGAAACAAATTACATAAAGCTCATGTTTCCAAATAAAACATTAGGATAAGTTTCATCCAGGACCAGAGAAGAGCCTTGATACTGGACAAGCAATATCTGAATACTTCAGAAGACAGATTAAGTTTTTAAGCAGTTGCTAAAACATTAATGAGGTTTAATGTGACCTGTTTAGGAGAAACAGCACTTTGTTGAGTTCTATTGGAAGACATGTCTGCCTATGGGGGTAAAACCCTATCTCCTTACCCTTTCTTCCGTTCCCTTTAGTGCAGGGATATAACCCAGGGCCTTGCACATGCTCAGTTAAAACCCTACCACTACCTGAACTACTCTCGATTCTCCTTAGTTCTCTTTTACTGGACTATTTGTGACTACATAGGGAAAATACAAAGAAAAAACAGTAAAACATGGATCAACACGGCAAGCTCAGAATTGGAGGGGAAAGGGTCGCATCTACCTTTATGGACAACTCAGCTGCAAAGATGTGGTCCTCTGGGAACTGAAGACCCCTTTCACTCTGGATGCTGTAGGAATCACAAGGACCCACAAATGCTCTTCCCCTCTCCGTGCTTCTTTCAAGATGACTCCTCATTTGAGAGGCACCAGATAAAACAGTCCCGAGATGTCCACCATCTGAACAATTTGTATGGCCGATGGGTGTTAAATAGCTGCCAAGGTGGCCTGGCCACTCCCAATTAACCACAGATGCTGATCTCAGAATTTCTGGCACTTTCTAAAATGTGGCTGAGCAGTAGTTTGGAAGCCCAACCCCTGACTTTAGGAATCCATAAGAACCAGGGTTTTCTAGACTCAACAGAAAGCTAAATAAACAAAGCCGGGGCTTACACTCCCTCTTGTTATTTTAACAGCAACCTTTCAAAGTAGTTCACCATCATCAGTTTCTACCTTCTTAAGGAACACTGAAGGTGGAGACACGGTGGGAACAGCTCATTAGATGTGGAGGCGTGCAGGTGGCTTTCACGCCGGCCTTCTCACTGAGGACCCAGGAATAAAAACAAAGACGTTTATATTTACCCAGAAGTGTGCATGGCAGTTGACCATCATGGTTCTCTCAATGAGCTCATCAGGGCACTCCAGGAGGTGATGTCCAGAAACCACACCGGCATTATTGACCAGGACCGAGACCTCACCGACCTCCTTGCGGACCCTTTCAGCTGTTAGGTAGACATTCTCCCTCTTTCCCACGTCACAAGTGTAGGTAAAAACCTGCAAGTTACATGGGGGCAGGATTTCCTCCTCACCATTGCCAGCTGTCCTCGGAATCCAGATGAGGGGAGGATGGAAGAGAGAAGGGGAGCAGAAAGTGAACCACATGGCAGTCAGTAGGACAAAACTCATACAAAGCAAAAACACTACAGTGAGCTTCAAATTTCTAACACCGTAATGCTTGCCAATAATTCAGCTTACAGCTGCCTTCCTCCCCCGAAAGTCTTTGGGAATTACAGCAATTTACTGGACAACCTTGCTTAGGGGAAAGTCATGCAATCGTGGCCAGGCCAATACAAGTAGACCACATGGGATCAACTTGCTGGGGCTAGACACCTGCAAAGGGCTGAGCTCGGCCCAGAGAACAACACACATTACACATTCCTGCTTTCAGCCGGGGTGGGAGGAAGCCAGGGGCTAGAGAGCTCTGCCCTCAAAACAGAAAGCCACTCCAAGGCTCACAATCCAAATTGTAAGCAACAATATGAACTCATTCAAAGCCAGGAAATGGATGAGAAGTTTCTAGTGAAAGAATGGAGGTCACTGGTTTGTCTTTAAACCGATTCCCTTAAGAATTAATCTCACAGATGGAGTTTAGAAGCTAATGTGCAAGTTTACCACAGTAGAGTTCAAACAGCATACACTCAAAATCCCTTCCCTAAAAATGAATATTGCTTTCTCTTAGGCTTGGGCAGGGAGCAAAAATGCTCAAATTTGTTGCCTCTCAACACGAGCTCTGAAAATGTGACATTCTGAACCTCACCTAAAAAGCACAGGTTCTGGTAAACTTGAAATGATAGACATGAGGGAGAGCAGGCCAAGTCAATCTGACCACCACCAAATTTCCTAGACCAGGATCTATAGCTGATCATGATCCTCACTTAGGTTTACATTTTTTTTTCAGATGCAAACTAGCTGTTAAGCACATAAAATGCAGATTGGGGTACCCCAAAACCATGAAAGAAGTCTACCAAAGGTCTGAAATCACTGAAGCACCTTCTCAGAGGAAGGGAATCGCTCAGTTACTTAAGGATGGGGAAACAATGTAATTATTTCCCGGAGCTAAAGTTATAGTGAAACCATCCCCAGAGCTCTAGCCTACGCGGCTCAGACCTCACAGAAACAGATAACTGCTTCAGTTCATTGTGGAACAACTTCCCAAAGACACTTTAGCTTCCCATCATGCCACATGCAAGCCAGACTGGGAAAGTGCTTTCGGATCTAAACCTGTGGTAGTAGCAAGATTCCCTGCCCTCCACTACTGGCAGAGTTTAGGAAAGCCCAGTGTGGCGCCGGAGAAACCTGACTTTAGTGCACTTCAGTCTTTCAACACGGAAAACCGTGCTCTCTTATCAAGGGGCAAATTCCACTCGCCTTTGGAAGACTTGTGGGTGTTCTTTGCCCGGAGAGCGGGGCTGCCCGTGACAGTAGGGTGTAGGGACCCTCCGGGGTGGGGAGAGGTTTGACCCAACAAAGCACGGGCCATTACCTTGCAGAGCAGCGGCGTCGGCCGCCTCCAGGTCCCGGTAGATGTGACGAACCATGCCTGCAGTCTCCTCATTGCTCTGCGTATTGATGTCCCAGAGAACCAGCTGTGCCCGGCGCCGGGCAAACTCCAGAGCGAAGAGGCGGCCCAGGCCGCTGCCCGCGCCTGTGATTAGGCACACCTGGCCGGCCACGCTCTTCTCCTTGGGCCGCACAAGCCAGCGCGCCGCGGCCAGCACGAACGCCCACAGCACTTTGAAAGTGACCACGAAGAACTCCACCACGATGTTCATCGCGACGTCCCGGGTCCCGTGCGAGCCCCAGCACCGTGTGTCCTCACCCTCCCCGCGCCAGACAGCCCAGCTCCTGGCCCCGGGAGCGCTTGTCACCGCGATCGGGGCGCGAAGCGTGCGCCCCGAGTCCGCCCCCAAAATGCCGAGGGGCCGAAGTGCTCGGGGGCCGGCCAGTCCCGCCCGGGCTCGGCGCGGTGGCCACGGGCTGTGCCTGCCGCTGCAGCCGCCCGGCTCGGCGCCTCCTGCTGGCGGTCGCTGGCTTGTCCCGCAGCGACCGGTCCCGCTGCAGCAGCGGCGGTGACAGCCACGAGTTAGGCGACGCGCGCTGCCTTCATGACCAAGCCGCAGACGCCCGAAGGTCCCCTGCGCCGCTGTAGCGGCTGCCTCTCCTCCTAGGGCAGGGGTGCGCCGGGCGGGTGGCTCCGGGCGCGGGAGTTGTCAACTTGACTCAAGTTGCGGGAGGGTGCGGGCAGCGCCGGGAAGGGGCGACTTGTGGGGCGCACGCGAGGGCTGCCAACCGCTCGAGGTGCTAGCGCGCCTCGGGTCCCCTGCCCTGCACTCGCGCCGCTGTCACTCGGGCGCTGGGCTCTGCAGCGGAGCTGTGGCAGCGAGTCGGGGCGCTCTCCGCCGGCTCCGAGAGAGCTCCACACACCGCGCTATATAACCACAGAGAAGCGCCGGCCGCTGCAGTGGCAGCGGCCCTCCCTCCGCTCGGCCCTCCCCGCCCCCGGGCGCACCCCGCCCCCGACCCACCTCCCCCCCCCCCCACACACACCGCGCCCTCCCTCCGCCCGCTGGCCGCCTGGTCGGTGGAGCGGGGCAGCCCTTCTCCCAAGACCGTGGCCGGAGCCTCCCGCCCTCGTCGCGCTTCTCCTTGCGGCTCACGCCCCCTGCCGCGGGTCGCCGCGGCTGGCTCCTGCCAGGCCCCGCGGTCGCCAGAGTACCCCCCATCCTCCTCAGACCGTCCGGTCATCGCTCTTGCCGGGCTCGCCACTTTCGCCAGCCGAGGAACTGTGGACTCCGCGGCCTGCGATCAGGCGCTGCGGAAGACAGCCCCAGTGGAGGGCGAAAGGAGGACCTAGGCAGGGCGGCCGAGGTTGGGGGGGGGGCAGGGCAGCGTGGCCAGGGGCGGCAGGAGCCCGCGGAGGTGGCCGACAGTGACTTCGTATCTCAGCTAGCCGCTGAGGGCGTGAAACCCCAGACTCTAGAGAGCCTCACGGGAATCACCACCGCGAAGGCTGCCCAGAGCCTCGGTCAACGTCGCCCTGCAGCCCGGCGGGCTGTGAAGTGATGCATGCTGGGATTTGTAGTTCACATTCATAAAAGTGGCTTTTGGGTCCAACGATTCCGCGGAGTCTGAGCCTAACGTTGTCAACGCAAGCTGGAGGAATTAAAGCTTCGAACTGATAAAGTGTCAGCGTCGTACTCACTTAAAAAAGAATGTACTTAGTGTGTTTGTTTTCCCATGAGTTTTATCCTGAAGTTGACTGGCAGTGAGTAGGTCAGACTGTTGTTAATTTTGCGCCTGCAAAGTGAGCGCTCATTTCCAGATTCTTTTCTGGCTTATCTCAGGACAGCTATAAGTCCTGGGGCTTCGCGCTCGCGGACCTTTAAGGGGACAGTGCGCATGCGCCGGCTTCCTCTTTTTTTTTCCGCCTGGAACCATGGAGGCTGTGCCGTAAGTAGAGTCTCGTCTTCCCCAGAATCCTCCTCCATCTCCCACACTAGAGGCATTTTGTCTCCCGTTTCCAGTGTCTGACTGTAGCCTGCACCACTGTCTACCTGTCTGAGTGTTTGTGACGCTGCGTGACTTTAGCAGGGGGGCACGGGCAGCCGAGGCGCGGAGGCCTCGGAGACGCCGGCAGCAAGCGGCAGAATGTGTGCGGAATCCGCCGCTTGGGCGGAGGTCCGCTTTACGGTGTAATGCGTTTCGAGGGGTCCAGGAATGAAGTTCCTTCCTGGCTAGAGCTGACTTAGGCATTTGCCAATCGCCCCACACCTTCGACATGTGGAACTTGAGACTCGAATCAGGAGAATATTTTAGAGTCCTGGGACCTTGGCCCTAAAAGTTGGAGCCTAGCTCTTCTACCAGAGGCCAGGACTGATGACTGGGAATAGGCCTAAGCCTTAATACCTTAAAGGCGTTAGCCTTTAAGACGTAAAGGTTCACAGGTGAATATTAAGGACATGGAGGAAATCTAAACTCTGCGTCTTCAGCAGAACCTTCTAGGACAACGGAGATGCCAGGGGGTGACGGTTTTAACAGCGTGGCATTGAGTATCTGGTGTGTTTGAGACAACGCTAAGGTTTTTCAGTTATTAACAGTACCGTTTGCTAATGACAGGGAGAAGAAAAAGGTTCCTGCTGCGCCGGGAACCCAGAAGAAAAAGAAGGTTCCTGCTGCGTCAGGAACCCTGAAGAAAAAGAAGGTTCCTGCAGTGCCAGAAACCCTGAAGAAAAAGCGAAGGAATTTCGCAGAGTTGAAGGTGAAGCGACTTCGGAAGAAGATTGCCCTGAAGTCTGTAAGTAAACGTTGGGGACCCCTGGTCGGGACTGAGACTAGAGTGAGATGTTAGTAGATTTTTCTGCTTCGTCGTGGTTATTGCTAAAGAGCTTCTGGCAGGTCCTTGTGAAAATCTGTCTTTTAAGAAGCTGTCCCATACTGTGGCGGGACAGATTCCTAGAGCTGACGCTGAGCTGTGTTTGGGAGCTAAAGGGTGAGTAACTGCTGTGGTTTTCAGCTGCGAAGGGCCCAGAGGAAGCTCATCTATGAAAAGGCAAAGTACTATCACAAGGAGTACAGGCAGATGTACCGGACGGAGATCCGCATGGCTCGGATGGCAAGGAAAGCTGGGAACTTCTACGTGCCCGCAGAACCAAAGCTGGCGTTCGTCATCAGAATCCGAGGGTAAGTTCTTCCGCCTGTTCTAGGAGCCCTGTGCAGAGACCAGGGCAGTATCGGAAGTGTAGTTAGAAAGGGGACCAGGGATTCACTGAGGGTTTGTTTGTAGCACCTCTGCCTGAGCGGTGCACTCTGATAGCACTGTGGAAGTTGTCTAAGAGGTTATAATATGCCATAGTAGTGTAGCAAAGATGTCTACAAAAGTAAATGCTTCGTCTTTTATTGTATGACAGGAATCAAAAGATAGAGAGGGCGGGTTAGTAGTGGTGTTAAATCTATTTCTTGGGACTTGCATACAGTCTTGTGGTTTAATTTACTGTTATTTGAAATTATGGTAAAAGCTGCGTGAATGTTTTTGGTCTCTTTCTGTGGCAGTATCAATGGTGTAAGCCCAAAGGTGCGCAAGGTGTTGCAGCTTCTTCGTCTTCGGCAGATCTTCAACGGCACCTTTGTTAAGCTCAACAAGGCTTCAATTAACATGCTGAGGATTGTGGAACCATACATTGCATGGGGGTGAGTTTTCTGCTTAGGGGCTTAGTTATATGACAAGATGAACATAAATACTTTGATGGCTGTATTCTGACTGAACCCTTCCCTGATTTCCCTATTTCAGGTACCCCAATCTGAAGTCAGTAAATGAGCTCATCTACAAACGCGGCTATGGCAAAATTCATAAGAAGAGAATTGCCTTGACAGATAATTCCTTGATTGCTCGATCTCTTGGTAGGTTTGGTGGTTGGGGGGTCGGTGCTTGATCAAGGTCATGTTTACTTTTATTTTGTATATTTGTGGGTGGAGGCCGCTGTGCTATGTGGTGTGGCTGTGTCTCACCAGAACCTAGAGTTACATTCTGACCTGTCCTGTCTTTTCATGTGCTAGGATTACATACAGGCAGGCCACCACGCTTGTCTTGTTGGGGGGGGGGGTTCATTGTCTCTAAACTCCAGTCCTCACTCTTGCTCAGCAAGCAGTGTTATCTCCCGAACCATTTTCCCTGCCTGGCCCCTATGACATGATCCCCAAACTCCTCGATGGTTTTAAGAAAAGTAAATGCAAGGTGGCTTCACACATCTTTATTTTTGAGATAAGGTCACAGTTGTATCTTTTGCTGGCCAAGAACTCAGATTTGCTTGCCCCTGCCTCCCAACTAACTGATAGGATTAAAGGTGTGTGCCACCGTGCCTGACTTGTCCTTGTTTATTTGATATTATTTAATTCTGCCTTCAGTTGTGTTTGTTGAGTAGCTGGGTGGTAGTGGCACTGACCTGTTCTACAGATTAGGTTCCAGGACAGGCTCCAAAGCTGCACAGAGAAACCTTGTCTTGAAAAAATGATAAGTAAATAAAATGGGTGATCTTAGACTCGATTTTTTTTTTTCAGGTAAATATGGCATCATCTGCATGGAGGATCTAATTCATGAGATCTACACAGTTGGAAAACGCTTCAAGGAAGCGAATAACTTCCTGTGGCCCTTCAAATTATCTTCTCCACGAGGTGGAATGAAGAAAAAGACAACTCATTTTGTGGAAGGTGGAGATGCTGGCAACAGGGAAGACCAGATAAACAGGCTTATTAGACGGATGAACTAAGGTGAGAGATTGTGTCCTGAGAGAACTAGTCTTGATTTTTTCTTTTTTGAGACAGGATTTCTACATATTTCTAGCTGTTCTGGAGCTGACTGCGTAGATAAGGCTGGCCTAGAATTCAGAGCTTTTGCCGTGCAATTGCTGGGATTGAAGGCGAATGTCGCCATGCCTGGCTGAGAACTAGTTTTTAGGGAGGACATGTAATTTTGAATGCTTTCTGTTAAATGTTGATTTGGGTGTGTCTTTTTTATTATTTTATTTTTTTTTACTATGAGGGGTTCTGTCTGCCTTTGAAGTATGTTCTTTTACAACTGATGTTGCCTTGTAGTTTGGAGAGTAGTCTTTAACTTGTGTATGTTTTTCCTTTTCAGGTATTGCCCATGGTATTTTTGTAATCTGGTCAGTTAATAAACAGTCACAGCCTGGCAAACTGAACTGTGTTGGAGTCTTTGTTGGCCTTTGGCCACCACTGGTGGTAGCAAGTCCTGGAATATGAAAAGTTAAGTCATATCAACAGCCTGGAACATGCAGAACCAGCTCCAGGTTATGTTGTTCAAAACCATTTGTTAGAAGACTTCTCTGAAAACAGTCATTTTTTTTTTTCTTAACTTAAGTAAATGAGTGAAACTTCATGGGCATTTGTGATTTCTAGGAAGATGCCAGAAGTTGGGTGAAGAAACATTTGCTGCTGTAATGCCATGTCTTAGGCTTTGGCTCTCCTGGCAGCCTAACACCTGAATACATCTTCCCTTTTGTATTTCATCTTGTTTTAATTCTCATGTGTGTTGATGTTTTTCCTGTGTGTGTTTATGTACCACATGTGCATATTGCTCATAGAACTGGGATTACCATGTGGGTGTTGAGGCTTCCAAACCTCTGGAAGAGCAACCACTGCTTTTAACTGCTGAGCCATCTCTAGCACTTCTTCCATCTTGATACTTTTAGTTTTTGATTTTAAGTGAATGAATTATAATGCTTTTTAGTGTATATTTTAAGCAGATACTTTGAGCATCTAAAGCAGTTGCAGTGAAATTGGTGAGCAAGATTTAAGATTTTTTTCTTATTTTCACATGTGCAGTGGTGTTTTGCCTGCATATATGTCTGTGGGGGTGTTGCATCCCCTGAAACTGGAGTTAACAGACAACTGTGAGCGGCCATGTGGGGTGTTGGGAATTGAACCCAGGATCTCTAGAAGAGCAGCCAGTGCTCGTAACTGCTGAACAATCTTCAGGCCCCTAAAAGATTTTTTAAATATACATATATGATGTCTTCTAATCCCTCCTACTGAACCCCTTGATCACAAGTCCTCTTATTTTCATGTCTTTGTGTTGTGTCTACTGCATTTAATTCTGTTGCCTACACGAGCATAGGATGTAGTTACTTGCCCTGATCAGTTTACTAAAGGCTATATCACTAAGGGATATGACTGCCCCTCCCCCAGCAACTATTAATTACCTACCTCAGAATGTAGCATATAACATAGTAAATGTTTTTTGGTCTTGAGAATATTGTCGAGTAGGTGACTTAAATTTGGGAGCACTGTTGGAGAAATTAATGATTTGAGTACTTCTCATGACTGTGGAAGATAATTTCTCTGAGACTCTTGAGAGACTGAGTTCTGGAGAGAAATCTAGGTTAAGCTGGATGTGGTGCTACACACTGTTAATCTCAGCACTTCAGAGGCAGGTGAATCTTAATTCCGTGCCAGTTAAGGCTACATAGTGAGACCTGGTGTCAAAGAAAAAGTATATGCTCAACTGGGTACTTGAGTTAAAAGGCTCTCATGAGCCACATGGTGTAGGTGCTGCACTGAGCCTGGATCCTCCACAAGGTGCCTCCTCGGCCAATACCTAACACTTTGCTCGGTGTGTCTGAGCAGGTGGAGCCAGAGTTTATGATCTGTCTTTGTATCTACAACTGTTGGTGCCTCCTTGGTTTCCAGTCTTGAGGGGGTAGGACAGGTGATAAGATGACCTCTGAGAGATGAGAGTCAAAATACAGCAGACTGCTGGGAGATGGTCTTTATCAAAGTGTTAGGGCTGTCTTGTGATAGGATCTTAGTTGATAGCCTTTCTTGGAGCATATGTCGTCCAGTGACTGCTTTAACCTGAATTTGCAGCTACATTTTTTTTGTATTTTAGAGAAGTTACATGTTCACAAAAACTGCTACAGTCATAAATGGTATACTTTTTAAAATATTATGTATACAATTTTCTGTCTGCATGCATGCCTGAAGGCCAAAAGAGAGCACCAGGTCCCATTACAGATGGTTGTGAGCTACCATGTGGTTGCTGGGAATTGAACTCAGGACCTTTGGAAGAGCAGGCAGTGCTCTTAACCACGGAATCATCTCTCCAGCCCCATAAATGGTATATTTTTAAGAGTATGAACAAGTTAGTAAATTAGGAAATCTGAGCAGGTTAGGCATAGGTTAACATGTAGGAATGCCTGGGATGAAGAAATAGACACGGAGAGGGTGACTGCATTTCTCTTGCACATGTCCTGTACTTTGTGTGTGTGGTAGGGGGTGGGGTTGCCTGTAGAAACCAGACATTCTGAACCAGTGGGTAAGAGGACGAGAAAGGAACTACAGGAAAATAGTGACTTGTGACTTAAGATAAGCAGAGAATAAAGTGCTGTAAGGTGTTGAGGGTCAATCTGTTTTCTGCAATTGCTAGACTTAGCCATTGTTTCCTAGTGCATTTTAAAAAGTCTTTTGTGGTCATAGCTGAGTTTTAGATGAGACATTTGGGTTCCCATCTCCACACTGACTTCCGAAGTCGGATCTGGGAGGTAGCTCTGTATGTTAAAGAACTTGTGGCAAAGCCTTAGCCAGACAACCTGTCAGGAACCCATGTATGCAGTGGGCTACATGTCAGCACTCCTATAACAAGGAAGTCAACCCCCCAGGAGCTTGTGGACCCCCTGGCCTGGAGTGTGCAGCCCAGAGACAAACAGGACACCCTTCCTCAGACAGCTGGAGGTGAGGATGGATCCTGAGTCCCACATGTGCTGTGGGAAGTTGGCATTCTGATGGTACAGCTGTAAAAGTCTCCCCGTCAAGTGGGGAAATACTTGTGTTGAGCTTCATAGGATGTTAATGAAGGTGAAGTATTTCTGGTTGTCTCAAAAGCTGCTTGGAAGTGTAGCTTGAACACATAATTAGCTTGTCCAACACTAGATAGAAAACAGCTGGTCTTGTACATCCATTCAACAGATCAGAGGATCGGGTCTGGAGATTGGAAGTCAAGAGTTTCACTATCAAGTCAAGGTGTCAGCAGACACATGGTCCTTCTAAAGGAAAATAGTTGCCTTTAGAATGAAAACTGATTTTATCTTTGTCTTCTCTCATTTATAAAATAAGTTGTACAGGAGAGTGACTCTGGTTAAGAGCACTGGCTGCTCTTCTAGAGGACCATAGTTAAATTCTCAGCCCCATATGGCAACTCACAAGCATCTCAAAGGTACCAAGCATGCATGTGGAACTCCTAGACAAATCACCTATGCATAAATAAAGATTTAAAGTTAAAGTTGCCTTTGTGCTTATGGAGTACCAGTAACTCAACTTGGGTCATCGGAGTTGGTGGCAAGCAATTTTACCTACTGAGCCCTCTCTTTGGACTCTACTTTTAATTTTAAGAGCCTTGTGACATCAGGTCACTCTAATAAGCCAAGGTAATTTATTCATCTCAAGGTCTGTAAATACATCTGCAGTCTTGTTCCGTATGGTGTTCACAGGCTCCAGGAAATCTCACAAAGGGGCGCCCAAATTACCTTGTCAATTGTAATCTTGAGTCTGAAACTCTCGGAGGCACCCTCCTTCCCTCTTCGCAAACCTATTTTTTTTAAGCATTTGTCTGTTCTGAAACTTGCTCTTCCTAGGTGCTCTGTCTAAGTCTTGATTCTTAACCCTGTAAAGTAATAGAGTAGCATTAAAGTTCCTGGTGCATTGTAGCCACTTCACACACCCCTTTTCTATAAATTCATATATATAAATATAATCGATTTAAAGTTTTTTTTTTTTAAAAAAAATAGATTAGCAATCAATTTAGGAGGCTGTTTTAAGTCAACAAGGAAATTTTATATCCTGGCTAGTTTTTTGTCAACTTGACACTCGTCATTTTGGGACAAGGGATTTTCTGTTTTGAAAAATGCCTCCCCCACAACTAGATTGGCCTGTAGGCAAGCCTGCCATGCATTTTAATGACTGATGGGGGAAGACCCAGGTCATCGTGGGCAGTGCCACCCCTCGGACTCTGGGTCCAGATGGTTTATATATTTAAAAAGGTGGAGCATGCTGGTACGCAGCATTCCTCTATGACCTCTGCATCAGTTCCTGCCTGAAATCCTTTCAGCCCCATGTTGCTTTTTGTCGTACTTATTACTGCAGTAGAAACAATATACTGCAAATACAAAAGAAAACTCCAAATTGTTCCTAACTGATTCTAAAAGCCAACCAATATACATGCTCATGGCTCTTCATATGCGTTCAGTACCTGTGGCTGGGGTACTTACTCCGCACTGTGTGCACCTACTTCTGTCACATCTGCTTCATTGTGCATCACCTGGAATGCTGCCACCTGACTTTGTCCAAGCATAGTGTGTTTTGTTTTTAAATTGCTGCTACTACACTCTAATGCAAGGGTGTTTGACCCACTCTTGGAAAAGTTCAAGTCTTTTATTAAATCACATTGACAAGTCTTACGTTGTCCAATTACATAATGTTATTAGAAAAAAAATGTCATTTGCTTTCAACACCCCAGAGAGATTTCACAGTTTTCCCTTTGCATTGTTGGGATGAAGACATGACTTCAATAGTCCTTTTGCTGGGCTAGTTAGGTGGCTCAGTAGGTCAAGCTTCATGCTGCCTAGCCTGAATCTGCACCCCAGAGCCCACAGTGGATGGGAGGACCAACTCCTGACGTTGTCCTCGACCCCCACATTGTACATGAGCACAGAGAAACGTTTTTGGTTTGGTTTAAAACTTATTACATAGGAAATTCAGACAGCGTAGTGGGAAGATTCCAGCTTCCTGCTTTCAAGTAAACACTAGATTATTCGTCTCTAAAAAAACCTCATAAAGTTGAGTTGCTGAAGCAGTCATCAGTTCCAGTTACCAATGTCAGCCCTCTAACTTACCTTTTGCCAAGAAAAGCCATATACTTGAATGCCATTAGGTCTCTCTCAAAAGTAGGGCCCTAGTATTCCCAGGTCTCTGGCACCTCCTGGACAGATCTGTCTGCCTCGGGACTGTCGTACCGAGCACTGCTGAGGCCCCCAGTGCCTGCTGAAAATACAGTGAGTCGTCTTTAGAACAATAGCATTTGAAGTTCCAGGCCTCTGGTTAGCAGGCACATTGTGGTTATTGTGGCAGAGGATAAAAGGGGGAATATGAAGTGTGCATCTGTGTATATGTGTGTGTGTATGCACATACTACACACACACATATACACAACTGTTGGACAGAGTCATAGGAGTAATGAGACCTAATAATAGGACATGTTGCAGGAACACAGTTCATATTATATAAACTGGAAAATTTTATAAAGGAAGCTGGAGATACAGATTTATATTAATACTATCTCTAATACATGAGGTGAAATAATTATGAATTGCTTGGGCTTCATAGTGTTTTCCATTAAACTAATTAATTTTTTTAAATTTTCAGTTATTGTGTTAGGCATGCATGTGTGTGCATTCACTCAATGTGTGGTCACGTGTGTGTTTGCACACATGGATCCATCTGGGAAAAAGGATGATCTTGAGTTGGTTCTCTCACCTTTGTGAGGGCTCTAGGGATTGGACTTAGATCATCAAGCCTGCATCGTAAGCACTTTACCCATTTGCTGGTCCCTAATTTACTGTTTTACAATATTGTATTTATTTTGCATATGTGTATGTTCACGTTACCACAGTGTGCCTGTGGAGGTCAGAAGAAAATCCCTGGATGCCTTTCCTGCCTTCTTGTGGGATCACAGATGGGTGAAACTTGGGTTATCAGGCCCTGGCCCTGGAAAGTATTTCTACCTAGTGAGCTATCTCATATCTCCAACTTTTGTAAAAAAAAAAAAAAAAAAAAAAAAAAAGGACAGACAGGCTGCCACATAACCCAGACTGTCCTTGACCTCACAGTCCTCCCTCAGCCTCAGCCTCCTACAGGTTGGAATTACAGGTGTGCACCATGAGTCACTTGTTCTCAACATTATGTGCTGGCAATTGTTTGGATATTTATACCAGCTGCATGTGGAAGGTTATTAGGTACTCTTTCTAGATAGAATCACTGTTTTGTTTTTAAATGAGAAAAACTTTTTGGCTAGAATATAATTGCATTTTTTATTCTGTTAAAAATCTAAGTAAATATGTTAGTTTGCCACTTTTGTGTGAATTATTTTCACATTCACCCTCTGTCATTTCTTCTGACTGGGATGTGGATAGACTTGTACTGGGGAGATGGCTCAGTGGGTTGATTGCCTGCTGCCCAAGTGTGAGGTCTGGGGGCCTCAGAACGCATGTAAAACCTGGGACTGATGGTTATGCCTGCAATCCCTTTGCTCCTACCAGGAGATAGGAGGCAGAGTTAGCAGAATCCACAAAAGCTCAAGGGCCAGCTAGTCTGGCGTAGACAATTATAAACAGCACAGACCTTGTCTCAACCAAGGTGGGCAACAGCCTGTTTGTTCTCTGTCCAAACAAACATGCCTGCATTCAGAGACACAAACATGTGTATTGTGTGTGTGTGCATGCATGTACGCATACACACACTTTTAAAGACAGGAGAGACAGTGAAACAGTAAAATAAGGTGGCCTCTCTGGGTTTTATCATGTCATTGGCAAATAGTATGTGATCCATTTTTGGGGGGGGCTCCCTCTGTTTCTACTGTGTTTTGAATGTGCTCATGTTGAAACTTAATGCTCAATAACATTAAGAGATACAAGATTATTGGTGGTTAGGTTGAAGGTTTTGTCCTCATGGATGGATCAATGCCTTACAAATTGCCTGGGGGCAATATGGCATCTCTCTTTTTGCCCTTCTCCATGTGACATTTGTCTTTCTGGAGCATGCAGAGTTCAAAGTGCCTTCTTGAAAAAAGGCACTGTGCCCTCACTGACCCTGCCCTCCCATTGATCTTGAATTTCTTAGCAGTAGATTTTTTTTTTTTCTTCGAGACAGGGTTTCTCTGTAGCTTTGGAGCCTGTCCTGGAACTAGCTCTTTTAGACCAGGCTGGCCTCAAACTCACAGAGATTCGCCTGCCTCTGCCTCCCGATTGCTAGGGTTAAAGGCGTGTGCCACCGCGGCCCACCTAGCAGTAGAATTTTAAGGAAACAAACAAGCCGGGTAGTGGTGGCACACACACTTGGAATCCCAGCACTTGGAAGGAGAGCTAGGTGGACCTCTGAGTTCAAGGCCAGTCTGGGCTACAGAGCGAATACCAAAGCTACACAGAGAAACCCTGACTCGAAAAACCAAAACCAAACAAACATAAGCATTTAAGGGAGATTTTTAGATACCCAGCAAAACAACAGTTGGGGAAAGGCAGAGTTTGTATGGTGCAGGAACCAAGAGGGCACGGGGAAGAAACATTTGAATACTAGCATATTGTTTAATCCACGCAATCTCTTCTGTGTGATTCTCTACTTTGCAACCAGAACTGAATTTATAATTGGTTTTGAGATCAACTCCAGACATGTGGTCTCTTAATTTCTACCCACTAATTTATACCCTTAAGTTAATATGCAGCCCAATCCTATATATGTATCATTATCCTTATTTTTTGTCAAGAATTCTTTTATTTATATAAAGTATACATATTCATGTATTTATTGGAGACAGGATATCATGTATTCTAGACTGGCCTTGAACTGATCCTCCTGCCTCCAGCACAGGGTTTGGGATTACAAGGCATATGCCACCCTGCCCTCTTTTATGTGGTGCTAAGCACCAAACCCAGAGCCTGGTGTGTGCTAGGAGATGGATTCTCCATCTAGATGCCCAGATCCTTTGACCCTAGTTTCACACGAGGGCTTAGCTTTCTCTACCGGATCTAATCCGAATTAACTTTCCTAACCAGAGGCCCTGAGGACTGGTATCCTGTGTGTTGAACAGCAAGGCAGGCTGATGCTGAAATTACTGAGTAGTTGCGGGTGCTAGACTTCTTAAGGTAGGGAGGGGGACACCCTTTTCACAAAATACTTGAAAGGGTCTAGTTACTTTGAATCTGGAAAATGAGGCTGATGCCAGCTGATGTGCCAACGGCCTAGGAAGCCAAATTCCTACCTTGTCCAACTGTCTATTCTCTCTCCTACCCTTGGAAGAGTGTCAGGACTGACTAATGTCAGCCAGCCTTGTTTCTGCATTGCTCGGCTCTCAGCAGTGACCCAGAGGTAGCAACGGTGTAAGCGGTCTCCTAACCATTCGGGCATCCAAACAAGTTTGGTACCCTGACGCAGGATCCCTTCCCTGCTCTCAGTGTAAGCGGTTTTCTAACCATCACAACATCACTCTAACCCAGTACCCTGCCCTGCTCTCCTGACCATCCCAGCATCCACTCTGGCCCGGTACCCTGCCCTGCTCTCCTGACCATCCCAGCATCCACTCTGGCCCGGTACCCTGCTGTACTCTCCGAGCTCAGAGGGACGGCCCCAGGCTACCGGCGCCTAGCAACCAACGGCGCACCGGGCAGGCGGGGCCACAGCTGCAAGCGCTCGCTGGCCCGGCAGGACCGGGCCGTGCTGAGCTGCGGCTGCGCTCCGAGCGTCGCCGGGCTGCCGGCCGCCGAGCATGCTCGCCCTGAGAGTGGTGCCAGTGCGAGCAGGCTGCCGGCCTCCCCGCCCCGCCGCAGCGGACAGTCCCGCGACACCACCGCCGGCCTGGGCCGAGGGCTCGGGTCCGCGCCAGGCCGTCGCTGGCCCCCGCGCTGCCCGCTGCCCCCGCTGGCCGAGTCGGTCTCCTTGGTGCCGTGGGTCCAGCACCTGCAGAAGCCCATCTCCTCGGTGCAGCTGCAGGGACGGTGAGTTCAGGGAACCAGGGCTCCAGGCTGGAGGCAGGAAGGGCTTCCTCTAAGGAGAAACTGAATGTCTATAGAGAGCCACGTGGGCCACTCCAAAGCTGCTCTCGTGACACTTCGGCCAGAGGGCTTGGGCATGGAGACCTGACCAAGCCTACTCCACTTGTGGGGTCAAATGGCAGGAAATGAGGATGAAGTCATGAAAATTCTTTCCACACCTGTTAGGTACTGTTCAAGCAAAGCACCCCAGTGTTTACTGGACACACCCTTACAGGTTTGCCCTCTGCCTCTCCCAGCGTGTAAACCTAAGGTTGGGACCAGAGATGCATTTACTTAGTTTGACTTCCATTTGTCCCCCTTTCTCCCACGTAGATTCAGCTAGATGAACCAGAACTCACTGTGCTGCCAATTCAGTCTTGTTGAGTTTTTGATGTGCCCATATTTGTGGGTGCCTTTTTTATTTTCACTAGATTCTAAAGATACTAGGAAATAATGGTGCTGGGCAGGTAGATTGTTTTATGCACTGGTCACCCACACTGGTTGTTCGGCCTTTTTGGAGTCATAACCGTCAGGGAAACCATAGGGACAAATGCAAACAACTCTGCAAACAAATGGTTTTAGGTCATTGTCCTCCGAGAAGCAAAAGAACCTCAGGTCTTGGGTCATATGCTTGTGCGGATATGTAACCCTGTTAAATGTTAGAACAGTGATTCATAAAACTCTCATTGTTAAAAAGGTTCTCTGTGCTTTCTAAATTACATTATAGCATTTTGGGCTCCTCGTTGACTCGTGAGCAGGACACAAAGACTTTCCTTACTTCCTACTCCCCACCACTTCCTTTACTATTTAATACATTTAGTGTTTGCGCTTTTCCACCATTTCCTCCTTTGAATTTGGTCACGGATAGTGTGACCTATACGGTCTCCACTGAGAATGGCTCCAGTTTTCCCCGTTGACAAACAACACCACGATGAGTGCCATTCTCACACAAAGGAACAGTTCTGTGGAACAAACCCCTTGAAACAGACCTGCTGAGGTGGGGGTAGGCCTGGGAGACGGCTCCATGAGTGACCGCATTTGCAGCACAACCTTGAAGTCTTAGAGGAGGAAGGAGAGAACCAACTCCACAGGGTTTGTCCTCTGCCCTCCGCACGCAAGCTGCGGCATAGATGACCTCCGCCCTCTTTCCATACACACCACACACAGGAAGAAAAAAAGGTAAGGAAACAGAGCTACTGAGTCGGATTACGTACATTAAAAATTTTGGTAGAATTTTGCTTTTAAAAAATGTATTGACTTGCCTGGTGGTGATGGCACACGCCTTTAATCCCAGCACTAGAGAGGCAGGTGGATCTCTGAGTTTGAGGTCAGCCTGGTCTACAGAGGGAGTGCCAGGACAGGCTCCAAAGCTACAGAGAAATCCTGTAAAAATCTTGAAAAACAAAAAACAAACAAAAAATTGTGTTGATTTGCATTTTCTTTTGGTGTGTGTGTGTGTGTGAGAGAGAGAGAGATCATGGCCTCCAGGCTAACCTTGAACTCACTATGTAGCTTGAACTGATCCTCTTCCCATTAGCTCCCAATTATAAGGGCGCCATCAAGCAGGGCATGATTTCCCTTGTCATCGGCAGGTGTAGTGAAGAGAAAATGTTTATTATTATTTAAAAATAACTTAAATCATAGTTTCTGTTTGCAGGGTGCTGAACACTTCAAAGTGTTTTTAAAATTCAGTTTTTGTCCTCTTATGAGAGGCATGGCCCTATGAGTGTTTGACTATCAGGGGACAAAGTGAAGAATGAATTAATGCTGGCTCGCTTACCCTGATGCTGTGCTTCATGGGCTCTAAAGTCCTGTGCAGCTGCCGGCTGGCAGTCATCTCACTGGGTACTGTGAGCAGTGAGTGTTCATGTCTTTCTCACTAATTCTTGTACACGTGGATATGGCCTCTTGCCTCTGTGATGCTCGGGTTATCCGTCTGGTCACTCCTCTTTGGCCTTTTCTTCATCCTCATGCCCCACATATATCTTAGAGGCTCTTCTGACTTGCTTCTCTTTCTCTAGTCTCCTTTGCCAACTTTAGCAAAGTTTCTGACCTTCTCATCTGTGAATAGTTTTTAACTTTTTGTCTTCAAGCCAGTTACTGAATCCAGTTTCTTCTGCTTGGTTCCAGGTTGTGTGTGTCCACTGGATGACCTGCTGGGCTTGTTTTATGTAAAACAGTGTTTCTCTGCCTGCCAATCTCCACTCTAGCCCAGTCCCTTTGAACTCTGTGTATCGGTCAGGTTCTCATGTCCAGTTAACAGCCACAGTCACCTTCAACTCTCTCTTCCTTGTCAGAGCTTCAGTCTTCAACCCACTGCTGAGCTCATTCCCACTGGACTGTTTTAATAGTCCCTTAGCAGGGCGTGGCGGTGCACACCTGTAATCCCAGCACTTGGGAGGCTGACTAGGAGGTTGGTGAGTTTTCGGCTATCCTGGGCTACATAGTAAGACAGACGTTGTATAAGAAAAGAAAAAGGAAAGTACTTGTCTTAGCAATTTGCCAGCTATAGTGACACGCAGACCCCAATATGCTAGTTGCTTTTATATATAGAAGTTGCTCATATTGTAATAATCCCAAGGCAGGTGTATTTATCACCTGGTGTCTTTCTTCCAGTTTTTAGAAGAACCCAGACTTTGACTTAATTATCATTTCACTCTTATCTAAATTCAGCTAGCATACAAATGATGGCTAAGTTTCAAGAGTTTCCTCAGCGATCCAGCTGGAAATTGTATTATATTTTTTGACTTAATCTTGGGAGTCACACTGACTTCCTTTGCTTTATTTATTCATCTATTTGCATCTGTTTAATGGTTGAAGAAGTTAAATTCAGCATCACTGAGCACTGACGTCACATAGGAAGGAAGAGCAAGTGTGACTAAATTTGTACTGGCACATCCATCTTTGACAAAGATGGTTTCCTAAGTGCCGTGAGGAGACAAATCGCAAACTGCCACAGACTTGTGAAGGCTGCTAGGCTTGCCATCTATCAAGGAGTGAGCCGCTAAAGGGCCGAGCTGCCAAGCTAGAACAGCCAGACTCTGGGGCCAGAATTCTCACTGATACAGAGTTAGAGACCACCGCCCAAGAAGATGACTTGATTGTGCCTGTAACTGTGAAACCCCAGGCCAGGCAGGGACCAGCGGGAAACGTCTCTGTAAAACAAAGTACCTATTGCTTAAGTAACCATTGACTCCTGGAGGCAGCGCTCTCCCCAAGTCTCGCTTGAAGGTTGGAAGGAAATTAACCACAGTCGGGGGCCGAGGCAGATGCAGCTAGTGGAATATTTGTGGACAGCAGCTCCGAACCCCTCTGGGCCCAGCGACATCTCTGAGAGTAGCAAAAGAGAGCCAAAGGAGAGATGTGCAGAGGGGTTGGCCCAGGAGTCACCGTAGAGAAAAGGTGTCTTGCAACTGCTCTGAGAGCTGCCCAGTGTGGTGGCCCTGGAGACGTGCAAGGGGGACGTTTGCAGTGGGAGCCATCTTGAGAAGTTCCCAGCGAGCCTTGCGGGGGGGGGGGGGGGGCGAGGTGTCTATCTCCCAGCGTGCACGTGTCTTTCCAAGCAGCTCAAGTCCTAGATGAGGAGGGAGGGAGAAAGTGCAGACTAGCGGAGAGGGGAATCTCTCCTTCCCTGCATGGGCACTCCAGCAGAGAGGGCCTTTTTTTGGAGGGGATGGGTAATTTGTTTTTTGCATGTGCTGACTGGTTAACTGGAGCATGTATAATTCCATATAAGTGCAAGTATTTTTCTTTTCATTCTCCTGTTACCTTTCTCTTCCTCCCTCACTCTCTCCATCCCTCAATCCCTTCTCTTCCCATCTCCCTCCTTCCCTCTCAAGATCAAGCCTTTCACTTTCCACTTTTCTCCTATTTTTACTTTTTGGGCATTAATTTTTTTTTTATTTTTCTCTCTTTTTAACAACCTTTTATCATAATAAAATGTAATTGTTATAGTAATCATTTGGCTTATACTATGTCTCCACCAATCCAGCTGCTATTGTTCTTAGAGTTGTGGGGCTGTAGCTGGTTCTTGGTCTTTACTGTACTTCTGTGTCTGGCTCACTGTTACATGTTGTTACTGTTTTGGTTTTCTCCTTCCCACAGTGTTTGGAGAGTGCTGTGTAGATGTTGAGTGTATGCCGCTGGTGGGACACACCCAGCCCAGCCGAGAATCAGCACATGGTGCCCTACACATAACCTCCCTGGCTCAGACATCAGCAAATATATAAACCCCAAGAATAGGAGAGGTAAAAATTCCAAGCCAGGGACCAGACTCTAAGTAAGCGTGGTGTGTGTGTGTGTGTGTGTGTGTGTGTGTGTGTGTGTGTGTTATGGAATTTCTGACCCCTGTGGGGGGACAACATAGATTCAATCCAATTATAATTAAAGGATTTATTGATTACTGCTAGCAGGGCAACAGTTTTTTGAATTGAGTATGAGACTCAACTAATGACTACTTGTTCATTTCCTGACTGCTCAGACTCAAATAATCATACACAAACCAAATTAATTACAACACTGGTTGGCCTATTAGCTCTGGCTTCTTCTTCTTTTTTTTAAAAAATTATTTATTTATTTATTATGTATACAATAGTCTGTCTGTGTGTCTGCTTGCAGGCCAGAAGAGGGCATCAGATCTCATTTCAGATGGTTGTGAGCCACAACTCAGGACCTTTGGAAGAGCAGGCAATGCTCTTAACCGCTGAGCCATCTCTCCAGCCCTAGCTCTGGCTTCTTATTAACTAACTCTTACATCTTAAATTAACCCATTTCTATTCATCCGTGTATGAGCACGAGGCTGTGGCTTACAGGGTGTCTGTCTCCTTCGGCAGCTACATGACGTCTCCTGACTCCACCTACGCTCTATATCTCTGTTCAGATTTCCCGTCTGACTTTGCTGTGCTAAGCCATTGGCCAAAACAGCTTTATTCCTCAACCAATAAAAACAACACATATACAGAAAGGACATCTAACATCAGTTTGGCTCTGCCAAGTTTAAGCAACATGAATGCCTGCACAAGCAGGTTACAAAAACCCAAAAAGCAGTTAGTCACCACATAACCAGTAAATGGTCATAGATGTGCATTTTTGGGTGAGGTGGGTGGTTACGAAGTAAGAGTCACTAGGAAATTATCTTCCAGGGACTGGAGTCAGAGACAAACATCTAGTGTGTACCGAGATGGATGCCTGTCATAACCCAGGATATTTTTTAGCCATCCTCATGGTCGGCAATAACAGGGGAAAGCGAGAAAAGCCTTACAAGTCTACGGACCCTGCGCCTGTAAGGATCACAGCACAGGCTGAGCCATAGCCTTCGGAACACACACTCTTACCAAGATAGAGGAATAATTGAAGGAGGAGGGCCCTGCATATTCCAGAGTTTATATCTTCTGGATCCATTCCTGTGAGGCCTCAGAGAAAACAGGATTCTCAGCTTTCTAAACAGTGTGCACTGTTTGAAAACACACTAACCCCTAACCAAGACATAAACAGGGAAATTATACTATTAAATCCATTAGGAAATATATCCACCACTTAAACATTCTCATATCATAGGATATCTCACCAAGGGAAAATCTCTTCCCAAAAAGGTTGCCACATAAAAATGGAAATATATCCATCCAACATGGAAAGACAAGAAACACGGGGGAAAAACCAGGCAAGATAACTCCTTTGAGAATTCATAATTCTCTAGAAACTAGATCCAAAGTTATTGAAATGGGTAAAATGCAGGATTAAAGACCTCAAAATTATGACTCTTTAAAAGACCAATGAAGGCTGGAGAGATGACTCAACAGGTAAAGGCACTTGCTGCCAAGTCTAACGACATGAGTTTGATTCCCAAGAAGCCATGTAGTGGAAGGAGATACCTGATCCCTGCAAGTTCTCCTCTGACTGCACACATGTTTTGTATGTACACACACACACACACACACACACACACACACACACACGAGTAAATAAAAGTAGAAAAAAAATCAATGAATTTGGGGAGCCTGAACTAATTAAGGAAGATAATACAGGATATGAACAAGAAGTTCAATAAAGATAGATTTTTGAAAAGAAAACAAACATGTTTTTAGAAATGAAAAGCCAAGTAAGTCAAAATTAAAACAACTCAGTGGAAAACTTCACCGATAGGGGAAGTTAAGAAAAGAGAATTTCAGGGCTGAAACATGAGGTTCATGAGTTAAACTATGCAAACAGGAATAAAGAAAAGGAAAATTCAAGCCTTTAATCTGAAGTGACTGAGAAGCTACAACAGGAAAATCATAAACTTGAAGCCTACCTGCCTGTAGAGCAAGTTCAAGACCAGCTCAGGCAACTTCCCAAAATACAAAGCAGTGTACTGCTCTTCCTGGGGATTCAAATTTGGTTTCCTGAACCTCTGTTGGGTGGCTCACAACTTCCTGTAATTCCTGTTCAGAAGAAGAAAACAACAGCCATGAATGCACAGGAGAGACTAAATCCCACTAGGAGAAAAGATAAGCAATCAAAAATTAGAAGAGCACCAATTAGAAAGATAAAAAATGATAGGAACTAGGACACACCTTAAGTGAAAATGGTTTTATTTCTCTAATTAAAAGATACAGACTTCGGGCCAGAGAGTTGGCTCAGTGGTTAAGAACTGCTCTTCCAGAGGTGCTGTGTTCAATTCCCAGCACCCTCAGGTTGGCTCATGACTCTCTATAGTGGGATCTGATGCCCTCTTCTGGCATAAAGTCATACATGCAGACAGAGTACTCGTATACAATAAATGGACAAATAGATAAATCTTTAAAAGAAGATATAGATAAAGGACTGGGACTTGTTTCTACTGCATGTACTGGCTTTTTGGGACCCTAGTCTATTTGGATGCAAAGCTTCCTAGGCCTGGATGTAGGGGAGGGAGGGCCTTGGACTTCCCACAGGGCAGGGTTCCCTGCCCTCTCTTAAGTGGGGAGGGGGAAGGAGGAGGGTGAGTGGGGGAGCGGGAGGAGAGGAAGTATAAATTTTTGAATGGAAAAATAAATAAATAAATAGATAGGTAGATAGAAGATATAGACTGGCTAATTAGATTGAAAAACAACAATCAACTGTTTGCTCCTGTAAGAAACACCCCTCACCAGCAAAGACATGTACACGTGCTGAAAGAAATGAAAAACTATATATTAAGCAATTGTAGTCTGGAAGAAAGCAAAATTAATTGTGTTCCTATTTAATAGTGCAGACTTCAAGACAAAATTAGGAGAAACAAGATCACTTCACAGGGAATATAAATATATGTGCACCTAATGTTGATGTACCCAATTTTATAAAACAAAACAAAACAGGAATTACTGGACAGAAAGGGATGTGGAGGCTTCAGTATAATTACAGTGGGTTACTTCAATATCTTATTTTCACCAATAGTTTGGTGGCCCATAAATATCCCCCCCCCCACACAAATCACTGAAGGAACTTCAGAGATGAACTATCTGAAAAATCAATGGAGCCAACAGACTCTAAGCTTCATCTAACAACTGCAACATACACATTTTTGGATATTTTATAGAAATTTCCTCAAAAAACATATCTCTGAAATAGTTATTTTAGGACAGAAAACTAGTCTTAAGAAATTTAAAATGGCCGGGCGGTGGTGGCGCATGTCTTTAATCCCAGCACTCAGGAGGCAGAGGCAGGTGGATCTCTGTGAGTTCGAGGCCAGCCTGGTCTACAGAGCTAATTCCAGGACAGGCTCCAAAGCTACAGAGAAACCTTGTCTGGAAAAAACAAACAAACAAACAAACAAAAAACTAAATTTAAAACACTTGAAATAATTTTTGTCACCTTCTCAGATCATAAAGAAAGAAAATTAAAAATCAACAGTAATATATACTACAGAAACCACAAAAACATGTAGACCACAACTGTCATTTTTGGACAGTGAGCAGGTCATTGAAGATATAAGGAGAAAAATTTAAAAGCTCCTAGAATCAAATTTAAAATGAAGACACAATCTACTATGTGGAATACAGCAAAGGCTGTTCTGAGAAACGTATAGCTATGAGAGTCTACTTTAAAAAGAAAAAACAGTTCTCAGGCTGATGATGCATCTCAAGGTCTTCAAAAAACAAGAACAAACCCAAAACCAGTAGAATAAACGGAGGAATACAGATCAGAGTTGAACTCAGTGCAATGGCGGCCAGAAGGACAATACAAAGACCCAGTCAGACAAGGAGATGGTTCTGTGAGTAGGTTAGCAAGACTGATAAACCCTTAGCCAGTCTAACCAAAAGAAAGAGAGAGGATATAAACGGTTAGAGAGGCAAAGCAAGATATTATAATATAATAGACAGAAATCCAAGAGAGCAGGAATTCTTCAATAAATTTAAAACAGAACTGCTATAGTGTGTACCTTCCAGGGCTTTGCAATTGACCTAACTGGGGTGACAGTGAATGACAGACACGGTCTTACAAGAAAACTGGGATGGGGAGGGCTGTGTGAGGCAAACCAGTAGCCTAGTAGCTTAGTAGCATGACCGGCTGGATGAATAGATTCGCTAGTCTCAGTAGGAGGTCTCTGCACGGCCATCTGGCCATCCCAGAGGAAGTGCATTCTGCCCACAAGATCAGCGTCCACACAGGGATGCTTGTCATTCCCCTGAGTCTGGCGTGGGGAGAGTCTGAGGTCTGAGGGTCCTCGACATGGCTGTGCTCATATCATGAATGTTCATTCATACAAGGGTACATTTGCTCCCCAAATCCAGCCATGCCTGGTGTATGACTGGAGGAATCAAAGCCATCATACAAGAGAGATGCCTGCGATGATGCCATGTTACTGAATCAGCCTGGGAGCCTAGCAGTGTCTGAATGCATAAAGAAAATGTGGTACATCAGAGTATTATCCGGACACACAGAAGAATGAAATGATGTTATTTGCAGGAAATGGATCAATAAAGACCATCGTATTAAACCTGGGTCAGGTGATTCCAGGTTCTTGGCCTCTTATCCAAGAATTGAACCTACTTGCAAAGGTGAGATGACTTTACTCAGAGCAAAGTCATGGTGTAGGTTATAGAAATAAACACTGTCAGGACTGACATGGGACAACATGAGAGCAAGGGTCCTGATTATTATTATTATGTTTATTTATTATGTACACAGTGTTCTGCCTGCATATATGCCTGTATGACAGAAGAGGGCACCAGATATGGTTATAGATAGTTGTGATCCACTATGTGGTTCCTGGAAATTAAACTCAGGTCCTCTGGAAAAGCCATCTCTCCAGCCCAAGGGTCCTGATTATTATTCTGAGCTTCCTTTTAAGGTTCTCAAGAGAAAGAGTTGGTTACTAAAGGGTTTTCCTTGGTGGTTACGCAATGATTTCTCCATTGGGCATGCATCTCACAATGCATCTGATGCACACCCCGGTTATGCATAAGCAGAAGATGGTAAAAAGTGGATCCTTTCTATAAAGTAACTAGAAGACAGTGTTTGCCTTACTAAGCATGTACCCCAAACCAATTCAGGCCTGACTGGCCCTTCTATTTCCGTACCAGATACATTGGGAATACACTTGACTGAACTGCCCAAATTTGAAAACTTCGGAGCTGAGAGTATGTGTAGTCTAATGCAGGTGAAGGAGAGCATGGGGCTTCTGGAGCAGCTGGATGCACTGTTTGGAGAGGGGTGTGTGTGTGTACAGTTATATGCAGGTGAAGTAGTCAGTTATTAACTGTATTATTACAGGAGGGTGTGTGTGCATAACCACAAAGCAAATGGCGATCATAGGGCACTAAACTATTTCCTCTGCTTGCCTGCCTTGGTAGAGATTGTGTTTATGAGAAACATCAGAAAAAGCATTTGGTTTGAGTCCGGTGAGACAGCTTTGCAGAGAAAGATGCCCAATGACCTAAATTTGGTGCCAGAGATCCACAAAATAGGAGAGAACCAATTCCCACGGAATTTTCTCTGACTTCCATATGTGTGGTGTGGAACATGCAGGGTTTTGTTTTTGTTTTTGAGATAGGATCTCTCTAAATGGGTCTAGCTGGCCTTGAATTTACAGAGACCCACCTCTCTCTGCTTCCCAAGTGCAGGTATA
Source organism: Myodes glareolus (assembly GCF_982192425.1). Taxonomy (NCBI): domain Eukaryota; kingdom Metazoa; phylum Chordata; class Mammalia; order Rodentia; family Cricetidae; genus Myodes; species Myodes glareolus. Next base: position 61,688,511 of record NC_142041.1, on the reverse strand, counting down.
AAGATGTAACCACCATGCCTGATTAGTGGTTCTTTTTATTATTATTATATCAATACATTCTTGAAGTTGTAAATACTTGCAAATGTGGACTCATTATTTTTAATTTGTATTTTAATTTTCTTTTTCTTTTTTTATTCCAACCCTTCCCCCCCAAAAAAGTTTTTTGAAGACAATCTTATACCACCCAAACTGGCCTCAAACTAGTCAAGGATATTCTTAAAGTCCCCATTCTTCTACCTCCCCACTGCTGGGATTACAGCATCCATTATGGGGACAGAGTCTCTCTCTCTGTAACCTTGGCTATCCTGGAACTCCCCATGTAAACTAGTCTGGCTCTGAATTTACCAACTTGCCTCTGCCTCCCGAGTGCTGAGATTAAAGCAATTCACCAGAATGCCAGGCTCTCAAAGTGGACTTTCAAATAAACTTTTATCATAAAAAATGTAAAATGTAGATTTAAATTTAGAGGTTTGTCTTCATGTATTTATCGTGTGGATGGTCTGGAAAAATCCAGCTGTAAGAACATCTTCTGACCCAGCAGGATAAAATGCCTCTAGGAGACCTTTGCAGTCTGAGACATTCAGAAGGCCATCTGAGTGTCCCGTCTTCTGTCTCCCCTGGCAAGCAGGGTTCAGTCTCTGTCTCGCCTGTCCTGGGTGTGTTGAAAGGGAGCAGGAGACTGGCTTAAAGCTGAAAGTTCTCCGGTTATCTCTGCTTCTATAGATATAAAGGAGGTTCTTAGAATGGAGTCTGGATTGTGATTCTAAGAGTCTTTTTTTTTTTTTTTTTTTTTTGAGCCAGGGTCTTACTATGTAGATGCTGCTGTCCAGGAACTCCCTATGTAGACCAGGTTGGCCTCCAACTCACAGAGATTGTCATGTTTCTCCCTCCTGAGTGCTGGGATTAAAGGTGTGTGCCAGCATGCCTGCTAACTAAATGTCTTTTAAGAGTCTGGAAACTATCAGTTACTTCATATTTCATTTGTGGTAATTTTCATGACTGTTGTTGCGCAGAGAGTGGTCTTGGTGGGTCTTCACCTCTTTAGCCACATCAAAAGCACTTAGGAGGTTCCAAGGGTATCAAAGTACGGGAAGTGGTGGTATCTTCCTGTTATCCCAGCTCTGGGGAGGTGGAGGTGGGAAAATCGAAAGTTTAAGGCCATCCTTGGAGAGTTCTGTTTAGCCTAAGTTAATTGAAACCCTGTCTCAAAACACCAACCAACAGAAAACATTCATTAAAATGCTTAAAACATAGCAAATTTTATTCTTAAAACTGTCTAGCTTTAAAATTCCAAGGCTATCCTGGGCATTGTGGTGCAAGCATTTCCTTCCAGCGCTCCAAGACAGAGGCAGTCATATCTCTGTGAGTTCAAGTTCAGCCTGGTCTACATAATGAGTTCCAGGCTACTCAGGTGCTATATAGTGAGACTTTCAATAAGCAAAACAAAACCCCAAGAATGCCTATCTCCACATTATAGTAAACGTGTGTTACTATTTAATCTTCATGGTGATATGAGAAGAGATATTTACCAGAAATGCCTGTGTTCTTGCCTTCCCTGCCCCGAAGCAGCATCTCCTTCTCATCCGGGCTATTGAAAGAAGAGAAGATGACAATGTTCTCTCCTGAGTTCAAATTCGAGGCTTCCAAAGTCACCAGAAATTCCTTGGACAACTGTTTTCTGTTTGAGAGCAGTTGGAGAAAAGCAGTTTTGGAAACACAGAAGATGAGGAAGGGTAAGTTTATTTTGTTTGTCATCTCTTGGAGAAGCAGAAGGGACGCCTGGAATTTACATATATTCCCCCCAATTAGGCAGTCAAGAGACATTATGCAACTCCTATGACATTTATATTGGGCTAGTATGTTAAGTTTATGGAAAGGGGAAATGGAAGCGAGTTAAGATTAATATTCTGTGAGTGATGCAAACACAGTTTACTTATCTACTTATGTTTTAAAATTATTTTATTATTACTTATATTTTTAGATTGTTTTGCGACAGGCTCACTATGTTGTCCTGGCTGGCCTGGAAGTTGCCATGCAGCCCAGGTTCACCTTGAATCTTTGAAATCCTCTTGTTTCTGCTGGTGCTATAAGCATGCACTACAATGTTCAGCTATAAATTTTTAAAAAATTACCTTTTTCCCTCCTATTTTTCTTTCTAACAGGGTTTTACATACCTCAGGATAATCTTGAACTTGTAGTCTAGGTTGGCCTTTTAATTCCTCATCTTGCTGCCTCCACCTCCCAAGTGCTAGGATTGCAGGCTTGTGCCACTGTGACCTGTAAGCTTTTAACCTCTCAGTCTGTCTTTTCTATTTAATGCCTTTGTTCTTATTTGTTTTTAAGAGGTGTTTATTATTTTTGTTTTATGTATATGAGTATTTGCCTGCACGTATGTGTGGGTACCAGGTACGATCTGGTACCCATGGAGACCAGATACAGATGGAACTGCAGTACTAGTCTTACCCTGGGGATGAGGAAAGGATTCTGCCAGTAATTCTTGCCTTGGAGCAGGCAAGTTTAGGTCCCCAGAACACATGAGCAAGGCGGTCGTCTTGGCAGCCCTCCTGTAATCCAGCAGGCCAGCAGAAGAGGGGGTAATTACCAAGCTGGCCGGCTATCCAGCCTAACTCCACAGCTCTGCGTTCTGGGTTCTGCCTTAATATATGAGGTGAAAAGGATTGATGAAGGTATCTAAGCAAATCTTGGGCCTCCACACAGGCAAACACCTCCACATTCCCACTCACATGAGAAAAAAAAAATGAAAGAAAACCTGAAGTCAAGTATGGTGGAACGCACTTCTTGTGATTCCAGGTCTTGGGAGGCAGGAAAATTGTTGCAAGTTCAAAATCAGCTTGAGCTACCTTGTCTAAGAGAGACCTTGTCTCCATTAGAACCCCAACCAACCAACCAACCAACCAACCAACCAACCAACCAACCAATCAAACCCAAAACCCAAACAAAAAGACTTGGAAAAATGTGAAGCCAATGAAAGCAGTCTGGAAACTTCATGTTGGCTTTTACAGATTTGGTATGAGTTTTGTGGAGAAAAATTCAAATCACTGCCAAAGGAAGGGTTTCAGATCACGTAATTTCTACTTTGTGGTTATTTACACAAACGCGGGACAGATTCGGTAGCAGACAATGCAGAGGTCTTGAAGGTGATGCTTGTCTAAACGTGGTGCTAATATTCTGTGAACTCTAATAAAGAGAACAGCTGAAGACTGGCAAAGCAGCTGCTGCTCATACTTTGGTTCTTGGGGGAAGGGCCGCTGGGATTCTAGGGATGGGACCTAGAGCCTCTCACACTTAGTGAGCCCTGCACTGGGCTGCTTCCCAATCCATCCCTGGCTTTTATTTTCAGACCCAGTGTCCCTAAATTGCCCAGGCTGGCCTTGAACTCAGACCTTCCAGCCTTAGCTTCCCAAAAACTGGATGTGCAGGCGTGAGTCTTGTTCCCATTCTTCCCCACCCTCCAAATCTACTCCTCCCTGTGGTGGATCTGGCAGCATTTGAAAGTCATTCTCCTGGGAGGGACAGACGACAGCAGCACCATGTTCTTACCTCTGTGGCTGATTTGCTTTGCCACACTGTGTGTTTTACTATGTGATAGAAGAAGTATGCATTTAACCGAGATGATTATGATTTTTTTATTACTACACACTATAGCATTTGGTCTAGAAGAGCCTAAAGAATGTCTCAAAATGCCATATTTACCAGAACTGCCAAGCTGCCCAAAGAGCTTAAGTTCAACTCCGCTAGAGATCCATAAGCACTTGCTACATGCTGAGACTGAGATCCCTCCCATCAGGTAGGTGGCTTGCTTTGTTGACTGCTTATGTCTAAGAAACGATGCTGAGGTAACGGCTTTCTGGGCTAATGAATCTGTTCTTGCTTTCTGAATTATTTTCATAAAGGAATGAATTTATTCCTTTATGAAACATACATTTATTTGTATGTTTTTGCATCTAAGTTAGCCATTTCATTCAAGTTGACAAACAGGTATGTTTCTCTCTTTTCAAGTGGCATTGCCAGAAAGGTTTGAAGGACCTGGTTTTAAGAATATCAGTTGTCTGAGACTAGTTCAAATGCAGAAGAACACAGGAATGATTCTCTATAAGAACTGTAACTCTGCAGTGTAACTGGAGATGGCTTGTTCATGTCCCAGCCACCCAGAGCCAAATAATCACTCAGAAACTGTACTAATTACAACACTGCTTGGCCTGTTAGCTCAGGCTTCTTAATAAGTAACTCTTACGTCTTAAATTGTCCAATTTCTATTAATCTATGTTTTGCCATGAGACGGAATCCTACCGGTAAGGTTCCTGTGTGTTTTTCTGCCTTACTAACTGACTATTGAACGTTTATGTCCTAGTTGGCTTCTCTGCTGGTGGGAGAAACATGAGCAAAAGCAGCTTGGGGTGTGGGCAGGGGAAGAGTTTATTTCATTTCACATTTCCAGGCCATGGGCCATCCTTGTGGGAGATCAAGGCAGGAACTCAAGGCAGGGACTTGAAGTTCCAATAGAGGAACGCTGTGTCCTGCCTAGCTCTCTGACTCACATTCAGCTACTTTTCTTTATAAAAATTATCATTTTATTTTATGTGTCTGGGTGCTTTTTCTGCATGTATATCTGTGTACTGTATGAATATCTGGTGTCCTCAGAGGCCAGAAGAAGAAACTGTATCCCCTAGAAATGGAGTTGCAGATGGTTTTGAGCCAAGTACTTTTCTTATACAGTCCAGGGTCACCTGTCTAGTGTTGGTACCACCTACAGTGGGCTATATCAATTAACAACTAATTGATAGACATGTCTGCAGACTACCCTGTTAAGGAACTCCTTCAGTTAGGGTTGATGAGAACCAAGATTAGTCACCACTTGTTCATTTGGCCATTTTATAGAAAAGAAACATTACCTGAGTTATAACTTTTTTAAAGGAGGTGTATTAATACACACACACACGTAAAATTTTGTTTGACTTTTGTGCTAGAACCACCATGCCTGGCACACTTACATTTTTGTATGATCTTTGTGCTACAAAAAGTTTAAAATCAGTCGTCCAAGGACAGCACACAAGACTGCGGTTTCAGATTTATTCTTTCAGTTGTCTTGGAGATGGGGTCTCACTTTGTAGCCCCAACTGTCCTGGAACTCACTCTGTAGACCACGCTGGCCTTGAACTCACAGAGATCCACCTGCCTTTACCTTCCAAATTCTGGGATTAAAGGCATGTGGCACCATGCCTGGCACTGTTTGTCTTTGGGCTGCTGGAGGTTAAGACCAGGGCTCTGTGAATACTAGGCTAGCAATCTACCACTGAGCTCTATTCCCAGCCTTAGGTTTGTTACTTTGTTGGAGACAGGGTCTCCTGTAGCCCAGGCTGGCCTCTCATTCACAGTGTAGCAGAGCGTTCTGTAAACTTCGGACATCCTGCCAAGTTTTGGAACCATAGACATGTAGATTATGCCTAATTTTATTTCTTTTAAAATGGTTTTATCTTGTGTGTGCGTGTGTGTGCATGTTTTCTCTTCATGTATGTGTATTACCACATGTATGACTGATGCCTGAAGAATCCAGGAGATGGAGTCAGACTCCCTGGAATTAGAGTTACAGACAGCTGTGAGCTGCCACGTGGGTGCTGGGAACCAAATCCAGGCCCTCTTGCAAGAACAGCGAGCGCTCTAAATGGCTGAGCTACCTCTCCAGCTCTCAGTTTTATTTCTTGAGTTTACCAAATCAGATTGCTGTTAAGTACTCTCAGAATTAATTGTGGTAGCCTAAGTAGGTAACAAGACAATATTAATAAAAAGTCAGCCAATCTCACTGGCTGATGGCTGCAATATTAGACTCGGGTGAGTCAGGAGAGCTCACTTTTGCTCAGTCACTTAGTGAGCTCTTCGACAGATCAGACACGGGGAAACCTTATATCCAAATAAATAAATAAATCAAAAAATAGTGGTAGATATTTATCTAGATTTCAAATTTACAGAGGCTCTGGAGAAAAAAAGGAGCACACCCTGGGGTGTTTTCTTCTATGCTTCATTTTCATGGTTTTCATTTTAGTTGTGATTTTAGTTACCTGAACTTTTCATTCTGTCCCTTTCCCCAAAGATCATTTGCAGGAACACACACACTCATGTGCTCACGATTCAGGTGCCCAAGGAGGCCAGAGGCATTGGCACCATCAGTTCTGAGTGTGGGGAAGAACAGTCTTTGCTCCTAACTGCTGAAGCATCTCTACAGCCCCTTACTATGCTGTTTAAAAGTTAGTATTGGCCAGACATTGTGGTATAAGCCTTTAATCACAGCACTGAGGTAGGCAGATGACTGTGAGTTCAAGTCCAGCCTGGTCTGCAAAGCAAGTTCCAGGCCAGTGGGGATTGCATAGTGAGACGCTATCTCAACAAAACAAAACAAAAGAAACCACAACAACAACAACAACAAATCCAAATCCAACACCCCCCAACCGCTGTACTTGACACTTACCATGTCATATAATCCTCACCTCACATACTCTTGCCAGTTGCGGTACTGCCCACATATCGCTCTGGGCGTTATCTAACCATTTCCTCTTTTAGACGTAACTTCCTATGACATCTTTGATTTTGTAAGTAACATCACAAGGAAAACCTGCTACATACAGCTTGTGTCAGCACCTTCAATGTTTTTCTGAAAACAGATTTTCTAGCATCAAAATGTAAAAGGCGGAGGCGGGGATCGAGCACAGTTGGTAGAGTGTTTGCCTACCAAGCCGTTACTCCTGAGTGTGATACCCAGCACTTCACAGTGGTAGAGCATCCTGCCAGCCAGCACTCTGGAGGCAGAGGCAGGGAGCTTCAGGCTTCAGGGTCACCCTCAGTTATAGAGTTACACAAACTATGTGAGACAATAACCTCAAAAAGGGAAGTCAAAGTTGAAGAGGGTAAGAGAGAAATAGCAGGTTCAGATGTATATTACAGAGGAAGGATGGTAAGGGTGCAGAGAGAGGAGGTGCCCTTTGAACTGTGTACCCCAAACTTATGGAGAACCGTTTACATCATTTCTAAGACACCAATGTCTGTGACACTAACCCTGCTCCTGTCACTTTATCTGCAGCCACAGCCCTTTGCCTGGGTGCAGATGAGAGCATGTAGGGGAGCCTGTGGTAATAGGGTCTATATCAGTCTAGTCCAGTCTTGTTGCCTTCTTCCAACAGATGCTCAACTGGAAGTCTGGAAAACACCACCAGAACTAACCCTCCTACTTCTGCATTTTGAATCTTCATCCTTTTCCTGACTTTAGCTGGTTTTGTTTGTCATTTGAGATCTGGCTGTTTGAGAAATCGCTTCTTGACAATTTACATTTTACATTGACAACTGTAAATTGTCTCTTGGTGGAGGATAATCTGAAGACATTTGGTCACATTCTGGCTAGCGCTCCTCACACGTAAAGTGGAGCAGTGGGGACCAAGTGACATGATGTGTGTAAGCCGGTAGGCAAATGTAGATGTTAGTTCTTTCCCTTGCCTGTGAAGTGCCAGCCATCCAGTGAGGACACACCGAGTTGCCGTCCGTGTTTTACTCCCCTCTGCACATCGTCTGTGAAAGGTCTGTGAAAGGACGGTCTCGGCACGCGGGGGAGTACTCCTTTTGTTTGTGCACAGTTTCTTGCCTTCTTTTAGCTCCCCTCCCCCGAATATGTGAATATTTGACTCCAAAACTCTGGTAAATGTCTAATCTTTTCTCACAAATTCTTTATGGAGATCAGAGATTCTCAGTGTCTCTCACGACACGCAAGGGATGTGACTGATAATAGCATCGTAGCGGTGAAGATTGAGGTTTGCCTTAGTTCTGTGAAATGTGGAATGCTTACGATGGCTCACTTACCCATTTCCCTGATAATTTGCTATGCCGGGTATCCCTTTAGGGACAAGAATAATAACAAAAATTTAGATCATGGTGACTGACAGAGAAACAGTACAAAACTATGGGAAAGGGACATCTACATCAGCACACACGCAGACCCATCCGTGTGCCTTCCCTCAGCCTGGCTTCTCTCCTGACTACTGACGGCTCACACGCCTGTGCAGAGCTATACACTCAGCTGTGGTGAAACGTATTCGGAAACCTGCCCTTGGTTCTGTTCATTTCTACTTCTGCTGGGGTTGATTATGGTGGAGTTGTTTCTCTGTTATACCATGGAATTTTGTCCCTATGTGATATCATTTGACAAGGTGAGTTTCGCTAGGACCCATCATATGCTTGCCAGATGCAAGCGTCTGGGCCTTGTCCCCAGCACAGAAACAGACAGAGCAGCCCCAAATGTAAGAAGCCAGTGGGTGTGACTGAGACTTTGCTGTTTGTCTCCCATGGTTTTCAAAGTCAACAGGCTGATATATGCCATTTTCTGACCATCTGTAATCTTTAGGATTAAGAAGACCAAAGAGTCATGCAGCATGACAGCACTTCAGGAGAAGTCCAAAGGTACTTCGTTGTTCCCTTGCTCTCTCCCCACGCCTTTTCTCTTACTCTACATAGCCAAGGCTGGCCTCAAGCTCACAGGAATCCTCCCGCCCCAGTCTCCCGAGTGCGTACCTAGCTTGTTAATGGTTCTGTTAAGCTCTGCTTAGTCTGCAAATTTAGTGGATTCGAGGTTCATCACATACATGTCTGTCATCTCAGGACCAAGGCCAGCCTCCGACAGAGCTCCCCTGGGCCGCTAAGCAGCCTTCAAGCCAGCTACCTTGTTTTAAATCTCTGAGTTTTAAAATTATTCCACACTGCAACAGAAGCCTGCAGCCTTGACGTCCAGTCACACTGCTCCCCTGCTTAACAAACACCTGCTCATTACCGCGGACTAAAATGTTAATGCAGCTCTGAACGCTTTACCGCCTTCCCAGGAAGATCCGTTCTATCCTCATCTTTTTCTTCTTCTTTTTTTAAATGATTATTTTATGTGTGTGGTGTTTTTCTTGCATGTGTCCATGTAGCAGAACTCTGCACCATGTGTGTATACTAAGCACCGGAAGAGAGCACTGGAGGGTTCCCTGGAGCTGGAGTTGTAAGCGTCAGTGTGCTGGGAATCACCCTGGGTCCTCTGGAAGAGCAGCCACTGCTGAGTCATCTCTCCAGCCCCCATCCCCATCTTCTGTTTTTTCTTGTGGATTATGTGTATTTATTCACTACAGAAGCTATCTCTACTGCACCTGCTTAGAGCCCCACACTGACTCTTAACTCAGGTTCTTCCTAAGCACCGCTGAGTAGTCCCACCATATCTGGAGGAGAGTCTGTCCTTTGATGCTTGAACGTCAGACACTCCCAGCTTCTCACTTAGGATGTACTTGTTTAGAATTTTGTTCTTTGAAGGTAGACACTAACACATCTGCTCTGTCAGGTGACTTAATGACATCTGCAAGATTCCAGAGAACTTTTTCGGAATTCAGGTGACTGCATTTACTGCCTCAGTCCTGTACTTGTTAGATTTGGGGTACTGTGTTAGGGCAATGCATATGGCATGTGACACGCATAGCTGGTGTCCGAGCCCTAGAATAAAGTAATTTGGCCCAAAGTTAGTGGTAACCTTTCTTGAGCCATATATTCAAAAGTTTCCCATATTTTAGTTGTGCTGGAAGTAGGCACGGCCTTTCTGGAAAGTTCAAGGTGTGTACGCAAAGATTCGGTAGTGTTTTGTGGGCGCGGGTGGAGCCCAGCGTCATTTGTCGTATCAGTGCTGAGTGGAGTTGTGAGAATTCGTTTTCTCCCCGCAGGCTCTGTCTTCAGTGACCCTTTCTCAGGAGCTCCCTCTCAGTTTCTGCAGAGACTGTCCCGAATGGCCATACTGGAATACGACACTATTCGCCAGGAAACACACAAGAAATCACGGCGAGGCAAGAAGCGGGATCTCCGAGACTGCTGAGGGTCGCGCACCATGCACCACACACCATGCACCATGCACCACGCCATGCTTCTCCCCTGCGCTGTAGTTCACATTCGTCATGTTTCTTTTTCTTTCTTTCATTCTTTTTTGATATGCGATATGATAGACATACAAATGGAAATGTAAATAGCAAATAAATATTTTATGTTATATATGGAATATATTTTTGTGAATTTTGTGAAACATGGCATTTCATCTTTTTTTTTTACTTTTTCCTTAAAACAAATATTTTATTATTAAAACTGAATGATTTTACTTTTTAAATAAAAGTGGTACTAGGGATTGAACCCAAATCTCTATGTGTGCTAGGTAAGTGTACTTCCCACTGAGATATCAAAAAAAACATTTAAATTATGTGAATATATGCATAATGGAAATTATATTCCATAAGTTTATGCACATTTATATGTCTTTCGATATAACTTGATAAATGCTTTTGAGACGTATCTTTGCAATGGACCTCACTAGTTGTTCAGAAGGTTCGAGAAGAATCCAGGGATGATGTCATACATCTGTAATCCCATCATTCAGGAGGCTGAGACAGAGGTAAGAAAATTTTTGAGTCTGGACTGCAGAGTGATTCTCTGCTCAAGACAACAGTTTAAAGGAAAGTAAGTGCTGTTGGCGTTAGAAGGACGGACAGCTGGGGAAATGGCTCAGCTGCTCTCCCGGAGGACCCGAGACTGACACCTAACCAGGCATCTCACAACCACCTGACTCCTTCCGAGGACAGGCACCTCCACGGCTGTGACGCACAGCCACGTAAAATAAAAAAAAAAGTTTTTATTTAAAGAAAAGAGAGTTTTTTCATGTTTGGAAACTATTGTGAGAGAAATATTGAGCCAGATGAAGAGGAAAATATCGACTCACTTTTCTGATGAGGTCTAGATGGGCATCCGGCCTTTGTTTGTGAGACAACGATGCACCTTCCAATCCTGAACTTTAGAATGGAGCAAACGAACACAGGTAGTACCCCCTACTCTTGGTCACCCGTAACCTCAGGGCCTTTGCTGCCAGGCAGACAGAGTCTCTCCGTGGTGTAGATAGACTGATCTGTGAGGGGGAGGGAGAGGGGAGAAGCACTTACCCCATCTTCATGGAGCGGAAAGACTTGTTCAAGAGAGAGACGCCCTTCTCCAGGAAGCCTGCAGAATGCCAGACAGATGCTGCCACGAAACCAGCTTCAGTTTGAGCTTCTAATTGTTTTCGGCCTATACATTAATTGACTTCAAGTTCATTGTTAGTGTTTACACATCGGAAGGTTTAACATAAAACAATCTAGGACACTGACAGCTGGCCTTGGAGAGTACAGGACCCTGAGTCTCCTAGGAGCTTAGACCAGGCAGTAACCCGCAGGCAGCGAGGACCTTGCGGAGGATAGGCCATTCTAGACAGCTGAGAAAGCATGAGCAAAGGCGACTCTGCACTTGGGGAGGACACACAGGGGTGCTGTGTGTACAGGGCAGGCAGCATAAGCTCAGTTCTCCAGACCCCAAGCCAGCTCCAGGCTGTGTGGCCTCAACAGGCAGAGGCTGTAGTAAACCTATCAGAAAGGGCCTGGATGCCTAGCTTCCGTTCTTTGTTTATGAGTCCCAAGTTGCCAGAGAACCCAGCTTTTTGAAAGAAACGAGAATCTGAATTTTCGTGCAGCCTTCCTATCTTAGGGTTTTATTGCCGTGAGACACCATGGCCACAGCAACTCTTAGGGAAGAAAGCATTTAATCAGGGCCTGCTTAGAGTTTCAGAGGTTTAGTCCATTGTCATCATGGCAGGAAGCATGGTGACACACAGCCCGCATGGTGGTGGAGAGGTAGGTGAGAAATCCACCTGCAGCAGGGAGAGAGAGCCACTATGCTCAGCTTGGGCTTCTGAAGCCTCAAAGAGACACACTCCAAGCCTAATCCAAGTGTCACCTCCTAACTTCTCTCAGGTAGCTCCATTTCCCTAATGACCAAGCATTCAACTATTTGAGCCTGTGGGAGCCATTCCTGCTCAAACCACCACAATTCCACAAAGTATATAGAGTCTCTAGTTAGAAAGTGGAAGAACTGGGAATCTACCCAAAGTTCATATACAGAAACTCTTGGGAGTAGTAATTTAAAAGTACCTTCAATTTATCATGCCAAAAGATACATCACAACTTCTTGCCAGTCATCAGGGCCTTCTTTAGACACAACAGATGTAATGAACTATGGTAATAAATATAGCCAAATACTATAATAATGTGGTCAATCAATCAAACAGCCTCAAACTTAGTTGATAATATATATTGTATTAAATATTATAAATATATAATAAATGTAATCATGGCTTAATTGGTTAAAATTTAGGGTACGATAGAACTTCTATAGACAAACCGCAGCTTCAGGTCGTGAAAGTATGACATCACGGATTGATGACATCACAGCTTGACGCCTGGGGAATGAATGCTGGCATTGCTTACATAGATATTATGTCTGCCCACCCTATCTGCCTAGGAAAGAATTCAACTCAAGCCAGTTCCAGAGTGGAATATTTGCTTTTATTTATTATGGGGGCTGCGGGGAAGTTATGCCACATATGAACAGGAGTCTTCGGAGGACACAGGTGGTACTGGATCCCAGGAGCTGGAGTTACAAGTGGTTGTTAGTCATCTGACGTGGGTGCTGGTACCAGGCTCAGGTCCTCTTGAAGAGCAGCAAGTCCACTCTTGTCCACTGGGCTGTCTCTCCAGTCTCTGTTGTTTCTTCTTAACAAGCGAAGTAGGCTGATAGTAGTTGATCCCTTGTTTAGCCTTAGAGTTCAATTTAGTTTGCAATTTTCATTAAATCTTTTCTTGCTGTTTGTTTGTCTTGAGACAAGGTCTCATGTAGCTGAGGCTGGCCTTACACTTGAGGAGGATGACCTTGAATTTCTGATTTTTTTTTCTGCCTCCACTTTCCCAAGTGCAGGGGATAATGGCCTGTACCATTAGCATCAAGGAAACAGACTCACTAAGCTGAAAAAAAATTCACAGGCTCTACTACTTTAGATCTCATTTATCTTTTGTGCTTGATAAACATTGAAGAAAACTAGTATGCATTTAGAACACAGAAAGCATAAGGCACCTCCAAGCAGGACAAACCAAGGACTTAGAGAAGGATCAGAACCAACTTTAAAAAAGATTTATGTTTAGTGCAGATGAATGTTTTGCCTCCATGTGTATCAGGACACCATCTCTGTGTAGTACCCTAGGAGGCCAGCAGAAGGCGTTGGATCCTCTGGAACTGAAGTTACAGGGGTTGTGAGCCTCTGTGTGAGTGCTGGGAACAGAACTCCTGGCCCTCTGTAAGAGCAACAAGTGCTCTTCACAGCTGAGCCATCTCTCCACCCCACCCCCGAAAGACCGACTTCTATTACTGCAGTCACCATAAATACTAATATGAGTTTCATCTTTGTGATTTGGAAAGCCCCTCCAGAGTAAGCAGCACCATTTCCAACCTTAAGGACCTGTACCTTATGATAAACATTTAGGATGGGAAGATGGAGTTGAGAAAACAGTTCATTTAAAGGTTTAAGTACGTGTGTGTGTGTGTGTGTGTGTGTGTGTGTGTGTGTGTGTGTGTGTATTATGCTTATATGAGGTCAATGACCAAGGAGACCAGAAGATTGGATTGGACTGGATCCTTGGAGCTGGAGTTACAGACACCTGATGTGGGTAAAAGTCACCTGACATGGGTCTAAGTCACCGAATGTAGGTGCTGGGAACCACACTCTGGTCCTTTGGCAAAGTTGTGTGCTTTTAACCTCGCCGTTATTGCTCCAACCCAAAAAAAATTTTTTTTTTTTTTTTACAGAAAATTAGTTACTCCATCGAAGGAAAAGTTCCTAGTTAACAACGATTCCAAATTATTTTTTTCTAAGAAGAAAGACTCATTTTCTTTTCTTTATTCCTTTCAAAATCCAACAGCTTCCTTGTATGTAATTTGGGTTTCTCAGTAAACATATACACTGAAGATCAATACTTTCTCTAGATGAAATAGCTTGGATTTAGAGTGGCTATGTTAACTGAATTTAGTTCCCTCTCTCCCTCCATTTCTACCTGACTTCCTTCCTTCCCTCCATTCTCCCTTTTTCTTTCTTAACACAGCTAGGTCTTAAGACCCTAGCTGTCCTTGAACTCACAGAGATTTGCTAGCCTCTACTTCCCAAGTGCTGGGATTAAAGGTGTGCACTATTACCTCCCGGCTAGGTCTTTATTTCTAATTGATCCTTCTGTGAGGACTTTCAAACTGACACAGGGGTCCAACTCTCCCAGAGAACTTCTTACACTCCAGATTCGTGTGGCACTTGGGATTGATAGTCTGTGATGCTGTAAAGCACCAGGGGATGCTAAAGATGCTGATTGTGGACCACTTCAATAACCCTGCCTTAGCATGTCCTGTGCTCAGGGTACCTTTTTAGTAAGTAACCTTGATCCAGCATCTCCTACACTCAGGGTCTCTGGGTAAACTTTTGAGAGCTACCCTCATTCAGACATCACCTTAGAGTTCTGCTCCAATTTGGTTAGGGTGCCTTCTTGGGTAATTTTTAAAAACTCTTCCTGCCCCTGTAATCACCCATATGTGACCTGCATTCCTTTTTTCAGTTTTTTAATTGATATTTATTGAGCTCTACATTTTTCTCTGCTCCCCTCCCTGCCTCTCCCTTTTCCCCCCCAACTCTCCCTCAAGGTCCCCAAGCTCCCAATTTACTCAGGAGATATTTTCTTTTTCTACTTTCTATTTCCCATGTCTATTATATCTATGTAAGTCTCTCTTAGTGTCTGCATTGTTGTCTAAGGTCTCTGGGATTGGGGTTTGTAGGCTGGCCTTCTTTGCTTTATGTTTAAAAACTACCTATGAGTGAGTACATGTGATAATTGTCTTTCTGTGTCTGGGTTACCTTACTCAAAATAATGTTTTCTAGCTCCATCCATTGTCCTGAAAAATTCAAGATGCTGTTATTTTTTTCTGCTGTGTAGTACTCCATTGTGTAAATGTACCACATTTTCCTTATCCATTCTTTGGCCAAGGGGCATTAAGTTGTTTCCAGGTTCTGGCTATGACAAAAAAAGCTGCTATGAACATAGTTGAGCACATGTCCTTGTGGCATGATTGAGCATCTTTTGGATATATACCCAAAAGTGGTATTACTGGGTCTTGAGGAAGGTTGTTTCCTAATTTTCTGAGAAATCGCCACACTGACATCCAAAGTGTCTGCGCCAGTTTGGATTTCCACCAGCAATGCAGAAGTGTTCCCTTTACTCCACACCCTCTCCAGCATAAGTTGTCATCAGTGTTTTTGATCTTGGCCATTCTTACAGGTGTAAGATGAAATCTCAGAGTTGTTCTGATTTGCATTTCTCTGATGACTAAGGATGTTGAATATTTCCTTAAGTGTCTTTCAGGCATTTTAGATTCCTCTGTTGAGAGGTTTCTGTTTAGGTCTATACTCCATTTTTTTATTGGATTATTTGTTCTTTTGGTGACCATTTTCTTGAGTTCTTTGTATATTTTGAAGATCAGCTCTCTGTCTGATGTGGAGTTAGTGAAGATCTTTTTCCATTCTGTAGGCTGTCGTTTTGTCTTGTTGACCTTGTCCTTTGCTTTACAGAAGCTTTTCAGTTTCAGGAGGTCCCATTTATTAATTGTTTCTCTCAGTGTCTGTGCTGCTGGAGTTATATTTAGAAAGTGGTTCCCTGTGCCAATGCATTCAAGTGTACTTCCCACTTTCTCTTCTATAAGGTTCAGTGTGGCTGGCTTTATGTTGAAGTCTTTGATCCATTTGAACTTGAGTTTTGTGCATGGTGATAGATATGGGTCTATTTTCATTCTTCTACATGTTGATATCCAGTTATACCAGCACCACTTGTTAAATATGCTTTCTTTTTTCTATTTGATATTTTTGACTTCTTTGTCAAAGATCAGGTGTTTGAATATATGTGAATTGATATCCAAGTCTTCTTTTCAGTTCAATTGATCCTCTTGTCTGTTCTTATGCTAGGACCAGGCTGTTTTCAGTACTGTAGCTTTGTAGTAGAGTTTGAAGTCAGGGATTGTGATGCCTCCAGAAGTTCTTTTGTTGCCCAGGATTGTTTTGGCTATCCTGGGTTTTTTGCTTTTGCGTATGAAGTTGAGTACCGTTCTTTTAAAGTCTGTGAAGAATTTTGCTGAGATTTTGATGGGCATTGCGTTGAATCTGTGTGACCTGCATTTTGAAGAGAACCCCCTTTGCATTTTCACTTCCTCTTGAGCAGTTGTGTCCCTAAGTCACCAAACTCTCCCCTCTTCCCTTACTTATTATTTTTACGTATATGGATGTGTGCTGGCATGAGTGTGCGCACCATGTGTATGAGAGCTAGGTATGAACTAGGTATGAGAAACACTTTACTTAGGTTGAGAAATTATGTTGAATTTCTCCCGCAGTTGTAAGCCTCCCTTCATGGTTTGCCTTCTGATTGTGCCTGTTGCTTTTGTTTTTGCTATGTGGTTCAGACTGACCTTGTACCACGATCCTCCTGCCTCAGCCTCCTAAGTGCTGCGATTACAGGCATATAACCCCGTCAGACTCCAAATAAGGAGAGAATTATCTCCTGGAATCTCTTGTACCCTATTTGTCACTTCTGCCTGGGTGTCTGAGGACTTTCTTGGTTCTTAAGGCTGAATCTGAAATGGCTCACTGTAGCAAAATCCGCTGACACGAGGCAGACTACGCAGGGGACTGTTTCAGGATCCCAGACTCAGCCCCCTGACGCGCGGTGGACTGTTGACCCCAGATTCAGTCCCCTGGCACAGGGCAGACTGTTTCAGGATCCAGACTCAGTCTCCTGACACGGTAGACTGTTTTAGGATCCAGACTCAGCCCCCTGACATGCAGCAGACTGTTTCAGGGCCCAGACTCAGTCCCCTGACACGCGGTGGACGGTTTTAGGGTCTCAGTCCCCTGACACAGCGGACTGTTTCAGGACTCAGACTCGGTTCCCTGACAGGCGGCAGACTGTTTTAGGGCCCAGACTCAGCCCTTTCTTCACTTGGGGGCACCTTTTCCTGCACCCATGAAATTTTAGCTCTTTCTGTTCTGTGGTCTTAAGTCCTCTTTTTCCCCAGGGACACTAAATGTCCTGATTTGGGACCATTTTCATCGATTTGAAATATCTGGAG
Organism: Myodes glareolus; assembly: GCF_982192425.1. NCBI lineage: Eukaryota > Metazoa > Chordata > Mammalia > Rodentia > Cricetidae > Myodes > Myodes glareolus. The sequence continues at coordinate 61,671,438 of NC_142041.1, read as the reverse complement.
GGGAAGGAAAGGAATTCGTGAATAGTTTTGATTTTCTTTCTGATTGCTTGAATCTGTGGGCTTCTCCATCCCTGGATGCATTCATTGTTGATTTTAGCATTGTTCTAGGTCAGCAAACCAGCCTCCAGCTCTGCTTCCTTGCTGTTTCTAATTATTAATTCTGTAATGATATCATTCCTGTTTTCAATTTATGTGTTTTTTAGGTCTGTAATAACTTTTTATCTAATTCTATGTCAGAGATTGGCAGTCTACTTTTCTCTGAAGGCCAGACATTAAGTACTGTGGGGTTGACAAGCCATACAATCTCCATGCAACCACTGAACTCTAACATTGTAACCAGAGAACTGTTGTAGGTTACCTGTCAACATTGTACCTGTAATAGATATGATGGTGTGCCAATAAAACATTAACAAAAAAGGCACTGGCTAACTTATTCCTAATTGTAGAATGGTTTAGCACATACTGTTTATTAAGTGATTGTTAGAATGTTCCTCTTTCCCTCGTTAAGCTCAGATTTTAATTCCCCGCCTCGAGGGTTAGCTAACATATTTTCCTGCGGATGCCTCTCCAGAGGCATCTTGATCATTGCCAGGTTGATTTAACAAGCACTGTTTCTTTCTTACATGCTCATTAGGCACAGGACACTGCAAAACGCTGTCATCTAGTGTCTTACTGAATCTTCACAACGACCCAGATGTGTAATCCCTGTCGGCTCTCTCCTTTTAGCCCCACCCCTACAAACCTCTCCTTCCAGGATCAGGACCCTTTGTATTTCCTTTCTAAAGCAAAATCAATGGAAAAGAATTTCCATTTTCCTAAGATAGAGACCCCCGGCCCTATGCTTGTCTGTGTGTGATTCATAGTCTGCTGGGAACACCATCTGCATTTTTAGGCCTCTCCAGCAGCTGCAGTCCTAAACCACCACAATCTCTTCATCCCCAGGAGGTGGTGGCGCACGCCTTTAATCCCAGGGCTCAGGAGGCAGAAGTAGGTGGATCTCTGTGAGTGTGGGGCCAGCCTGACCTACAGAGTTAGTTCCAGGGCAGACAGGGCTGTTATACAGAGAAACTCTATCTCTCAAAAAAGTAAATTAAAGAAAAAGGCAAAAAGAAAAATGTGTATGTGTGTGTGCATGTGCCTGTATAAATAAGGGTATGTGTACCGTGTTTGTGCAGGAACCTGTGGGAGCCAGAAGGAACTGGAGTTACAGGGGTGTGTGAACCACCATGTGGGTGCTGGGAGCTGAATACAGGTCCTCTGCCAGAGAAGTAAATACTCTTAATCCATCTCTCCAGTCAGTTTTCCCTCTTAGTTATTTCTGCCAGTATGAAAACTCAATGCAAGACCTCCTGTCTTGAGCAAGCACACAGACAACTCCTTTGATGTACTCCTGCATCCATCCTGAGCAAACACACACACACACACACACACACATGCACACACACACACACACACAGCTCCTGTGATGTACTCCTGCATCCATCTTGAGCAAGCACACACACACACACACACGGCTTCTGTGATGTACTACTGCATTCATCCTGAGCAAGCACACACACAGGTCTTGTGAGGCACTACTGCATCTGTTTCCCTTGACAGCAAAACTCCTCCAGTGTGTGCTCGGAACAAGGCTTCTTCTTCTTTGACCCAAGCCCCCTTCTCTTTCAGCCAATTTCAATCACATCACTGAAACAGCCCTTGTGAAGCTTTCTGGTAACCTATTGTAGCGAAGCCAGTGAGAACTGTCATTGTTATCTTACTTGACCAATAAAGGGGTATGTGATATAGCTCTCCCCTTTTATGAGAAAAGGGGAGAAAGCTTTCTGGCATCATTATTCTCTTTCCACCCTCTTCCTCCCTTCCGGTCAGTTCTCAAATGATCCACAGGGCCTGTGGTCTGTCTGGGATTTGAACGCTCCGAGGCAGATTCTAATGACTGTTTATTGCTGTATTCTCAGGATGTATCACCACACTTAACTCATGCTGTGGACTGAGAAGAACTTTATTGTTTTCACAGACTGTCAGAGCTGGAAGTCCATTGATGGTGACACAGTCTAGGCCAGAGACACTGAACTGGGTAACCTGAACACAGGACCAACTAGTGGGTTTCCTGAAGTATGAGGAAGAGATGGGAGGTCCAAGATGAAGTCAGCAGACAGCCTTGGTTAGTACCTGACAGAAGGAAACCAGGCCTTGACTGACAGGTGCTGTCTTCAAAGACTAATGGCATGGAGTTGAGGGAGCATTTTCTGGTCTTAATTCAGAAGCACATAGTCTGAGGATAGAGTCACCGAAGACCCAGACTCCGAGTTGGAACTGAGTGGGAGAGGGGAAATGATGAAGCACCAGGACAGCCTTGGGGACGGGCGATTCAGAATTCCACGAGGACCCTGGGGGGCTAAAAATCTCCTCAGTATTGTCTCATCCTAAAACAAGGAGACGTCATCTCTAAAACTGTTCTCTAATTGACATTGATCAATTTTTGGATCACAGGATGTGAACTGTTCTTGAGTAGGGGTGGAACCCTGGACAGGGTGGCTGTCTTCTGAGAGAAATTCCTGGAGAGGGGTTCTACAGTGAAACAGTGAGGTTTCCTGGGAGGAAAATTACCGGATCTACTATACATGTAACAGAGGAATTAAAACAATTACACAGAATAAATCCATGCATCTAAGAGTAGACAAAGAAAATGTCTTGGAACAGGTGATATGGCTCAGTGGTAAAGGTGCCTGTCTCCAAGCCTGATGATCCGTGTTTGACCCTTGGGACAGAGCTCTTGAAATTTGCTTCATGTGGACACCATGGTGCTATAATACACATACACACACACACACACACAAACACACACACACGGTAATGAAATATTTTTGAAAAGAAGATGGCGCAGTCATGTTTGTAAAGCCCCTGTTAGGAAATGATTCAGATGTAGAGACTTCACAGACAGAATTAAAGAATCATTTAGATTGGACATATCCAGAGAACAGCAAACAGAAAGTGGTTACTACTCTCCAGCCCAAAGGGTCAAAGGAAGAGACAGTATCCACTGAAGCCAGTGGCACCTGGTGCTGTAGAAGAGTGGCCGCTATAAAAGATCTGGGGTTACACCTCGAATTTTGCAGAAAAATGGGTGGAGCTAGAAAACATTATTTTGAGTGAGGTAACCCAGACACAGAAAGACAATTATCACATGTACTCACTTATAGGTGGTTTTTAAACATAAAGCAAAGAAAGCCAGCCTACAAACCACAATCCCAGAGAATTTAGACAACAATGAGGACACTAAGAGAGACTTACATAGATCTAATCTACATGGGAAGTAGAAAGTAGAAAAAGACAAGATCTCCTGAGTAAATTGGGAGCATGGGGACCTGGGGGAGGGTTGAAGGGGGGAAGGGAGAGGCAGGGAGGGGAGCAGAGAAAAATGTAGAGCTCAATAAATATCAGAGAGAGAGAGAGAGAGAGAGAGAGAGAGAGAGAGAGAGCGCGCTGTGGTTAGGAGGGCTTGCTGGAGATGATGTATCACTGAGCAGGTAAATCCCCAACTCTTTCTACCTCACGCCAATGATTCCCCCCAGCCAGCCCCAGTTGAAAGTCTGTCCACAGTGAAGCCTAGGTGATGAACTCCACAAAAATCAGAACTTAGCATTCAGTGGGCTGACTGCACAGAGAGTTCAGGACCGGCTGCCAGAGAATATCCAGCAAAGAGCACACGTTAGACGCTAGGATCTCAGCCCAACACCACACAGCATCAGGTGCGGATGGAATATCTAATTTAATATCTAATGTCATATGTAATTTCTCTGCTCTACTTTCTAGATGGCCAAGACTGGGGTGAACTTGGAATTTGGAGAGGACCAACTTTAGGGTTTCTTGATTTGAAGCATGGGCACAAAGCTTGAAGGCAAAACTGAGTGATGGGCCACTGATCAAATGGTGGAAGGACCGAAAGAAAGAGAGAGAGAGAGAGAGAGAGAGAGAGAGAGAGAGAGAGAGAGAGAGAAAGAAAGAAAGAAAGAAAGAAAGAAAGAAGAAAGAAATCAACACAATCCCCCCAGAATTCGGGACAATGTACTTTGCCTTCTTCTCCAGCGGGTCTGCTGTGTTTGCTTGATTCTCACTGACAGAGTTCTGATGGAGGGCCAGCTCGGCCTTTCAAGTAGCAAGTGAACTGGTCCTCTCTGCAGCCTCACTCCCTGTGAGAGGCATGAAGAGTGAGTTCAGGAAGAGGAGGAACCCTTAAAGTACAGGTGCTGGAGCGAGGGTGGGGGGCAGTCTCTGCTCGGAAGGCACAGGGGCGTCGAATCGCGCACATGCGGAGTGTGAAAGACGAGGACACACCTGTACTCGTGGGTCTCATCTGACATCTGTGTGGGAAGCCGTCTTCACATCGCCCGCTTTGCTTGCTTTTCTGTAGTCCTGAGCGAGCTCTAGCCCCGGCTAGAACCCTATTGCTGGGAGGGCAGACCTTCCAAATTCTTTTCCTTCAGAAGATGAGAAAGCAGCAGCTTGTCCTTAGTTTGTCTTTAGAGATAGATTTGGACTGTTCACGGAAGCAACTGCAAGACAAACGTGCTTACCCTTAGAGTGGCCACTCCCAGTGCGCTGCTTTGAGGTCCTACCCAAGCAAAGCTCCCTTTGCCAGGAAGGAAGGAAAAGGGTGGCAGATGTTAAAAAATGATTATTTCCTCAAGTTGTTAGTTACTAACCAGTGACTCATATACTAGGTGACTGCTCTATGTCAGGTCCATATTAGGTGACAGAATGGGTTGACTGATGGCTTTTCCTAAAGACTCCTAGAACTTGTAAGAGAGGCATTTGGGAAAGGGGAGTTTTCAGGTGCCAGTGACTTAAGGATCTAGAGATGAGACCATTCAGGATTGTTGATGGTCCCTAAAGTCAATGTCAACTATCTACAGTCTGTAGAGAAAGGGATGCAGGAGACAAGGAGGCCTTCAGACAGGTGCTGAAGCCAAGGCTGGTCTGGAACCACCGGAAGCTGGGATTGGCAAGGAGTGAACATTTCCTGTTGCCCACGGAGAGAGTCTTATCCATGGTCTAAGACTGTGGCTTCTGCTGCTCTGCGGACAAACTTCCACTGTCTAATGCGACCTTATTTGTGTCTGTGTGCTGTGACATTTGCACACGGTGCAGTCACTGGGAGTGGGAATCCCTGCTTTGTGTATGCGTTTTCGAACCTTGTACTGACTGCTGGAGTATTGTGTTCTCACGTTATAGACGAAGAACCTGAAGTCAGATGGGCTTGCCTGAACGTCACGTCTGAGTCTGTGCATATCTGACATGTAAGTTTTGACGGCCTGCTCGTTCCAGAAGTGCTACGGGCATTCTTGGCTCATGGTGCTGCCCAGCTCAGGGTCAGCAGCATTTAACTGGGGGGCTTTGGGGAGGGGGCTTATCCTGTGATCATATCCTATGTGGAGGGTTCTTTCTGCATCCTGTGGGGGGGGGGCTTCAAGCTTCAGAGAGGGTAAAAATCCAGACCCCCACCTCAGAAAAGAGAAATATTCTGACACCTTAAGTAATCGCTCATGATCTCAAGACTGAGGAGTGCCTCCACTGGCTCCTTTCAATGTTTTTAATCTGTTTTGTGACATGTATCACTGACAGCTTACCTCACAGGTTCTGAATGTAGAGTCCAAGGTCAAAACACTAGTAGGCTGGGCGTCTGCTGAAGATTTGGTCTTTGCTCCCAGGAGAGCTAAGGATGCTGCAGGGGAGTGGGACACTGTCTTCTTGTACGGAGACAGGTGGAAGGGTAAAAAGACCTACTCCTTGCACCTGGGATGAAAACCCTTCACAAAGTAGGAACCTGGCGGCACCTATATGTAATCCCAATGTCTGGGAGGCAGAAGTTGAAGGATCGCTAGTCCAAATTCATCATAAACTATGTAGTGAATCTGAAGTCAGCCTGGACTACAGGTACTGTTTCCAAAACAAAAGAGAGGTGGGCATGGTGATGCACGCCTTTCTTAGCACTCTAGAGGCAGAGACAGGTAGATCTTTGTGAGTTTCGGAACAGCCAAAGCCACCTAATAAGACAAATTAAAAAAACAAAACACCAAAACAAAACCAAAGGCGACTCTCAGGGCCTTATCATCTCGTCAGGGACCACCTCTTAATTCTGTCCTCTTGGCCACACCTTCGAACCACAGCACACACGGGACTCTGTGACCCTGAAACATGAGAACACACACAGAGGGGATATTTGGCTGTTTCTTAGATGAGGGCGGCAGAGAGTTCACAGATCAAGCAGAGTCCTGGTGTCCTACAGTGGCTGAGGGTCTGCACCTCACGGCTCTTACAGAACATTTAGAAATCCCCTTTAGTTCCGCCGGCTCATATAATCAACCTCATAAATGCAAATTCTTAATATTTCTATTTTCTAAAGTCTGGATTTTTCTGTATTTGGAACTAATGAGGGCCTTATTTTCTGTGTTTGGAAATAGGAAGACCTGGTTCCTCCTTGAACGGACTCAGCGTTGAACGTTGAGTAACTGATGTCAGCAGACAGTGCCGAGCAGAACTGAGCTAAGCCTTGCTTTACAATAAATATTTATGATTCCTCCAGTAGTTCTTGCCTTTTAATGTATGGCGTTTTCAAAATGCTTATAGCCCGCACCCTGATGGATGCGTCTGTTTAGAGAACTATAGACACGGCATCTGTACCTGATGATTCCCACCAGGGCATTAAGCTAAACAGAGAAAATGAATGCGTTCCCAACCCCAGGCACAATTTACAGCTCTTGGAACAGAAGCTGACACGGACTCCAGCTAGGTATGTGTTGGGAGGGTACATTTGGACTCAGAGGCTTTGGCTCATGTCAGGTTTTTATCTGAAACGGGAGCCTGCATCCCCCAACTCCACACACCTGAGTAAAAACTTCAGCGCGGTGCACTCAAAAAGAGATCGGAGTCTGGCTGTGGTAAGATGACTCCTCAGGGACCTCAGCCTGAGCTGGTGGCTTCTGATGTGGCAGACAGACTTAAGGCATGGGCTTATCGGATATTGTTCTGATGACACGTGAGAAGAGCGAAGAACAGAGCAGCACCCTCTTTGGCTCAAGAATAGCCACTTTCAGTTAATAGAAATAAATTTTTAACAGATTAAATAATTTTCAACTTGATTTATAAATTAGACATTTCGCACATGTACTTAAAATAGTTTCAGAAACCTTCTGCTCCAAATATAAATCATTTTCTGTAATTTTTTTTTAATTTGAGAGTGTTTCATATAATCTAGGCTGGCCTTGAACTCACTATGTATCTGAGGGTGACCTTAAACTTTTGATTCTCTGCCACGCAACAGTCGAACCATTCTCCATAGACACTTCATAATAAGCTCTGAGTATTTGGGAGAAGTAGCTGTTGCTAGCAGGCTGTCCTGAAGTAAAACAAGCAGGGCACCGAGGATAACCCATTCTTAGCTGATGTTGACAAACTCAAACTTGACAAGATCAAAGAATGTTCAGAAAAAGTTGAGCTGATTCATGGTTTAAAAAAGCTGGTTCTACAGCTGAAAAGAAGGACTGCAAGCCTATACCGGGAAGGGCTGCTGCATCTGGAGCTGCAGGGCACAAAGACACAAAGGAGGCTTCAGTACCCAAACCAGAACCTTTAAAATAAGCACCTACTACTAAGGCTGGTGGACCACCTAAGAAAGGCAAACCCGCTGCACCAGGTGGTTCAGTAAATGCTGGAACAAAGCGTAAGAAAGGATTGGAGACCAAAGAAATAGTGGAGTCAGAGCGCGCGATGGAAGGATGTGAAGAGAAGGCTCCAGCCTTTCTTCCCCCAATCTGTATTCAGCTTCTAGACAGTAGCAACTGGACGGAAAGGTGAGCCTGCGTGGAGATCAGGTGTTCAAGCTGACCGGAAATCTTTCAGAGGACATGAGCATGCTTGAGGAGAGAATAAAACAGTCAGCAAAGAGACCCTCTGCTGCACCAGTGAAACAGGCGTTAAGATTGCCAGCAGTAGGGTCCCCAATCACCACTGGACCCAGCCTTCCATTTGGGCTATGGTATTCTACCAACCCTTTGGCTAAAACAGGGCACACAGGTATCAACAATCTGGTGTGCTAATTGTAACATTTCAAGGGCTATTCTAGTAACCACTGAGTCGTTTCACCACAGAAGAGGCATTAGCAATATTAACAGATGTCACACAAATGGAATGATAAAGGTGTGAACAAGACATTTGTCGTGCTAGCCATAAGTCCACCTGCTCCTACAATAGGGCAGTCTCTTAATTTAAATTCGAAAGTCCAAATTTAATGTGGGCATTCAGGGCATTCTGAGTCTGGAGAGCATCGTTGACTTGTCTCGCCAGTTTATCCACGGTGTCCAACACCAAGGATTTTGTGCCATTGTCAGTCCTGTAACCATGGCTGCAGCAGCAGACATCGCGATGACAGCAACCACTGCGTCTGTCTCTCCAGAATCTCGTTTCTCTCGATACAGGGTCATCTCAGTCTGCTTAGTCTTTTTGGTAACTGGCTGTGGGATGATGGCTGGTACCCGAACCAACAAGGCAGCACTGGAGTGGGCATCCCAGCAGTCGCTCAGGCCACAGTTCCTGAAACAACAACCAAGAATATCTTTTCCCCCAAAGGTGCTATTCCATACTACAGAAAGGAAAAGAAAAAAGAAAGAAAACTAAAACACGGGATTTAATAGTGCCTGGGCTCTCAGAGAAATATTCCAAAAAAGAAAGATAGGAACTACACTCACTTGTATAGGATTCCTTTAAAGTAATATTCATAGTTCAAAAATGTAACAAAGCATAAAGCATTCACAAAGGAAAAGGTTTGATTAATAGAAGCCTGTTCTATCGCCATATTGCTTAAAGCAGTTCCAGCTGTATAGTTTGAGGAATAAAAAGATGAATAGATGAATACAAAGAACTAGCTTGGCTCATTGGTCAATACAAGGGGATTTCTTACCAGGCTTCACATAGTGCTTTCCGCTTGACTGGGACTCACCAGGAGGCTCATCAAGAGAATGACAGGTGTCATTCTCAGGCTCATCACAGGATCCTTTCCCATCATTTCCCACAGCCGAACATATTGCTCTGGTACCCAAATGGGCTTGTCCGTTCTTGGAGGAAAAACACAAACAGCTCCTCTCACCCTAGCCAACATTGGCGTGGGCTCCCTCCACCATCCTGTAATAAGGTCTTTCCATTGTACCTATCCTAAGGACTGAGAACTTTGGGAATCAACACTAATTGTGCTATCCGCTCGCCATGAGGAATTACCACCACCTCCTGTTGGACAGATATCATAACCTTAATCTCCTCTTTATAGTCTGCATCTACTATCCCAGGATGTATTTGGATCCCCTTTAAAAGGGTACTGCTTCTGCCTAATATAAATCCCACGGTACCCGGTGGTAAGGGTGCATGTACTCCTGTAGGGAGTGCTTGCACTCCCATTTGTGGAGTTAAGACTGCTCTGGCAGAGGCAGAGGACCAATCCTGTGCTCCCTAGTGTGGCTCTGCAATGTGAAAGGATTGCTCTGTGGAAGGAACTGGACACGACCACTGCTGGGGTACTGTCCCTGCGGTCCCGCGGTCATTGCTCCACACACTGAGGTTTTGGGGCCCTGGAGCAGGGCCCTCTGCCAGTTTCCTTGCTGTTGATTAATGGTACATGGCAGAGGTTTCCCATCTATATCTGTTTTAGAGAAGCAATCTTTAGCCCAATGTGCTCCCTTTCTGCACATTGCCAGGCACATGCCAGGTTTCCTCCTTCCCTTCATTATCAGCTGTGGGCTTTCCTTTCTAAAATGACCAGGCATTCCGCAATTAAAACAATTATGGGCTCCGGCCCTCCTATGTTTCTCCGAGGTCAAATAGCTGCCGCTATAACCTGGGCTTGAATGAAATTCCCATCTATATCTCTGCATATCCTTATATATTCATTTAAACTCTTTGTTTTGTAAGGGCATAAGGCTTCCTTACGATATTTGTTGGCATTTTCAAATACAAGTTGCTTTATTATAGGCGTGGCTGTTGTCACATCTTCAAACAATGTACTTGCTAATTGTGACAGTCTATCAACGTAATCTTGGAATGTTTCAGATGGTGCTTGTAAAACTTTTGATAATTGATCCCCAGCTGCTTTATTAGGTAGGGCCTTCCAAGCTTTAGTGGCAGCTGCAGCTATTTGGACAAATACTCCTGGATCATATAAATTTGTTGCTGCAAATCAGCATAAGTCCCAGCCCCAGTAAACATATCTAAATTACGTTGAGCTTGACCCGCTAGAGCATTTAACTGGGCCGTTTGCTTACAATTTTCCTGATATTCCCCTCGCCATAGGAGATAATCTCCCCCAGATAAGACAGCACGACATAATTGCTGCCAATCACTTGGTGTTAAATTCAGAGGGAGAAAGAGTCTACCATGGCCAACGTGAAGGGTGCTTGAGCCGCATATGCAGCTACAGCTTCCTTTAATTGCTTCATTTCTTTACATTGTATTGCAAAATGTTGGCGAATTATTTGCCCTGGGTTCTTGGGGTCTGGCACCTCCATTACTGGTGCAACCGTGTGTGTAGGACAGAAGCAAATTTCTTTGTTTTGTTCAGTGTTAGAGCCCCTACTTAACTGAGACCACCAACCTTCATCATAATAAGCTGGTGGGGCCGAGGGAGATGGGTGCAAATCTTTTTTTATTTTACATTTTCTCAGTTTTCTATGAATATTTCTTACTTCCCTATGTATAATTTCCTCTTCTTCTTCAAATGATTCCTCACTATCCTCTATAGACTCTACATCATCAAACTCCTCCCCAGCGACTGACTGTTCTCTGAACAAGGAAGAAAAGATACTGCTAACAATTCCCATCTTAATTCCTTGATATGTCCCCAACGACCCTGTCCGCTTACCTCTCTATCTCGGCGGGGCAGAAAACGAGCAAAGGATGTCAGGATTAACACATACCCCAATCCACCCTCACCTTCTGAGGGCAACCTCTCAGCGTTCCCTAGTTCCCGATATCTCCGTGGCACCTCCAATTGCCCCCCCCCCCCACCATGAGCTAGAATCCAGTTCGCAAGCTTCAGGCAAGGGGCTGGAGGTTGAGGAAACACACACAGAGACAGACAGACACACAGACCTCCAATCACTGGTACAAAGGCCCTTCTTTAATAGCACCACAGAGGCTTAAATACCCTGCAGTCAATGGCCAACAGGTGAAAATCCCATCCTCTGATCCTCTAGGCAAGGCACAGCTTTTAGTAACTTCAATTAGAAGGTTCTAGCAGGGAAGAGCAGCTGAAGGCCAGGACTCCAATTGGTCCCAACAATTCTCCAGCCTCTATCTTCCAAGTAGAGATCATTCCCCTATAGCTGATAACCTTGAAAATTTTTATTGTGATAATGTATATAAAATATAACATCTATAATCTTAACTATCAATCTGGTTATTTTAATTAAGAATGTTGGTGGATGGTCAAATGTATGTCTGTGCACCACATATATGCCTACTTCAAATGTATGTCTGTGCACCACATATATGCCTACTTCCTGCAGAGGCCTGAAATGGGCATCAGATTCCCTGGAACTGGAGTTACAGATGGTTGTGAGCCACTATGTGGATGCTGGGAACTGAACCCAGACATTCTGTGAGAGCAGTTAGTGCTTTTAGCCACTGAACCTCCTCTCCAGTCCCTGGTGTGTGTGTGTGTGTGTGTGTGTGTGTGTGTGTGTGTGTGTGAGACAAAGAGAGAGAAAAACGTCCTCTTGCCTCACCTCCCTATCCTGTGCCCTCACAACTATTCATCCTAACTATTTTTGTCTTAAAAAATTTCTTTTCACGCCAGGAGGTGGTGGCGCACACCTTTAATCCCAGCACTCAGGAGGCAGAGGCAGGTGGATCTCTGTGAATTCAAGTTCCAGGATAGCCAAGGCTATACAGAGAAGCCCTGTTTTAAAAACCAAAAGAGATTTTTTTTTTCACAAGTCAGGGTTTTGCTGTGTAGCCCAGGCTGTCCTCCAATTTGTGACAACCTTCCTGTTTCCCTCTCTCAAGTGCTAAGATAACACTCGTCAGCTACCACACCTTATCCATTGTGTATATGGATACAAATGTGTGTGTTTGTGTGTGTGTGTGTGTGTCCAGAGGTCAGAGAGGCAATGTGTTAGCACAGGTGACCTTGTGTGCTATGTCATCTTATGCTAGGATGACTGTCCTGTGACCCCCACCTACACAGGTACACACACACACACACACACACACACCACAAAATGAAGTGAATCTATGAAATATAAAAATGACTAATGTAAGGGAATCTGTTAGTATTTTAATTAAACTTCAAAGTGAATGAAATTACAGACTGCGAGGCAATTTAAGAAACCAGAGCTGCCGGTCTAGTTGACAACGTGAGTGCTGGAATGCTCACGACTGTCACTAGCAGGCTCCAGCCCCACCCCTTGGCGGCAGATCCCCTAATCTGAATTCCTCAGGATGGTCTGGGAAGCCAAGGCCTAGTGGGGTGGCCCGTCACAGTCTTTGTTATCAGCAGGCACCAATCTTCTTTCATCTCGGAAAATTACATCCTCTCTGCTAAGAACGGACAGAAAACCACAGCTTGGTAATTGAATCCCACTCAACCCTACAGGATTGAGTGAAAGCGACCAATCAGTCCCTCTTGAGTTACACTCCTATTCATGTGGCTTTTAAAAGTTTTTTTTTTTTAGCTCTTACCCTACCTTTGACACTCCACAGGTTTTGTTTGATTCCTGAGAGGTGGGGTAGAGCCATCTTGAAGGGCTTTTAAAACGTTAAAAGCTGCTCAGTCAATGCTGCATGTAGGGCATCAGTCGGCCAAGACCCCTGAAATATGGGTGTTATTTGACTGGGTTTTTTACATCTCTATATTCCAGATGACCATAGTTAGAGAGCTGGCGACGTTCAGAGGAAGGATCCGACCTCCAGGCCCAGATGCTGATCTGCGTTCTAGTTGGCATGGCCGCTTGCTGCAGCACGCTATGAACTGCTCGATTCGGAACTCCTGAGACCCACAGGCCAACGTCTTCCATCTCAGTCCATTTTCTGGTGCTAGGACAAAATACCCAAGGTCAGGAACTTGATAAGGAATAGACACGTATCTGGCTCACCATTCTGGAGATCAGAAAGGCCGACTGTACATCAGCCTAACCTCTAGCAAAAGCTTTCTTATTGCATCATAACAGGACAGAGAGCGTCGCGTGGTGAGACAGCCGGCTCAGATCCAGATAGACTTCGACAGTCGTCAGGTCTCAGGACAGGAGACGTTCTGTTTGGCCTTTATAAGGTTGAGGAAAACCTGACCTTAGAGACAGAAGAACCTTCACTTACCCCCCCCCCCCCCACTCCATGGCTAATACCTTCCGTCCTCCTGCCTGCCAGACCTTGCTGCCCGGGACCTGGACATCCCTCTCCACTCAGAATCTCTGTGGCATCTTCTCGGAGAGCTACAAGCAACAGACATCTTCCCCTTATACAAAGCTTCAGGGTCTTTCATCTGTTTGCTAATTTGTTGGAATCTCAGGGGTAAAGCCAAGAAAAGAAAGGAAAAGAGAAGTCAGTTCTAAACAAAACACCAAGATTATAGACGCGAATATGACACACTTAACGGCTAACACAGTGGCTGGGGATTGTGCTGTGTACACACGTAAGGACCCTAGTGGGCTCCTCACAGTCAACACTGAAAAGCAGGGCCTGAGATCATACAGCCGCAAGGGAACAAAGTGTGAGTTGCTTCTCTATGTCTACCACGTGGGTCCTGGGGACTGCTGAGTCATCCGGCCCTAAATGTTTTTTTGTTTTTTTTTTCTTGAGGTTGGATTTTGCTAAGCAGCCTAGCTGGCCTGAACCCTCAGTCTTGCCCCAGCCTTTCAAGCACTATCTAATCCTGGTCTAGTATTTAACTTTTAACTTTAATCATTTTAACCCTACAGCCATAATATTAGAGCCTCTCCAGCATGTGGACGGTCAGTATTGGACCATGGAAGCCGAGACAATAAAGAACCCGTGCAATACATATCCATCCTATATGCTCTGGTTTCTAGAATAGTGATTCTCAACCTGTGGGTCGCAACCCTGAGCTCAGATGATCCATCCACAGGGATCACCTCAGACCATCGGAAAAACACAGGTGTTTATATTATTATTCATAGCAGTAGAAATTACAGTTACAAAGTAGTAACAAAGGGTCACAGCGTTAGGGAGGTTGACTCCTCTGCTCTAGGAGTCTTTAGCTAATACATCTCCATTAGAGCAGAACCCTAGGGGGTGCTGCTGTTTCTTTTTGCGGTATAGAAAATTGATAATAACTGTGCTGGCTGGTTTTATGTCAACTTGACACAAGATATGGTCGTTCTGGAAGAGGAAAATTCAATTGAGAAAATGCTGCCACCAGATGGGCCCGTGGGCAACCCTATGGTACATTGATGAGGGAGGGCCTAGCCCACTGTGGGCAGTGCTACCTGAGTAGGTGGTCCTGGGTTCTATAAGAGAACAGGATAAGCAAGCCAAGGGGAAGCAAACCAGTAAGCAGCACCCTCCATGGCTTCTGCATCAGCCCCTGCCTCCGGATTCCTGTCCTGCTTGAGGTCCTGCCCTGACTGCCCCTGTGATGAAGTATCCTGAAAATGTGAGATGGAATAAATGCTATCCTCACAGCAATAGAACCCCAACTAAACAGTAACTTACTATGCTTTCTGAGGCGTTTCTGGAGTGTTTGGCAGAGCTCTTTGAACACTTCCTTGATCTTGTAAGCGGAGAAATTTTAAAATGTCTCAAGAGAAAACAAAGATAAAAAATAGGTAAAATCCATAGGGCGTTATTTCTTGCCCTAATCATTCAGGTGATGCCCTCAGCAATTGTGTGTGTGCAAAAGAACCTCTCGGTGGATCACTTGGGGTTGAGGAGAGGGCTCAGTCAGTAACGTGCTTAGCTACACAGCATGAGGGCCTGAGTTCAGATGCTAAGCCCCACGGACAAGCTGGCTGTGGCAGCACACATGCAGTTCTGATGCAAGGGGACAGAGAGGCAGGTTTCTGATGCTGGCTGCCAACCAACCTGGCACAACCAGTGAGCTCCAGATCCATTGAAAACTTGGTCTCAAAACATAAGTGCAGAGCAGATGGAGAAGACACCGGATCTTGACCTCTGGCCCCCACACTCACAGGTTCACACACACTCATGCACATACATGTACATACAAATCTCACCCCCGGTGCACACACACACACACACACACACACACAGAAACCACTGATAGATTATTTGCAGCAGTGTTCGAGAATAATCTGCATCATAATAACTGAGGCAGACACAGATGTCAATATCTGGCCTCCACATGCACACGCATTCAAGCACATTTACATACATATAATTCCTACATGCACATACACACACACACACAGATACACACAGACACACACACACACACTCTCACACACACAGAGAGAGTGGTAGATTATTTACAGCAACGTGTGAGAGTGCTCTGCTTCCTAACTGGCAGATCTCAAATGGACACACAGAACTGTCAAGTATCTGTGATTGCAGACTGAGCCATCATGATTAGTAAGACTGGTTTTTTTTGGGTCAATGGAGTCAACACAGCCCAAGGAGTCACAGGGCTGTTCGTTAGTTGGAAAAGGAATTTGGTCCTTGCACAGCGATGTGCGTTTGCAGCCACTTTGGGGCTCTGGTTTGTCAATGCTCCTCTTTCATACGCTTGATGATCACACACGGCCGTATTCATTTGACATGAGATGACAAATGGCATTTGAATTCACCAGGTTGAAAGGTCAGCCCTGGTCTCTATTAGCCAGTGAGGCTTCCTCAAAGTGTCTCAGTCATGAGGGCACAGCTGGAATCCCTGAGTGCACTGGGCTGCATCCCACTCAGTCTTCACAGATGCTGGATTCTGCATGGCCTTGCCTTGGGTTCCTGATGCCTGACTCCGTCTGGGTACTGATAGAGGAAACCACATGCTGCCTAGCACGCTGACTTTCATCTGGGAAGTGGTTCATAATAACAGTGCAAGAGTCTGAAAAAGATCTATTTCCTGAACCCAAAGAAAAGGGTTCATTCTCCAAGGCATTGTGGTTTGAGAACAAGTCCTTTAGCCAAGCATACATCCTGAACTGTTAACAGGGGCACAAAAACACCTCTTTACTTCTCCTGGAGGAACAGGATCCGGAAGTTGCCAATGGTAAGATGGATGTTTAAGTAATGACGGACCCAGCAGCCTCAACGCATCTATGTACCTAGTACAGAAGGCTTTGCTGCACTAAGGGTTTGTGGGTTTGGGTTAAAGTAATGGTCTGATTCCTAGGGGCTTCGATCTTCTACGATACCTCTTTCTGTCTCTGTGTGCGCATACAAATGTCATGTATGCATACAGAGAAGCACAGAAGGACAAGACACATCAGTCCACACTCTACCCACTCTGCAGTGGGTGCCTCTTGCACTGCTACTGATTAGGACTTAATTTTGTTCTATCTGTAATAAAACAAATCATCACAGATTTTTTTTTTTTTTTGTTTTTGAGGCAGGGTTTCTCTATGTATCTTGGAGCCTGTCCTAGATAGTTTCTCTCTCTCTCTCTCTCTCTCTCTCTCTCTCTCTCTCTTTCTCTCTCCTTCCTTCCTTCCTTCCTTCCTTCCTTCCTTTTTTTTTTTTTTTTTTTGAGAGGGGGTTTCTCTGTGTAGCTTTGGAGCCTGTCCTAGAACTAGCTCTGCAGATTAGGCTGGTTTTGAACTCACAGAGATCCACCTGCTTGCCTCCCAAGTGTTAGGATTAAAGGTGTGTGCCACCACCAACTAGTTTCTTCCTTCCTTCCTTCCTTCCTTCCTTCCTTCCTTCCTTCCTTCCTTCCTTTCTTTCTTTCTTTCTTTCTTTCTTTTTTTTTTTGAGGGACTCATCATATAACTCAGGTTGGCTTCACCCTTACAGTCCTCCTGCCTCAGCTTCCTGGGTGCTGGAATCAGAGAGGTGAGCCACCATATCTGGCTCTTTGAAGATCTTCCATTATCGTAAAGAAATTAGAAATAAAATATTATAAAAATAAAATGAAATAAATTTTTATAGACTTCTAAGCACCAATTGATAAAAATAGCTGATAAGCTGATTCAAGAGCTAATTCCTCTCACTTGCCAAGGGCCTTTCTAGTCCCTCTCTCAGCTGTATTAAGACCTGTTTCTGCTGAATAATTATTTACTTCCTCCTTTCTGCAAGCTAAGACACTGAGTGACCTAAACAAAATGTCTATTGATAATTATGTTGCAAACTGTGGTAATTAGTTACATGCACTTTTGTTACAAATATACAATGAAGTCATGAATCTATAATAAAAACTCTACAATCAGATTTCCCCTTTATTAAGTATTTAGTAACATGCTATATTATACATATGTTATATTTACATCTCACTATGTTAGTAAGATGTAAAAATACTTCGTATCTAATCTAATTTTCCCCCGAGACCAATGAGATAAATGTAAATATGGCATTGATACTGTAGACATGATTCAGAAAGGTCAGGTTACTTGCACAGGCTCCCGCAGCCTGTGAGTGGCAGAGCTGGGATTCAGACGCACACCCTCCGGTTCCAAAGTCAGCTCTGAAACATGCCGCTGTGCTGCATCCATGGCAGAGTAGACCATCCCCCGCATTGAGAGGGCAGGACCTGCGGCTGTGCTGCATCCATGGCGGAGTAGACCATCCCCCGCATTGAGAGGGCAGAACCTGTGGAGTCTTATCTATGCTCTACAGCAGGTACTCTCCTTGAAGCAGTCCAGGGAAACCCTCTTCTGGTCTTGCAGGTGCTGAGTGAAGAGAGTTGTGGTTCAAGGCAACACAAAAGAGGCAGGTAGATGACTCAGCAGGTGGGGGTGACTCACACCAAGCCCACATAACTGAGTCTGGCTTCCCAGATCCCAATGGTGGAAGGTGAGAACCAACTCCAGCAAGTTGTTCTCTGACCCTTGCAAGTGTTCCATGACCTCTGTGTCCCCTGTCTCCGAGCACACGCACACACACACACACACACACACACACACACACACACACACACACAGCAAACAAAGTTTGAAAAAAAAAGAAAAAGACCAGCAGAAGGTAATACCCACTACAGGAAAGATTTGCCAGCAAGCTCATCAGGCAGATTGATTTCATTGAGACAGGAGACTGTGAAACAGAAATCCAGATGCTGTTTGCTCGTATGGGAATGAGGAGACACTGGCTGAGGGGCTCCACAGCTGTCCGTCATACATCAATGGACGAGTGGAACTTTCCAGTGATGTGCGTGCTGAAAAGCAAGTGTAAATCACAAATAACTTTAAACATGTGCACTTAGTCTGGCAGCGGTGGTACACACCTCTGATCCCAGCACTTGGGAGGCAGAGACAGGCAGATCTTTGTGAGGGCAAGGCCAGCTTAGTCTACAGAGTGAGTTCTAGGACAGCCAGGGTAACACAGAGAGTTTTTCTTCTTGGGGAAGAAAACAAAAACAAGTGTATTAGTTATTTCTGAAAAACCTGTGGGTGATGATTCCGGACAATTTTGAATTGACCTTAGTCTGTTTTCCACACACAAAGTGTATCCTACACACAAAGATGCAAGAGATTCAGTTCAGCACAGTTCTTTGCATTTTACTTTTCAAATTAAACCAAAAATAGAAAATCATAACACTCCTTTGATTTTAAAGAAATTCTCTCTCTCCATGTACGATGCTGTCTGTTTGTTTGAGACAGGGGTTCTCTGTGCATCCTTGGCTGTCCTGGAACTGCTCTGTAGACCAAACTGGACTCGATCACATAGATATCCTCCTGCCTATGCCTATCTATTCTTCCTTTGACTGTGAGTAAATTTTGATTTTAAAATTGCCTTGAGATTTCATCTTACTCAGTCAGAATTGTCATCAAGAAAACAAATGACTGCCCCAGCTGGTTGTAGATGGGGTAGATGTTGGGGTAGCCAGCTGGAGGGTGTGAGGGGACTGGTCCTGTGGAACTGTAATTGCAGGACCTCCATGACTGAGGGCATCATCAGGATATCCAATAGGAGTTTGGTAAGGGTCCAGGATTGATGGTGTACCAGAAGCAGAGGCCTTGAACCAGACCTTGAACTAGTAGGGCAATGAACATTTGCAGTAAATACGCTTGAACAAAAGAGCATACTGCATGTCTACTGAAGCTCTCAATACCACCAAGATGAATGGGAAGGTGATGAAACTGCAGGAAAGACAGATAATCAAAGTTTTTTTAATTAATATTTTTATTTTTTCATTTTCTTGGGGGAGCACTGCAAGGGTGGAGGGAGATGTGGAGGGACTGGGAAATGAGTGGGATTAGGGTGCATGATGTGAAATTCCCAAGAATCAATAGCAAATTATGTTTTTTTTAATAAAGAAAGAAAATGATAAGGAATGCTCAGGAAAAAAATCTAACCATTATGGTTCATATGGAAAGGTATCCTGGCAGTTGGGAGCCAAGGAAAACCACAAAGTCACTGCAAATGTAGTAGTTTACAGCTCTGCTCCAGGGAAAGGTTTTCCCAATGCAAGTGTAACAGTGCTGCTCAGGCAGGGGAGAGTTTTCCTGGAAAGTTGTTACAGTACCTTTCCGTTCCATTCTGCTCTGTTCTGCTCCAGAGAAGTGTTACAGGTCTGCTCAGGACCAGGTGTTACAGCCCTGCTCAGGACCAGGAGGTGTCACAGCCCTGCTCAGGACCAGGTGTTACAGCCCTGCTCAGAACCAGGTGTTACAGCCCTGCTCAGGACCAGGTGTTACAGCCCTGCTCAGGACCAGGTGTTACAGCCCTGCTCAGGACCAGGAGGTGTCACAGCCCTGCTCAGGACCAGGAGGTGTTACAGCTCTGCTCAGGACCAGGAGGTGTTACAGCTCTGCTCAGGACCAGGAGGTGTTACAGCTCTGCTCAGGACCAGGTGTTACAGCCCTGCTCAGGACCAGGTGTTACAGCCCTGCTCAGGACCAGGTGTTACAGCCCTGCTCAGGACCAGGTGTTACAGCCCTGCTCAGGACCAGGTGTTACAGCCCTGCTCAGGACCAGGTGTTACAGCCCTGCTCAGGACCAGGTGTTACAGCCCTGCTCAGGACCAGGAGGTGTCACAGCTCTGCTCAGGACCAGGTGTCACAGCTCTGCTCAGGACCAGGTGTCACAGCTCTGCTCAGGACCAGGTGTCACAGCCCTGCTCAGGACCAGGTGTCACAGCCCTGCTCAGGACCAGGTGTTACAGCCCTGCTCAGGACCAGGTGTTACAGCTCTGCTCAGGACCAGGTGTTACAGCCCTGCTCAGCACCAGGTGTTACAGCCCTGCTCAGGACCAGGTGTTACAGCCCTGCTCAGGACCAGGTGTTACAGCCCTGCTCAGGACCAGGAGTTACAGCCCTGCTCAGGACCAGGTGTTACAGCCCTGCTCAGGACCAGGTGTTACAGCCCTGCTCAGGACCAGGAGTTACAGCCCTGCTCAGGACCAGGTGTTACAGCCCTGCTCAGGACCAGGGAAGGGTTACAGTTCTGCTTTCTAGGGGAATCCCCCCAGCCATGTTACAGTTCTGCTCTGTTCCTCTCTTCTCTGCTCTGGTGAAAGCTGTTACAGCTGGGCTCCACTACAGCAGAAATGTCACACCACACAACAAACCTCACTCAAGAGATTTATTGGAAAGGAAGAATCCAGGAGGGTGGCTCCCTCTAGGGTGAGAAGCAGTGACAGTCTTTAGATACGAAAATCCTCAGAGGTAGGCTGTAAATAGGTCTTAATACAGTGAAAGAAACAAAACCTGGATATTAGGGTGAATGTTCTGGTGCAGGGAGGATAAATTTGTTGAATATCTGGGTATGGTAATTTGAATGTGCATCTTGAGGAATCCTTTTCCTTTGGAGGTGAGGAAAACACCTTAGCATAACTTCTCAAGGTCACTCAGCCTGTTAATTATAGAAATGAATATAAAATACAAGCTGTTGGTGATTTATAAATAGTCGTTAAACTGGTCTCAGTAGCACGTGTCATACGGAGGTCAGAGGACAACTTTTGGGAGCCACCTCTCTTTTTCCACCCTGTGGATCTGGGGATCGAAGACAGCAATGAGCACCTTTACACCATCTCACTGGGCCCTTGTTTAGTTTTTGATACATGATTCAATCTTAATTAATCTTCCATTTGTTTATTTAGAGACAGGGTTTCTCTGTGTAACAGTCCTGCCTTTCCTGAACTCACTCTATAGACCAGGCTGTCCTCACAGAGATCTGCCTGCCTCTGCTTCCTGAGAGCTGGAATTAAAGGCGTGCGCCACCACCTGGCTCTGAATTAATCTCACGTATATCATAAATATGTCTAGGCTTCTAATTACCATCCAGACATCCAGTAGTTCCAGCCCTGGGTGTTGGAAAGATTTTCATCCCCCTCTTTTTTGCTCCCATGTTAAGAATCAGCCCTGTCACGTGTATGAGTTCATCTCTGGCTCTTGCATTCAGGTTCACTGATCACTTTCTGTGTGACACTAACACCAGTGTCCTGATTACTGTGGCCTCAAGTGAACCTGAAGGTCAGGCAAAGATGGCTTTCTAAATTGCCTTTCCAAATTTTTTGCTTTTCCTAAATTTTTGTAATTTCTACAATAAAGCCCTCCCTCCATCCTCCCCTCCCTTCCTCTCCCTCCCTGCCACCCACCTCCTTTTCTGAAACAGCTTTTATCTTGGGCTGGTCAGGAACTTGCCCTGAGGCAGAGGATGACCTTGAACTTTCTAACAGGCCTCCACTTTCTTAGAACTGGACCAGGGCCACTACCCCTGAGTTTCTGCATTCGGACCCCTGCGTGACAGGCAGCCAGCCACTCTAGGGAGTGAGCACAGCCCGGGACCTTCATATGAATAGTAATCAACTTACTGATTTCTGCTTTGAAAGAGCAGGTTGGTTTATAATTCACCTTCTTTTCTCCCTCCCTCCCTCCCTCCCTCCCTCCCTCCCTCCCTCCTTCCCTCCCTCCCTCCCTCCCTCTTTCCCTTTCTTTCTGTTCTTTTCTTCCTTCCAGTTCCAGGAACTGAATTCAGTTCACCAGGCCTGGGGTAAGTGCCTCACTCAAGAAACCATTTTGCCTGCTTACATGTTGGCTAAATTATAGGAACAATTACAGAGGTATTGACAAAAATCCTGAATTTTTCTTATTTTATAACATGAGAAGTCTCTCCATGTGTTTATATCTTCTCTCATTTTCCCCAGGAATATAAGTATTCAGATTACAAATATTGCTCTTATTTGCTTAAGCTAATTCCAAGATATTTCATTTTGGGGTGCTCTTTTATTTCTTTGTTTCTTTGTTTATGAGACAGGGTCTCATGTGGCCCGGGTTGGCCTGAAAATTACTGTGTAGCTGAAGAGAACCTTGAACTCCAGATTCTCCTGGCCTTGAACTTGAACTCAGAGATCCACCTGCCTCTGCCCCTCAGCACCGGTATTAGAGGTGTGTGTCACCAATGCAGGGCTCAAATTCGGCATTTTCATTGGTAGGGTGAAGAGTTACAACTGAATCTTGCATGTTGCTCTCATACTTACAGCGTGCTGAAGTCACTTCGTTCTAAGCAGTCTTTCCTAAGATGCATGTTCACAAATGGTTAGATCTCAGCGACAACTCACTGGCTGCAGTGGTGAGAGGGGAACACATCCCCTTTTCTGAGATAGACTCTATTTAGTCCTCCTGCCTCAGTCTCCCACATCCTGGGATTTCAGGCGTTCATCTCTGTGCCCCACTCCAGAGGGGTCATTCTTGCTTTGTTCCTGAGTTCAAAGAAAGTGTTCAGCATTTATGAAGGTTTGCTTCTCATGACCAGTAACACGCTGGGAAGGTCCTTCTGGCTCCTGCATCTGTGGGAAAGTTTTCAAGGATCCTGGCAATTACTTTTAAAAATTTTATTGAGACAAGCATAGATTTTACTTTTTAAATTTCAAAGTACATTTCAGAAAAAGAAGAAATTTTATCTACAACAGAGGCAAATGTCATGGAATAATCTTTTTGCACACTGTGAAGATGTGTTTTTGACAAAGTGCCTTCTTATTGGTTTAATAAAAAGATAAATGGTCATTAGCTAGGCAGTAGGTATAGGTGGGAAAGCCAGCACAGGGGACGCTGGGAAGAAGAAATCAGGGTCACCAGGAGGTGCAGAGAGGGCAAGACATGCTGGAGGACAGAAAAGCCATGAGCCATGTGACAATTTGTAGACAAATAGAAAATGGTTAATTTAAGTTGTAAGAGCTGGTTAGTAACACACCTAAGCTATGGCCAAGCTTTTATAATTAATAAGTCTCTGTCTCGTGATTTGGGAACTGGCTGGCCTTCAGATAAAGAGCAATCAGCTAATCAAAATGGCATGAGAACCATGCACATGCACACCTTTAACCGAGCTTTACAAATGCGTCCCCAAACACTGATCACTAATAAATGAACAAATACACAGTCGCATCCTGACATACCTCTCGATGTTCTTTTCACTTTAGTTAGTTAAGGTGTGTAATGTGGTGCTCTTGTATGCATAGGGAAATGATTGCTACGGTCACATGAACTGGCATATCCATCATTGCACATTTCCTGTGTGTGGTTAAAGCTCCTTCAGTTCAGTGTCTCAACAAACGTTCAGAGTTAAGAGGCTAAAGAGATGGCTCAGTGGTTATGAGAACTCGCTGTTCTTGCAAAGGACCCAGGTTTAATTTCCAAGCACCTACACAGTGGCTCGCAACCACCTGTAACTCCAGTTCCAGGGATCTGGGGCCCTTTTCTAGTTTCCAAGGACCCCAGACATGTATGAGGTGCCCACAGAGACTTAGATATACAACGTAAAAAACAAAAATAAATATCTTAAAAAAGAAGCACCATGATTATTTATGTACCCTTGCTATGTTAAACTTTAGACTTATTCATAATTGCAATTTTGTATCCTTTGACACACCTTCCCAACCCCTAGTCTCCCAACCATTATTCCATTATTCTTATGTTTTGAGCCTACTTTTTAGGCTATACAAATAAGGGAGATGATACAATATTTTCTTCTAAGATTTTGTAAGAATGTACCACTATTTCTCTCTCTCTCTCTCTCTCTCTCTCTCTCTCTGTGTGTGTGTGTGTGTGTACATAAGCAAGGTGCACATGTGGGTGTCAGAGGACAACTTTGTGGGACTGGCTCTCTCATTCCATCTTAAAGTAAGTTCTGTCATCTGGCTTGTTCAGCACCTTTACACACTGAGCCATCTTTCTGCTCCCCAACCCCATTTTT
This sequence comes from Myodes glareolus, assembly GCF_982192425.1. Classification (NCBI taxonomy): domain Eukaryota; kingdom Metazoa; phylum Chordata; class Mammalia; order Rodentia; family Cricetidae; genus Myodes; species Myodes glareolus. The sequence continues at coordinate 61,647,138 of NC_142041.1, read as the reverse complement.
CTCTTTGCATTTGATTTATTTCACTTAACATAATATCCTTCAGTTTCATCCATGTTGTTTGAAATGTCAAATTTTCATTTTTAAAAATAGAACCACATTGCATCTGTCTGCACAAAGGTATGGTTTTCATGACTTGTTATGCATTTATCTATTTGTGGACAGTTAGGTGGCCTCCATATCCAGGCTGTAATGAGCACTGTCATTATATTCTGTGAAAGGCAACCTTTGTTCTCTTGGGTTGTATGCCAGACTGTGATTGTGGGTCATCTTTATATTCTGATCAATATTCATATTGCTTTCTTGATAGGCTATTCCAGCTTTCTTTCATACCAACAGTATAGAAAAGTTCCTTTTCCTCCACACTCTTTTCAACACTTGCCTTCTTCTGTTTGTTTTGTTATTGTTGTTTAAGAGCTATCAAGTGAGAGGTAATATCTCACTAACTTTTTCATATACTTTTGGGCCTTGCTCAATGATTGACTGGACAAGCAAACAAAAGCTCAGTAAGACTGTAGCAGTGTTTAGAAACCACTCAGCCTACAAAAGCAGGAGAGATGGTGCAGTAAGTAAAAGCCCCTGCCACCAAGTCTGCCGACCTGGGCTTGGTACCTGCAGTCCTCTTGGTAGAGCAAGAACCGGCCTGGTCCAACACCTGCAATCCTCATGGTAAAGCGAGAATTGACCTGGGTCCAACACCTGCAGTCCACATGGTAGAGAACCAACCTGGTCCAACACCTGCAACCCACATGGTAGAGAGAGAACCGACCTGGTCCAACACCTGCAATCCACATGGTAGAATCAATGTGTCTTTATGAAAGAAGATCTAAACATTTCTATTTTTAAAATGTTTCCTCTAAGATGCACATGTTTGGGTCTTGCTGTGTAAAGAAGATTCAGTCTGACAATGTTGGCTTTAGTTGGGCTTCAGGTCTGACTGTCCCACGGAAAAGGCTCACTGGCCTCTGATTCCTGCCTGTGTCTTTCCTAGGAGCCTCTGAGAGAGGCCAATGGAGAGGAACTTTCAGCTAAGCACACCCCACCCACTTCCATCTGGGGAACTCTACTCATTTCAAATGGACACCTACCTGACACGGGCTTTTTTGTTGAGCCAGAACAGTGCCTCATTAATCCTAGGCTGAGGAAGGAGGGTTGCCATTATTCTCAGATTTAGTGAGTTTTAGGGCAGCCTGAACTAGCAATTCTCTGTCTTGAAATAAATAAACAAGCACAAAACAAAACAAAACAACAAACAAACAAACAAAAACGAAACAAAAACAAAACCCAACCCAGTAAATTTTAAATCACTTTCCCACCTGCATGGCAGCCAACCCTTCATTCTGTTCACAGCCAAAGATAAAATGATATTCGAGTCCCCTCTCTTAGGCATATCAGCCTTTGGAGCTCAAGGTACTTGGTTGCCTTGCGGCTTCAGTTGTTTGGTGAGATCTGAGAAGAGCCATGATTGTGCAGATGCCCTGCTTTTGTTTTCTTCTTCCACTGTGTGGATCTGTGTTCTCTGATGGCATCCAACAACCTAAGTGGAAACAGAACCTGCTGGAAGGCTTCAAACCACAAATGGATATTATCTGATTCGCATTTTCAACCAGCCTCTGGCTGCTTCATGGAAAAGGCATTCTAGGGAGGCAGGCGTGGAAGGAGGGGTTAGCAAGGAAGGAGTTTGGTCACAACAAGATGGCAGCCTGGACTAGATGGTACAAGCAAGAGGAGAAGGGAAGATTTGGGACACATTTGGTTTTATTTATTGAGACAGGGTCTCATGAATACTAGGCTAGCCTTGACTTGCTAGGTAGTCACGAGTGGCCTTGAATTTCTGACGTTCTTGTCACCATCTCCTGAGTGTTAGGAAGATACACGGACATTATCCCTCCTGGTTTGTGAGGTACCGGGGACCAATCCAGTGCTTTCTGCATGGCAGACAAGCATTCTACAACCAAGTTGCTTCCCCAGCCCTTAAAAGCAAACTAAGAATACTTAATGAGAGACTAACGAAAGGAATGAGGGGCAGGAAAAGCTAATGACTCTTGGTAGAGGGGCTGAATCTTATCATTTTCCGGTAGGAGAACAGACCTGGTTAGAACACGGAACCTAGGTTCTAGGCTGGACGCGAGGGATGGCTAGCTATAACTCTTTATTTCAACATGACTCAGAATCACCACAAAAGAGAACCTTAGTGTGGAACTGTCTAGATCAGTGATCTGGTTAGTTTTGTCAACATGATCACAAGTTCGATGGGATGAGGAACCTTAGCTGAGAAAACACCCCCAGCAATTCCCTGTAGACAAGTCTATGGGCATTTTCTTGCTTCCTGATTGGTGTGAGAGGTAGTGCTACCCACAGGAAGGTGGTCCTGTATTGTATGAAAAAAGATGGCTGAAAAAGATCAAAGCAACTTTGAGATTTCATCTTATTCTAGTGGGAATGATAGCGAGAACAAAACCACGGGCAGCAAACTCTGGAGGAAAGGGAACCCCATTCTCTCTGGTGGGAAAAATTATGTAGCTATATTTTAATTTCAGAAAATAAAAAAATATTAATTAAAAGTGTAGAAAGCAGGCTGAGCAAGCTAGTAAGTAGTGTTCCTGCACACCCCGCCTGAGTTCCTGCCTTGAGTTCTTGTGCTGATTTTCCTTCATGATGGACTTTGAGATAGAAGGGGAAATAAGTCCTTTCCCTCCAAGTTGCTTTCGGCCATGGTGTTTATCACAGCAATAGAAAGCAAACTAAGACCATGGGGCTGGCTTGCGAGGAATTGTCTTGGTTGCTTTAGCTGAGATGGAAAGACCACCCCTCGGGTTGGATCCTGGACTATATTGAGGCATGGGTCTAGCACAAGTGAGCACACAAGAGTTTATTTCCTTCTGCTGACTGAGGATGTAATGTGATTGGATGCTTCAGGGTTCTGCCCTAACTTTCCCACAGCGATGGACTGTGAACTGTTAACTAAAGCAAACCCTTTCTTCCCTCAGGGTCAGGGTGTTATCGCAGCAGCAGAAATGGAGCTACTACAAAGTGCGAAGTTCTAGAGCAAGAGCCCAGGGCACAGGGAAATTCTGATTTGACCATTTATCTGAGAAAGTTCAATCTGGCAGTCTTGGGGCTGGATGGGATTGACAAGGGAAGGGGTATAAACAGAGCACTGTCCACAACTGAGTCTGGGGACAGTTACTGTTGCACACAGGATGGACAAGGGAACATGAAGGAGACACAGAAATGTGGTCAAGGACAGAGAAGAAAGACTCCCTTATTGGGTCCCTTGAAGGTGATTTTAGTCTATATTTGGTAGTCATTAGCTATTAGCCATTTGCTATCTGTCATGCGACTATAATAGACTACTTGAAAAAAAGAAAACTAAGGAAGGAAGTGTTGCTTTTGGCACAATTCCAGTGGCGAAGTCCTCCAGAGTGGGGGAGGTGAGGCAGCAGGAGCGTGATGTTTCTGGTCACCTTACACCCACAGTCAGGAAGCAGAGAGTACCGAGTGCCCGTGACCAGCTTGCTTTCTCCTTGTGTTTGATCCAGGACCCCAGTCCATAGAACGGTGGCACCCACATTCAAAGCGGGTCTTCTCACCTCACTAGACAACCCCTCAGAGACACACCTGAAGTTTCTCTCCTAGATGACTTGAGATTCTGTAAAACTGAAAGCATTAGCCACCGTGGGTAACCATCCATAAGTCACACAACATCGTATTTTGTCCAAACTTTAACGTGAGAGAATGAAACTCTACTTTCTCTTTGACGATTAAGAGAGTAGAGTTTCTAGTTGCTTCTAGAATCTGAGGCCAGGCTCTTTCTCTGATGCCAAGTAGAAGCCTGCTACTGCTAGACAGGGGCAAGAAGATCTCGTTTTCATAAGAGTTAAATTTCTGGAAGGAAGTTCTGATGTTCCTATCCCACACGATGAGAATGAGCCCTCCCGAGAAGGTGGCTTGGTGTCTTGCTGCTGTGCTGTGTGCAGGAACATCTCACTGAGATCTTACCAAGCTTTTCAGTGTGTGTGTGTGTGTGTGTGTGTGTGTGTGTGTGTAGAAGAGAGAAAGACAGAGACACAGAGAGGACCCACTGTTTCTCTCAAACTCCTTTCACCTCTCCTCTGCGGCACACGGCCCTGGCCTGATGGGTACCGGCTGCCATGGACAGCTCTGCCTTGGTTTCTGCATGTGTTATTGTGAAAGAGGAGATTCGCTCTGTTGAGTAAGAGAAATGCGGCTAAAGAAAAAGCTTGGTAGCAAGGCCCATCAACCTCCTCTGTGGGTAGTGACCTTCTTCCTTAACCCCGGTAATGTGTTGTTTTGGGTTTTAAAAACAAACCACAAATCTCACAGTTCTTTCATTTGGCTTTTGAATTGTACATAGACTTAAACTCACTAAAAGACTTTAGAAGTTTTAAAAAAAATACTGTCGTGTTTGGACTTTTGAAAAAAAAATTCAGGAAATCAAGAATGATATTATAAGGGCCGGGGACATAGTTCAGTTAGTAGAGTGCTCATCTTGCATGCAGCCCGGATTTCATCTCCAGTCCCACGCAGGCTGAAAGTTGTGGTGCTTGTCCATAGCCTCATCCCTCAGTAGGTGAAGGAAGGATGGTGGATGCGTTCAGGACCATCCTGGTCTACACTGTTTCAAAATAAAACAAAACAAAGTAGCGTTTTATTGGAAATGAGAGAATGGACACGGAGGAGGGGGTTAGTTTTACCAAAGTAGCAAACACCATGATCTACTATGCTACTGTTTCCTAGCAACTGTAAAGGGACATGGGCTTCAACACAACCTAAAACATAGCACTCCTACCCAAAAATCTATCACAAAAGCTTAAGAAATGAACTCTGCTAGGATACAGGCCACCGCTGAGTTTCCAAACTATTATTTTTCTCTCTCCTAAAATACATAAAGCTGAAACCCATCTTGATCATCCTCTTTGGAACCAAGAACAGCATGTAGATTAAGACAGCCACTTTTCTTAGTTCAGACACTTCTCTCTTCTTGTGCCATTTTAAGGATCGTGATTCTCTGTCAAACCCCAGACAGTGGGCTGCTAGGCAGCACCATGGAAGGTGGTCCCATGCAGTTGTCAACAACCACAGACTCTTTTCCTTGTTCTGTCCTTCCACCCACATCCAGAGAGGGGAGATACTGGTAGGAACAGAGCACTGACCATAGCGCATGTTGCCCCAAACTGAGAAGTACCTTCCCGTTTGTGGAGTGGAACTCCAGCTGTTTGCTGGTCTACACCTATAATCTCAGCACTCCAGACTCTGAGGTGGGAGGATTGTGAGTTCGAAGCCAGTGTGGGTTATATAGCAAGACTATGTCTCAAAAACTAGACCAATAAAAGTATCCACGGCTCCTTCTCCTTACACATTGCCTCTCTTTAAGTGACATTGTTTGTTTTGGTTCGTTCATGTGTTTGTTTCATTTGAGAGAGCAGAAATAATTAAAATCAGGATGGGATCCCCAGCAAACCTGTATTGTGTGGCTCTACTTCAAAGTATGTTAGCTCAGATCACTTCATGGGATGTGGTCTGTAAATTTATAAGAAAAATAATGGTTTGGGTTTTAGAGACTTCATATTTCTAGGTTGGCAAGGAGTGCCACTCTCCCTCTCCTTTTCTGAAGACCTCTGACTATGACCTGATTATTGCAGAACTATTTCCGGCCTCACAGCTGGGCAAATTCCCTGGGCAGCCACGGAATGGTTCGCTTTTGCGTGGCACCGAGCTCCACTCCTTGCTGACAGGTACAGTCTGTGAACTGTCTTGCAATCTATTTCTGTTAGTTAGTTAGTTAGTTAGTTAGTTAGTTAGTTTTTTAGTCAGAGTCTTTCTGTGATGTTCTTGGCTGTCCTGGAATTTGCTATGTTCACAGACATCTGCCTGCCTCAACCTCTCAACTGCTGAGGTTAAAGGTGTGTGCTACCATACCACACTTGGCAATTATTATCTCTATTCTAAGTTATGCCAACCCACACATGGAATTTAGCCCTGTTCTTTAGTTAAGGTATGTTCATACATGTGTTCACACATACATGCACAAGTGTACAACCATTTGGATGAATCATGAGTGTTACAGACTGAGTGTCCTTCAGAAAGTAAAGTAGAAATACCTGTTTTACAGGTCAGAGCTCCCAGAGGAGCAGGGCTCTAAATGATTCATGCAACTTCTTGACTCTACAATCATATAAAAAAAGAAATGACAAAGGAACGGGTAATCTCACGTTCACTGCCACTGGTTGCGATATGCGTCTTTGGTTACTGTTGGAGACTCGCCACTCCAGATGGAAACCGAGTCACTTGTGGGCTACCACAGGTTATCAACATGCATGCACCTCTGTGTTCATGTGTGTGTGTGCTTGTATGTGTATAATCTGCCGTAATCGACAAGGTACAGTAATTGAGTGAGAGTTAACTACAGAGAGGGAGCTGGTCATTCTTACCGGATGTTTTTGATCTGTGTGAACTCTCCAACTGCTCATGAGTCAAGCTGTAAGTGACCCTAGACAGCGGCATACAGGTACTGTTACTCCAGACAGACACCCCGAAAGCAATCTAGACGATACTTCTGCTTTAAGGATACTAACTTTTTCCCTGGTGTCCCCTAGAATAAAAACCTCCACACTGGCTTTAAACACTTGCCCTGAATCAACAGTCCGTCCTATAAAGAAGTAACTAGAAGGGCCAGAGAACAATGATCCAGTACAAAGACTGGACTGGAGATTAGGGAGCTGGTGCAGTTGCTGCAGGGCAGCACCAGTGTAAAACGCCCAACATGGCAGTAGGCATCCCTAAGTTCAGGCTGAGGAAGCAGTGATAGGAAGTCCTGAGGGTCGCTCACCAGTCAGGGTAGCCAACTGGAAAGCTCCAGATTGGGTCAAGGATGGTGTCTCAGAAAACACTCAGAGAGTGTTGTTGGAAGATTCCCAATTTCTGTAGCATGAGGACCTGCTTGTTAGGGTTTCTTTCCTGCCTAGTTCCCACAGCCATTTAGCCCTAAAGAATCACACAGAAATCTACATTAAATATAAACTGATTGGCCCATTAGCTCAGGCTTCTTATTAACTCTTGTAACTTATATTAACCCATTCATATCTATGTCAGTCACATGGCTCGTACTTTTTTTCAATGGGGTAGGTCACATCCTGCTTCTTAGGTGGTTGAGACAGAACTGGGAGGAATGGGCTTCCTCTTTCCTAGAATTCTCCTGTTTTCATCACCCTGACTCTACTTCCTGTTTGATTGACCTGCCTATACTTCCTGCCTGGCCAATCAGCGTTTATTTAAAACATTATTGGCAGAATATAGACAATTATCCCACACCACTTCCCTCGCCTTTTTTTTTTTTGTAAACAAAGGAAAATATCCATAGTCCATTTTTGGGGGCAATGTAGGCTACTTCCAGCTGGTTGAGGGTGCTGATAGTCTTATGGGGACCTAAAGAAAATTTAGAGTTATGATCAAGTCCTGATGTCCACCTCAAATCTGGCATTGGCCTGTGCATCCTCATATATACAAACATGTACAGACACAGGCGCTTGCATGCACATACACACTTACACACACACAGAGGTTGGAGAAAAGGTGGACGAGAAACCCAGATTCCTACAGAGAAGAAAAGGAGCACAGTGAGGTGGCGTCAAGGGCCTAACATTTAAACCAGTATTAACCTGGTGCTGACCTGGAAGTCAGAGGCCTCCACTAATAGCCTGGCTGCATGGCATCCTTTCCATCTATCCGGATGGAGAGGCACGTGAGACCAGTAAGAAGAGCACAGTTCCTGCTTCTCCCCAAGGATCAGGCTTCAAGTCCCACCATCCCACACAATTACACAAACATGCCTATCCCCATCTTCCCCTGAGAACAGGGGCACCCCACCCTCTGGCTCCTCCAATGTCTGCCTCCCACAGTGGGTACCAGACAGCTCTGTTCCCAAGCGTAGCCTTCTTCCCGGGCTGTGAGACTGCGTTATTAATAAACTGCAGTTGATGTCACCTGCCCACTGACAGGTGCTGTGCGTAGGGTAGGACTGCCTTCATCATAACCACGTGAAGAGGAGGCGCTCAAAACCGTGTAGGTGCGGCGTCAGCTGCTGGAGGTGCCCTCTGAGGAGCTGCGCCGCCCTGGGCAAGGGCTTGTCGTCATGTGTGCCGTCCAAGCCTCAACGCAGAAGCTGTTGGAGCAGTTGAGGTACTTGTTTGCCTTGATTTACTTACATTTCCTCTTTTTTTGGAAGAATTCTTGTCAACAACATGAATTTTTGCATTTCAGGGCCAGCTCTGTCAGCGAGAAAAGAACTGCCCACCAGTGCAGCTGTGGGCTCCTGGCTGAACAGGAAGAGCGGGCCATCATCTCCCCGTGTTCCCACGTGATTGCTAGTGAGTTTTTACAACATCAAATGAGGCTGGAGTGGGGGGAAGGATGTATACTCTTAATCGTGCTGTTGAGGTCTTACATGCATATTTGGAGAATTTGGAGCAGGCTGTGTGTATCCAGTGGGACAATAAAACAAAGGACCAGTTAGGAACCAAGACACCTTCCCTTCAGGAAACCCGGAAGTAAAAGAGTGCGTTGAAGACAACATCCTCCTGATGTGTGGGGGTCATAATTCCTATCTTTGTAAAAGGGCACATCATGACAGTCCTGTGACTGTGAGCTGGGGTGGGGCAGCAGTGTGACATTTACTGAATGTCATTTTCAGTTGGAGATGAGGGTATAATCAGAAGGGATTAGAACGCATGCCTTTTAACCACCTTGATCCACTGCCCCACCCCCATTTCTGTTGACAACATTTTGAAACAAGTTTTATGTGTTTCCCACCCACCCCATACCTTTTAAAAAGTGTATTTATTCCTATGCAATTTCGTATACATATGTGTATATAATTTACATTGATCATAACATCCTTTTATCCGCTCTCACCCTTCTGGGTTCTGATGAACCAGTTCTTTTCCTTAGACGACCCCCCCAACCTTCCTACATATTTTTGTTGTGTGTCTGCAGCCCAGCTGATCTAATTAGGCTTGCTTTGATGAGCATGGATAGGCATTATTTACTTGGGCAGGTACAACTCCCCAGTGTCTATATCTCTGAGGAATATTACTTGTCTCTACCAGCTACCATTAACAGCCTACTCAGGGCTGCTCCTCAGGGAGCAGTGGGGATCTCATGAGCCTCTCCTGCACTTCTGATGGACTGTTGATGGGCTTGGGCTTGTACAAGTAGCTATGGCTGCTGTGAGTACATGGGTCAATAGCCACACCATGTCCAGAATACAGCATTTTATGGAGCTTCCCCTCCTCCAGATCGCAGATTCTCTCTAGTCCCTCTTCCACGATGTTCCTTATTTCTCTAGTTGTTTGTGTTTCGTTGTTGTTTTGAGACAGGGACTCACTCTGATCTGTAGCTGGTCTGGAACTCATTATGTTGCCCTAGCTGTCCTGGAACTCACTCTGTAGACTATCTGACCTTGAAGCACAGAGATCCATCTGCCTCTGCTTTCCGAGTGCTAGGATTAGAGTCATGAACCACCACAGTTAGCATCCTTTTCTGTTTAAAATGCTTTTGTTTATCTGCTTGCTTGCTGGGTCACACGAAAGGGTTGTACACATCCAGTTTGTTCACAGACAGCCCAGCGTGAGTCTTTTAAGAACAGAGTGTCCACAAAGCACGTGAGACAGCTTGATCTCCGTCACTAATTGTCCTAGTTCCTTTTTATCCCTGTGACAAAGCACCAAAGAAAGCATTTGGCTGGCTTACAGTTTTAGAGGTTTAGAGTCCATTGTGGTGGAGCAAAGGCGTGGGGACAGGAAAAGCTGAGAGCTCACATCCTGATCTGCAAGTAAGAGACAGAAGGAAGCACACTGGGAGCGGTGTGAGTCTTTTTAAGCTTACCTCAGGTGACACCTCCTCTAACAAGACCAGCCTCCTCCCAGTCCTTCATGTATAGTTCCGCTAACTGGGGATCAAGAATTCAAACATATGAGCCTATGGGGACCAGTCTCATCACAGAGAGAGAGAGAGAGAGAGAGAGAGAGAGAGAGAGAGAGAAGAGAGAAGAGAGAAGAGAGAAGAGAGAAGAAAGAGGGAGGGGAAGGGAGAGGGAGAGAGGGGGAGAGAGGGGAAGAGAGAGAGAGAGAGAGAGAGAGAGAGAGAGAGAGAGGAGAGAGAAGAGAGAGAAAACTATTCTTGGGGGTTACATGAACAAACAAATACTCATTCCAAATAGTGAACCAATGGCAAAAGTACAGATTCCAGGATGACCTGACTACAAAGTTCAGCTTGGTGAAACAATGAGATTTTGGGGTCACTTACAGGAATATGGAGGAAGGGTTACCTACAGGGGCAGAAATCACTTGAAAATAGTTGCATCATTCAAAGCTACAGCGGCACGGGTGACATGCCATATGTCGGGGAACTGGAGAGTACTGCACAACTTGCAAGCAAGGCTGGAGAGTGTCGAGGAAAACTGGTCTAGGCCTCTGCAAAGTAGCTCAGCTCCTCTGAGAGATTTTTGGGCAGCTCAGATAGTTTGAAAGTTTTCTAGGTAGTCCAGCCTATCTGAGTGTCTTCTTAGCAGCTCTCCTGGTGAAAGCCTGTCTCTTGGTAGTCTTGACTGCATATATATTCTTGGAAAGGGAGGGCCTGCTGAATCTGCTCAGTTTCAGGGACTTCCTAAAGGATTTTAGTTGTTTACTTCCGCAGAACCTTCCCTATAGGATGGACTGTTTCACCTCCCTTCAGAATAGTGGTTTCAACCTTCCTAATGCTGTGACCTTTTAATTCATTTCCTCATGTTATAGCCACCCCCAATCATAAAAGTATTTTTGTTGCTACTTAACTGTAATTTTGGTACTATTATGAATTGTAATGTAAATATCTGTGTTTCCTGATGGTCTTAGGTGACCCTTGTAAAACAGTTCGGGGTTGAGAGCTGATGCTTTAGAACACCCTGTGTCTTAATGAGCTTTCCTCTAAGACCCAGGTTGCTCTTTGGTAGAAAACTGCTACACAAAAGAGTGAGTGAGTGAGTGAGAGAGAGAGAGAGAGAGAGAGAGAGAGAGAGAGAGAATTTTTTGTAGGGCGTCCCATCAGCACACCCAAGAACTTTGACACTGCTTTGCTAGCATCGGCTAATATATGGCTCAACTTCAAGTTCCTATTTTGTTCTTTTGTAAGAAATAAGCTGGGTGGTGGCAACACACACCTTTAATCTTAGCACTCGGGAGGCAAAGGCAGGCAGAGTTTGAGGCCAGCCTGGTCTACAGAGTGGAGTTCTAGGACAGCCAGGGCCACACAGAGAAATCCTATCTCAGAAAAGCAAAACAAAAAAGAAATGAAGGGGGCTGGAGAGATGGTTCAGAAGCTAGGAGCGTTGACTGCACTTCCAAAGGTCCTGAGTTCAATTCCCAGCACAGTGGCTCACAACCATCTATAATGAGATATGGTGCCCTCTTCTGGCATGCAGGGACATATGCAGGCAGACCACTTTATACTTATAAATAAATAAATCTTTTTTTTAAAAAAAGAAAGGAAGATAGGAAGAAAGAAAGAAATGCTGCATTACCAACATTGTTTTAAAAAACAGACTGAGCCGTTGAGTCTAAAACTGATTCACAAGAAGTAGACATTGAAAATGTCATTGCCATCTTATTTCTTTTGGAAGGGACTCTAGCCAGCCCAAGTGTGACAAACATGGCTCTGGAAGGCCTTGTCCTTCTCCTTCATTCCTTCTGCCTTGCTAAAAACCATTAGATTGCATTCCTAAAGTTAGCCACCAACATCTATTCCCTTATTTGGCCACTTCCTCCTCCTAAGGCTGACTATCAAGGTCCAGCTATCAATGTATTCAAGTCCAGCAAATCAAAAGCACCCTTTGGCTCACTTAATTAACATGCCCCATTAAAATTAAACACCTCATCCATTGGATTTCCCCTTGTACCTTTATAAACCGCCAGCTTCCTATGTGCCATGCCTGTCTCCTGTCTATCTAGAAGCAGTTCTTTGTCCCCCTCCTGGGTAAATACCCCTCCCCACTCTCTCTCATTCCCATCTCCTTCTCCTTCACCCTCCATCTCCTGTCTTTGTCTCATAGTTTCTGCTCTTTGTCCCTCTGGGGCAAATAAATCTGCTTTGTGCTGAGAACTTGGTCTTGGGGTTTCCTGAGTCCATATGTATTCCTTTCACTTTTCATCATTTACAAGTTTCTAAAAGAGTCTAAGTTGACTGAAAATTTAAGTGGTGTGATTGCCTCTTGATATAATCTAATGGCTATAATTGCTTTTTTCTTTGCAGTACATCAAATAAGAGCACATCTTACATACGACAGCATATTCTAGGCGGCTGTCATTCCAGAGCCAAGAAGAAAATAAGCCGGTAAGTGAATCTTGTTAAGAGTTCTGAAGTGTGACTGTGTGCCTGGCTTGCTTTCTCTCCTGGACTCATCTCTATGGAGACAGCCTGACTCTCATGGTCCTTCCTGTTCAAGACTCCAGGCCAGTTGAGGCCAGGTATTGTAAAGAATGTGTCACCCTAAACATATCACTTGAACATAGGGACTTTTGTGAGTTGAAAGTATTTAGAAGCAGGCACAAGAATTGTTGGGAAGTTTCACCCAGTCTGCTCCTCCCATTCCAGACCCCAACCCGGAGAAAGTCTGCCATCTGCGGCTCCTCCCCTGAAAGGAACTTAAAGACTTCTCCTTGTGTTTTCTCTTAGTGGTTTCTCTTCTTCCCCTGGGACCACGAGGGAATGCTTTGCTCAGATTAATCCTGAACTTATTAATTTGGCCTGATCTGATTTATTACATCTGGGGAGAGACTTAATACCGAGCACAGAAACCTTTCAAGAATAACTGTCTACCTTCCTATAGTGGTTTGAACAAGAATGATCCCTATTGTGCCCAGGTCAGGGAGACCCCAAGAAGAGCATCAGAGACACAGATTCACAAACTATGTTAGGGACCTCGCCTCTCACACCCATGCAGCGGGGGCCAGAGGACGAGCCCCACCATTCTTAGGCAGGGTTTATAAAGGCAAAAACCCCACAAATCTACAGTTATGGGCATAAGGGATGCAGGTGACTCTCTGATTGTCTCCAGTCTAGGGGACTTTTCCCTTTGCTGATATCCACCTTGAGCAGCTGGGCTGCAGTCTAGGAAACTTCCTTCTCTGCTGATATCTGCCTTGGGGCCTAGCACAAAGTAGAGTTGGTTTTGTCCATTTAGCCCCTATAGTCTCATATATCTGAGTGCTTGGGCACCAGCAACTGGTAGTATTTTTAAAGAATCAAGATGGGTGGCCTTGCTGGAGGAAGTATGTCACTGGGGGTGGGTTTTGAGATTACAAAAGCGCAAGGCAAGTTTAGGCTCTTTCTCTCTGCCTGTGGATCAGGATGGAGAACGTTCTGTTCTTCTCCAATGCCATGTGTGTCGGGTGCTGCCATACTCCCTACCATGATGATGATGGACTAACCTCTGTAACTTTAAGCAAGGACTGGCTAAAAACTTATTTTTTTTATTTTATTTTTTAAAGATTTATTTATTTATTATGTATACAACATTCCTTCCATGTATGTTTGCAGGCCAGAAGAGGGCACCAGGCACCAGATCTCAATATAGATGGCTGTGAGCCACCATGTGGTTGCTGGGAATTGAACTCAGGACCTCCGGAAGAACAGTCGGTGCTCTTAACCTCTGAGCCATCTCTCCAGCCCTAAAAACTTATTTTTATGAGTTGTCTTGGTTGTGGTCTTCGCAGAAATATCAGTGACTAAGACACCTTCCTTATTTGCCCAAAAGCAGACACAGTTTTACCAGGGCCAACATGTCCCATTCCCCCCTCTCTACCACGAAGAATAAAATTTGAATCCTGAAGTTAACTTTAGACCCACGTCAGCCTGGAAATGCACTACAGGCTTCTATGTGACAAAACCCCATTTGTTGGCCTTCCTGGAAGTTCTTTCCTTCCATCTTGTCACTTCTCTAAAAGAATGCTGTCTTTGCTGGGCGGTGGAGGCGCACACCTGTAATCCTAGCAGAGGCAGAGGCAGGTGGATTTCTGGGAGTTCAAGGCCAGCCTGGTCTACAAAAGTGAGTTCCAGGACAGCCAGGGCTGCTACACAGAGAAACTATTGTTCTTTTTAAAAAATAATGATGATGGGATGGCCCCAGGCGGCTCGCGGAGTACGGCAAGGATGGCCGTGAGTCCCTGCAGCGCCATGCGGCCGGGGGAGTCAGGTGGACGGTTACGGCGGATAAAAGGCTCATAGGACATAGTATTATTTAAAAAAGAGGGAGACATTTATTGCTTAAAGAAGAGAAAAACAGAGAGAACAAAGACACACGTACACACGAGACGAGACAAACACACACACGCACACGCACGCGCGCGCACACACACACACACACACACACACACACACACACACACCAGAGAGAGAGAGAGGAAGATGGCGGCGAGGGGAGGGTCAAAAGTGGCTGGGATGGGCGTGGTTAGTTCTTAAAGTGTCCCAATGGAATAACATTCCCGGATCCTTTTTATAATAAAAAGTAGGTTAGACATTACAGGTTGAAGGAATTGGGGCGGCGAATTCTCAAGACTGCTTCCAGCTGATTTGTGGGCGTCGTCTTTGGGGGGGGGTGTGGGGGTGAGGGAGATCCGAGAGAAGCTGGGTGTTGGTCACATTTTGGCATAGCTGGTCTCTGCTCCCGACAGGACAGGTGTCTGTGGCATGAAAATGTCTGGTGTCCCTTGGACCTGGTTAGGGTGTTGGTAGAACAGAGGACAAAGTGATCCCCAGGGTCAGTGTGAAAGAGAGACCCTGCCTCAAAAACAATGGAGGAGATGGATACAGGAATGCACCTGATGCCAACTTCACACATGCACACACGCACGCACACGCACACACACACACACACAAACACACACTCACGCACACACACACCACACACAGACACACACCACACATGAACACACAACACACATAGACACACAATACACATAGACACACAACACACACACATACCACGCACACACATGCATGCATGCACACAAACTACAATTTGAATGCTTAAATAATTGCTTTTATTATCAAAGTCACATTAAACAAACAACAAACCCCCAACCAGTTATAAAAATTCTCATAGCTGCTTGTCTTAGCAGATTTCCTTCTACCTTTCTATTTTGGGTAGCAGAATCCCAGACTTTGCCATAAAGGCCTGGGCACATGGCCTGGACAAGCAAACTGAAGAATCCTGACCTAACAAGTCAGTACCCCTCACTCTGATGTCGTCAGCTTCGCTTCCACAGTGTTGGGGACAAAGCTTTCTTAACAGGGGAGTTGCTGAATGTGGTCTATGTGTTCAGTACAGGGGTGCCAGCACTCAAAGAGGGAGGGGGAGGGGTGATGGGGGAGGGGATGCTAGCGCTGCAGAATTAAGCCGAAGAGAGGGAGAGAGAGGCAAGCAGAGTGGGGCGCAGGGAAGGTGGGTGGCAGTCGGTTCCCTGTTCCTCTCTTCCTCTGATATTGGATGGGTGCCCTCAGTGCCCGTCACTCCCTCATTTTAACCTAATCTGCTTCTAGTTTCTGCCAACTGCTGTCAAAGGCATTGCAAGTCACACCCATCCTCCAAGTTGCGAAATGGCCCCTGAGCAAGATGTCAGGGAACCTTGGCTGCCGTTTCTGTTTGCTTACGAGCTGTGTTTTCTCTGCTTCCAAAGGTTTTTGCTCAGGAAATACATTTGCTTCTGAACTACTGGGAAACAAAACAACAGCTAAACAAACAAACAAAATAATAAAAAACCGAACAAACCCAAAGCCGTGGAAATGAACTCAGTTCTGGACAGCATTCTTTGCATTTCACCGCAGTCGTGGTTGGCTCTTTCATCAACGTATACAACTTGACACACAGACTAATGCACACCCCCAGCTCCGGCACACCACGTCCTCTTCAAAGATTTCAAAGTGAAATAATTACAGAGTGAAGGCAGTAATGGCTGATGGATGAGAGGTGCCGGCGTTATGGTAATCCGATACACCGTAGAAGGGCTGGGGCAGGCTGAGGGGAACCTCTGCCAGAAGGCAGCCACTTTCAACCGTACACAACAGCAGCAAGGCTTGTGTGGATCAAAGCAAACACATCCACCGCCATCCCTGAGGCTGAACTTTGGCTCCTTCTGCTCCCTAGTCTCCTGGCCTGGAAGGCCTGTCAGGAGTAATTAGGTTGCTAAGGACATTGTTGCCCTCAAGCGAGCTAGGAAAGGAAGGCCCTTCGCCTGGAAGGTGTGATAGGGCAATTTGCTTGAACACAGATATAATAGACACATGAGATATATACACAGATAGACCAGACACATGAGATAGATATATACACAGATAGACCAGACACATGAAATAGATATATACACAGATAGACCAGAGATAGATATAAACAGACCAGACACATGAGAACTGGAACAGACAGAGCTGGGAGCAAGGACACCTCATTTCTCATTATAGGCTTAAAACTAAACTTCAGTTTGGAGAGAAATTTGACTGGTGGCTGCCAGGAGGTCAGATATTCCTGACCCTGATAGGAGGAGGTACATATTGAAGGTGAGGTCATGTCCAAGGGTAGCTAGCTGAGCTTGGTTCTTGACCAAAGACTACAGACTACAATATGTCTGTCTGTGTGTACCCTGTGCTTCTCTCTAGGTAGTAGGGATTTAGGGATTTCATGGAGTTTCTTTTCGTTTGTTTGTTTGTTTTTCTGATCCGATAGAAGATAGGAACTTTGCTTAGGGTATATGTGAGTGTATGTATATGCAAGTGTGTACCTTGTCTGGGCCAGATCAGACCTGATCTTCGGTCTGCTTTCTGGTGAGTGGTCCTTTCTCTTCCTAGCTCTCTTCTACCCCTGTCCTTATCCGGACTCTCTTTATCCCTGTGACCACTTGGTGTAAGACAAATAGTTGCTTCTACTTTCAGACAGCCTGAATATCCTGCCCCCTTAAGCGTCCAGCAGTGCCATTGTCCTTCTCTTGTTCCTCCAGAACGTTCTGTAGCTCCCCATTGTCTTTCTGTCCTGGGAGAACTGGTTTCTCTGAATCTCGTCTGTGACTGAAGCAGGGTACGGTGTCAGCCTGATCAGAAGCAGAGATAATTTCCACAACCCCTGGACGCATTGCCAGGCCAGGCACAGAATACATGAGCAGCAAGACTGTTGCTCCTCGTCAGCTAATAGTGTTTGGTGAGTCCGTGCCATGACTATAGCATCCCAGGGACCCCAACTTCCTTAAGAACTTCCCTGACGTCCTCTGCATCCCTGGTTGCACCGGGTCAAGCTCACTGAGATGTGTGCCAGGAAACTGGGAAGTGAGGAGACTGGCATCTAGAAGGGTCCAAGTATTTCGGCATTAAAACATATGTACCCATGAGCTTGGTTCGCCCTGGCCTCTGCGGTCGCCAGCAGCCCACTGTCTACACCTCCACATTGTCCCTTAGGCAGCGAGTTTTCTCAGTTCCACTCAGGACACTTCCACGCAATGTTCAGGCTTGTTATTTGACTATAAGGACCAATGGGCCCCTTACCTCGTTTACACGAGACAGGGCTTAGAAACCGAACACGAGAGATTGAACATCCTCAAGTCTGGATTTGTGTCCACACATCCCAACTGTGGGCTGGCTTCCTGGGTACCAACACAGGTGTGTGTCATTGTTTAGTTACAAGGAACAGAAGTGCTACGCCTTGATATAGAAAGCCCACAGCCGCCAGGCTACTCAAATGTGCAGCATAGGCTTTGAGACTCACCATCTGACTGTTCTGTTGCCTTTCTTACTGCGTGTGCTTTCCCAACACAACACACACCTGGCATGCTGCAGGCACATGCTTACGCTGATTGTAAATCTATGTCTTCTGCTTGAGCGGCATCTGAATTCTGTAGGCTCTTAGTTATGATCTTCGCGTGTGCTTAGAGGCCTTCCTAGAATGTTCCCTGCCTCTTTCTGATTAACTCCAACCCTGCACTTGGGATTCCTCGTCAGGGGCTTTAATGGATTTTGCCCTGATTGCAAGCCGACTTGAAAGCATCTGTCATGTGCACACAGTGCATGACCCACTGGACGCGCTCATCACTGTTCACTAGCAGCTGGCACATTTATTTCCTGGGCTACATTTTATGGACCAGGACATCATCATGTGTTGTTGAAGCTAAAAAACGTTTCTTGAGCTGGGTGGTGGTGGTGCACGCCTTTAATCCCAGCACTTGGGAGGTAGAGGCAGGCGGGTCTCTGTGAGTTCAAGGCCAGTCTAGTATACTGTGAGAGAGTTTTGGGACAGCCAGGGCGACACAAAGAGAAACTCTATCATGAAACAAACAAACAACCAAATAAAGCAAGTTTCTTGAAAGAATAAATGAGTGTATTTCTTCCCAAATAGGTTCCTGTTGCAGAATCACGTGCATGAACTTGGAATATGAGCATTAGTTTGTTTGTTTTTTACTTTTTTTTTTTTTTTTTTTTGACGCAGGGTCTCAGGTACCCTAGCCTGGCCTCAAAAATGTGTAGTTGAGGAGGAGCTACTGCTTGTTTATAGGGTCATCCTATGACCTCACTCACCTTCGGGGCAAGGGACAGCTCAACTCATCCATGGTCATCCCGTGAGTTAAGATGTCAGTTGCCAGAATGTGCTGAACCAGGGCCCAGGTAAGCTTTTTCAGGAGTCAGTTCCAAACCAGTGTGTTTCAAGTGTAATCTTGGCCGTTGTGACTGGGAACTCTGAGTAGAGAAATCAAGGCGAGGTGTATTATGGTCCTCCAAGCGCAGCTCAAAGCAAGCCTCGCCTTTGAGTGGGTTTTTATGTGGATACCTTCTCCCTGCTATGGTCTTCAGTCCCCCTCACCCACATGCCAGAGCTGAGTTATTGGCAGTGGCGTGATTACTTGCCTCCAGGGGATAAGCTTTTAATCACCTAAAAGAGCTGTTGGCCTCCTCTAAAAACACTTCAATAAAGTAGAATTCGGCCCTTGTCAGTCCCAGGCTTTTTTGTGCCAAGATGCATTGAAGCCAGAAACCAGGGTCAAAAAGTTACCGAGAACTGGCCTAGCTCAGACGCCAGCTACTATGGTATGTACTTCTTAAAATGTTTGTGCGTTTTAGCTGCTCCTTCCCCTAGTGATATTGGTATCTGTTCTTCTCTGCCTAGTTTGGCCAGGGCAGCTGTCATGAAGGACGGACAGGCTGAATCATCACTCTTGGCTCACATCAGGATTCCTGGTGTCTGAGATGGTTCGTGTGGAAGATGCAAATCAGGGAAGCTGGAATCTGCAATCGCCAGGGAACCGGCTTGGAAAAACAGGACCTTTAAGGCTGTGTGCCTTCGCGGAGGCTGTGTTCAGTGTCCACTAGATGGCGCATTGACATAGGCACACGCCATGTGTCTTCTGGACTCTGAGGGACCCAGTCATGACTTACCTATCCCGAACAAAACTGGGAGTTGGTTGCTAGTGAAAGTATATGCAGGGGTGGCAAATGAATCTGTTTCTTAAATTTCCACATACATATTATGAATATTGTATGAAAAAAATTTTTATGTTGGGCTAAGAGTGAGCAGACGTAGAAATGCGAAGGTGCCGCTCTGTTAGGTGAGGAAACACCATTCAAAGCACCCCCTCTGGTATTTAGAAACTGTATCCTAGTATTTAGGCAGAACATATGCCACGCAGCTTTTATGCTTTTCCAGGTGTGGTCTTCCTTGGCATCCATCCATTTCTTTGTCCTTGCGGTGATGTAGGAGGTAAGGGCTATTTCATGTGTACAGCTGCCCTTCTGCAGCCATAAAGGATTGTTTCTCGGACCACCACAGATGCAACATCCGAAGATGCTCCAGTTTCTTGTGGAAAATTTATCTATTATTTGCATGAACTCATGTAATATTTATAACACCCACCGAGAGAGAGCAAATGCTATGTGACTTGTTATGCTGTGTTGTTTAGGCACTAACGACAATCTCTACAGAGTCAGCCCCATTTCCAGTCCACTTTAGCCTAAGGTTCATTGACTATGCAAATCCTGCAGACAGAAAAACTTGAGTAATGGAGAAGCTGAGTTATTTGTCTAAAGACAAAGAGCCAGTGAGTGCTGGAGCTGAGCCTCAAACCTAGAGAGCTTGGTTCCCTCTGAAGTCCATGCTCTCCGTGTCGGTGCTAAAACACATCGTGGAAGGCCAGGAGTGTGACTGCAAAGCCAGCTTTGATGCTTTCTCACTGCCAATAGCGAAGTTCTAACTCTTGGTTCCTTCTTCATCCCCAGCCGCCCCGCCCTCATTGGCCTCCCTACACTGGGATGGCAGTGTTCCTCAGAGCTCTCCCTCCCTCATCTTCTAGTTTCAATGTGAATGGCGCCACCCGCACAGAGATAGTGCTGGGCTGCATGGTGTTTTATCTGCAAGAAGAGCATTTGGTGAGCCGATGGTGCAGCTCAGTGGGCAGAGCGCTCCTCTAGCATGCACAGAGCCCTTGGTTTCGGTCCCCACAACTGCATAAACCAGATGTGGTGACTCAGACCTCCAGCCTCAGCACTTGGGAGGTGCAGACAGAAGGGTCAGAAGTTCACCTTTATCCTCAGCTACATAATGAGTTTAAGGCTATCCTGGGATATAGGAGATCTGTCTCAAACAAAAATCTCCTTTATCGATTAGGAAAATTAACATATCAAATCTTGTAGCAACTGAAGGATGCATAAACTATGCCTAAGGAGCTTAAATAGATACTCACCCTTCCTTCCATTTTCCGGTTTCCCCGGGATGTATTTAGGATGTATGCATCATTCCTGGTCCTGAGGACGATGCTAGCTCAGGAAGGCTGGTCCCCTTCATAGCATCACAGTTCGACAGGGGTGATAAACATAAATGCCACTGTGGTCCAGCTTGCCTGTCATGGCAGAAAGGTAAGATGCACTAGCCTGAAGTGGCACACAGAACAGACAGGAACAAGGTGGGGGGCTATGATACCTCAAAGTTTACCCCCAGTGACCTGTTTCCACTAAGCACGGGAAGCCCCACCTCCTAATGTCCTATGACCCACTGAAACAACCCGATTAGTTGTTCAAACTTGTGAGCCTGTTGGGGCATAGTCAACCCCAATAGAGGCAGTTAGTGGACTGGATACCAAGTAGAGTTGGTGCGCTGGTCAGCTGACATAGGACAATAGGCTAGGGGATGCAGAGGGGCATGGAGGGAGTTCCAGGGAAATTTCAGAAATCCTAAGAATACTACCTATATGTATGTATATATAAAATTACATATATGGAAATGACATATACCCATCTTTACTCCAGAAAATATTTGAAGTAGCAATGCTGGATTTGATAGCTAGGTTAAGTACAGAGATGGAGGGAAAAGAAAGCACCCAGCCACACTTGTCTCTGGCTTGGACAGTGAATGGGTGCTTATCCTTAATGGATAAAGGAAATATGATACAGTGTTCAAAAACACATCCCCACTCAATTTCCAGCCGTAAGTTTGACAGATTGTGGGCAACTTCGTGGCTACAAGCTTCTGCACATTGCGGAAAAAGTCAAGGCTGGGCTTGTGGAATTGCAAATCATCAGAATCATCAGGATATTGGTACAGGAGGATGGATGTCATTACAGATTTTGATTGAAAATATAAACCACGGAGAGGGAAGAGGCTCATGAGTGCCCACTCCTAACTGAGTTGGATTCAAATATTTAACTATTTAGTATCTTAAAGAATTGATGGCAGACTAATTGTTTTTCACTTTTCATGGAAAATTCTGACATCATCTAGAAAGCCTCACTAAGACATGAACAAAGAACATACTGTTTGCGGGTTTTTGGTTTTGAGACAGGATTTCATTATGTAGCCCAGGCTGGCCCAGAACTCTGGACTCCAGGCATATACTTTCTCAACTTCAGGATTTTCTTTTAAACCAACTTTTTCTTAAGCCTAAAATCCACTGTGTATTTTGTATTTGAGGGTTTCCCCCAGATTTATTGAAAACTGGCACGGACTGGAACACCTTGAGATTCCGGCAGGTGGTCAGCAGATTCCAGCCAAAGCTCTTCCTTGCCCTGTGCTGCTGATTTCAGAGGACTCAGAGAGAACATGTTTCTCTGGTAGGTGGAGAGATAGAAACGGCTGGAGCCAGCTCAGGCTTGTATTTATTTTAAAATGGCATAAATATTTAAAATATGATGTGTAAACTTGCTGTCAGGTCACTTTTCACTTCAAGGGGCTTTGACAGTTCCCTGTTAAGTCTGTCTAGGGGGCAGAGGAGGCTCCCTGGGTGTTCCCTGGAAGGAGTCAGCAAAGAGAGGTGCTTGCTACTCGGGTAGCCCTTTGCTCTTGACTTTGGCAAAATGAAGGAATGAAAGGCAGTCAGGCCAGAACAGGAGGCTGCTATGTAAGAGATCCCTTACTCCTCTAACATCAGGACGGTGGCAATAGCAACCCCAGAACCCTACCAGCTTCCAATCAACGCTGTCATTTCTCCATTTTGCATATGAGAGCATCAGGTTGGCCTTAGTTTCGTGGGTCTGCTTCCCTAGTTCTGGCGCTTCCGCAATCTAAAACACACAGCCTCCGGCAAGGGCAAGGTGAGGCCAGGCAGCTGCATTCCAGTAGTTGCCTGTTCGTCTCCTGTGGACCCAGGAGGTCACATGGACAAGCCCAAAGTCATTGGAGATAAAGATATCTTATAAGGAAGGGGAAAATAAACTGTAGTTAATGATTCACTCCTTGCGTATTTGCCAGTGCTGGGACAGCATTGCTGCAGAAATTGTTCTGGTTTCTCCTTCAAGAGACCACAAGCCAGTGTGGGGTGCAAATGACCAGAGCAGCAACTGCACCCGAGTTGAACTTGATCCAAAATTTCAGAAGCCTCACAATAGTTCCGGGGCAGCAGAGTCATAACATGACAACCATGAAGTCCAGTGATGAATGACCCCAGAATGTTTTCATAGCAAAAGCCTGAACAGCATTCTTCTACAGATAGGGTGGGATGTGATGAAAGAATTCTGTTTATGGAAATTCAACTCAGGTTCTTGGCCTTCTGATACTGGCTACTCAAGGCCATCTCTGCTGAAGCAGAGCCAGGCCAAGCATTGTTATCTGACCTGAGATCTTTTTCTCCTCCTTCCCTCTGCAAACCTAGCCCCATCTCCTTCCTAGCCCTGTCAAGTCCTAAATGGGTAAAAACTTAAATAGATCCAGCTCTGTATATGGGGTCGAGGGTCAAGATACCTTTGGGTATTTGTCTCCATGACCAGATGCTCCAATTTTGAAAACAGAATTCCTGCTGTATTCCTAGGTTTTCTTTACAGCCTCCCAAACTGCCACCGCTGCTCCCATCTCCCTCCCCCAGTGACCCCCCTTATGCCTTCTGCACTCCCAGTTCTAGAGCTAACAGTCTCCAACAATCCTTGCTTGTCTGCACAGAAGGGCACGTCTCAGAAGGATCTTCTCCTGGGTACCACTTCTCTAGCTGTCTTGAATGATGTTTGACCAGGAGAGCAGATATGCTGCTTACTTCCCTGATATGACATCTGTCTTTCTCTAAAAGAAAGAAATCTTGGTTTATACCTAGATGATATTGATACTCATACATTGATATTCAGGGAGGCCCTTTGGTAGAAGGTGGCTGTGCTGCTTTCCGAATTTACTGCTACTTAAAACCAGCTATGGCACAAGTGTTGAGGACAAAGTGCACGTTGATGATGGC
The DNA here is from genome assembly GCF_982192425.1 of Myodes glareolus. NCBI lineage: Eukaryota > Metazoa > Chordata > Mammalia > Rodentia > Cricetidae > Myodes > Myodes glareolus. Next base: position 61,623,412 of record NC_142041.1, on the reverse strand, counting down.
CAGGGATGAGATGCCTGTGAATGATGGCAGACCAAGAATTTCAATCAATGATTTGTTGGCATTTATGTTCTCACATGAGTTCTTGGAGCCAAGAATAGTGACCCTGGGAATTGGGATCCAAGGTCACAGGAAAATGTGTACCCTAGGTTCTAATGGCATTCATATAGGGAAGGCTGCAAAACCAGCCATCCAAGGGCAGAAGCAGCTCAAGTGTCCCATCTGCATGGCTTTACTAAGATTTATTTGGAAAGTTATGGATAATCTTTCCTAAGATGAATCTTCAGATTACCATACTCCGATTCCAAGGACTCTGAGGTCTTTATAACAGCCATCCTGGAGTTCTTTCTCTTTGTAAGGAGATTAATTCGGTAAATTTCATTAGAGTAACACCAGTGTTCTTGGAAAGAAATTATCCAGCTTGAGAATGACTTTGAGTTTATATCTGGAAACGAAGCAATGTGAATGTTTACAGTGGAGAATGTGAAACCTTAGGCTTTAATAGATGTTGATGTCATTCTTGGCATCCTGCAAATGATATAAACGCTTCTATGAAGAGGTAACACATTGTTAAATGTAACCAAGTGAAAAGAAAGAAGTGAAATGTATACACATGCTGTTCAACCCTGCCTCCCACTTCCCCATCCTGCACTCACCTTCTGAGCTGAAGCAGAAAACAGCCGGTGACAGGCACGATCTGTCAACCTTGTCTAGATAGAAACGGGGAGTGACTGCCATATGACATATTGGTTTGATGCTCCTATAGTTTAAAGGAAGCAAAATGGCCGAGGAGAGAGGTCGGTCTCAGTACTGGTTCTGCTAGTTCTTCCTGGATCTTGGACCAGTCACTTTGGTCTGAGAAACTTATAATTTGGCTTCCAATGATGAACACAAAAATCTTATCCTTGGAGGGAGTACTTTCCCCACTGTCTGGATATACTTTTGCAACCTCTAGCCATCTGATGTCACTCACCCAATTCCAGAGAGAATCTGGAAATGTGGGCACTGACTCCATAAACATACCCAGATGGGTTTTTCAGTTGAGTTGTGGATTATTTTATGGCCTTGATAACAGTCAGGAATGAATCAGTTCTGAGCCTTTCTTAGAGACAGAACTGGACAGCTTCACTTTTGGGACCCTTTTCCACAGTTCTATATCATTCTACATCGTCACTATTCAAAGAGTTACTCCTTTGTTTTCTCATTCTCTCACTTCTATGAGGTGCATAGCCAAGACGCTTGTAATTGCTACATGAACACCAAACGAGTTATATACGTTGAAAACTTAGACTACAGTGTGGAGAGAGTGCTCTCCACACACTCTCTGGAGAGCAGCACCTCTCTGTGATTCCTTAGCCTCTCTAAAATCATGCCCCACAAGAGCTGAATATAATTATTGGAGTGTTTTGATAGGAGTTTGACAAGTCTCAGCAGGATGTGTAAATAATAGTTAATTGGGTTCATTCTAGGGGCTCTAGGACCTGGTCAAATTCTTAGTAGTTCTTCAAACTACTTAGTGACTCTGACTTCTGCCCAAGAATCTACTGAGCACATCTCTGAGGTCCCTCCACCATCTTTGTTCCAGGTACTTTCTTGTTGCTGGACCAAACACCTCACATGAAGCAGCTTAGGAGAGGAAGGGTTTGTTCTGGCTCACAGTTTTAAGAAACATAGTCCAGCATGGAAGAAAAGACAGATAAGCAGTCAGCTCTGTGGGGGCAGGGATGTACAGCTGGGACTCTTCATTTCCTCATGTCTTAGTGGGAGGTAAAGAGAAAGAAGACAGGAAGTGGGACTGGCTATAAAACCTCAAACCCTCCCCCGAGTGACCCATGCCCTCCAGTGAGGTTTTCCCTTCTGTAGATTCTATAGCCTTTCAAAACAGCACCAGGAGGTCAAACATATGAATCTATGGGAAGCATTCCATGTTCAAATCACAGCAACTTTAAAAGTTAAATGTTGTATATTGGACTCAGCATCAAAGATATTTCTTTGTCCTGGAGAATCTAGAGGATCCTGGAATGCTCTCAAAAGTTTGCACCTTCAAAGAAAGCAGGAATATGGAATGTATTCTGCATACTGAGCATAAAAGCTCTCAAAATTGTGTGCCCTCTCTTGGACTCAAGAACTCAAAAGAGTGATAGGAAAATCAGCATAAGAAATAAGGTATGATTTGAAGCTAATGAATAGATTAGTAAATGCTGGTTTTGCAGGAAGCTAGAAAAACTTAGATAAGTTCCCTTTAGAGAGAGAGTGGGGGAGAGTTTGTGTGATACTCTTTTAAATATACAGAAAGCATTTTACAAAGATTAGAGTTTATTTGTCTTCCATGCAGGAGGTCAAAAACAAGAAGTCTCATACTCAGGGATCCATGGATTCAACCAGTGAGAGGGATGTTGTATTAGTCAGGGTTCTCTAGGGTCACAGAACTTATGGAATGAATCTCTGTTCATTTATCTACTTATCTATCTATCTATTCATTCATCCACCCAGGGATTTATTGGAATGACTTACAGGATGCAGTCCAACAGTGGCTAGTTGTGAATGGAAAGTCCAAGAATCTATTATCTACTCAGTCTCATGAGACTGGATGTCCCAGCTGCTCTTCTGTATATGCTAGAATCCTTAAAAAGTAAACTCCAATGCCAGTGAAGGAGTGGATGTGCTGAAAAGGTGAGAGTAAGCAGGTAAGGAAGGAACACACCCCATTCCTTCTTCCATTGTCTTCCAACAGAAGGTGTGGCCCAGATTAAAGGTGAGCCTTTCAGCCTCAAGGTCTGAATTAAAGGCGTGTGTTATATAGCCTCAAGATCTGGATCACAATGCCCTCCATTTCTGAATTATAATTCATTCTAGATATAGTCAACTTGATAACCAAGCATAGCCATTACAATGTGAGGATTCAAACCCCACCCCTGATACCAACTTCTGTCTTAGGGTTTCTATTACTGTGAAAATATACCATGATCACGGCAGCTCTTATAAAGGAAGCATTTAATTGGGGTGGCTTGCTTACAGTTTCAGAGGTTCAGTCCATTATCATCATGCTAAGGAACATGGCAGCATTCAGGCAGATGAAGTGTTGGAGTAGCCGAGAGTCCTACGTCTTGTAGTTGATAGGAAGTTGACTGAGACACTGTGTGCTATCCTGAGTGTAGGAAACCTCAAAGCCCACCCTCACAGCGACACACTTTCTCCAACAAGGCCATACCCACTTCCACAAATCCACACCTCCTAATAGATTGTGGAGACCAATTACATTCAAACCTACCACAGATGCTATTCTGTCAATGCAGCGAGGCCCTGGGATGAATCTAAGAAAGTTACAAAGCGCTCTTCTCCAGCTCCCATGGAAGCAGGGACCTTTTCCTTCTTGCTAGAGAGTCCCCTGACAGTAGCAGAGACACTAGATCAGACATTTAACTATTAGCACTTTGGTGATACTAATTTTCACCAAAGACAAAATCCATCCACAGATCTGTGGGAAATGGTCTTAAAAGAGTCTAAATGTCAGGAGGAGTCCATGTTAACTGTCAATGCCAGGCTTTACAACCATGAGGGCTGCCACCCAGGCTGAAACCACAGAGCTTGCTTCCTAGACACATTTCTGAAACCATTTACAAGACGGAATGAGCTGTTCTCTCAAGTTTCCAGGACTCTGGGGTTAGAGCAGTGCTTCTGAAAAGGGGATGTTTCGGATGTACCTGTAAAGGATGAAGGGATGAATCACTCTGCTCCATCGGTGACTCGGGGCTTGAAAACAGACATGGGAAATGGCCAATGGTAAGGGTCGATTTTATTGAGTTGCTCGATAAATAGATAATGAGTTTTCATGTGTGTTTGTTGCGTGAAAGTAACAGTTTCACCCAGAGCTGTGTTTCCTGTTGTAGGCTTTTTCTTCATGTCTTGTGTCAGCAGGGCTACTTTGTAGAGCAGCCAATGGATCGGGGGATTTCCTTGGCTTTTATATCTGTTATCCATGAGAGACTGGATCTGGATTCTCTTATATAAAACGATGTAAATTTGTATCTAACTGTTGGACTCCCCTTTCATGCTTCTCTCCAGATTACCTGCAATCATGGATCAAACACAAATGCTGTGTAAACTGCTCTTATATTGTCTCACTTAAAGTCTGATAACAAGAGAAAGCCTGTACATGTCTGAATCTGATGCAACTATTTTCTCAATATTTTCAGTCTTCTACTGACTGAGCTTGTGGCTGTATGACTCCCAGAAAAAGGGAATGACTCCGCATTCTGTTTTCTTCATGAAGGACTGACTGTGTGCTCGCAAACTCCTTAGAGAGTTCTGGTCTACCTTCGAAGATGGTGCTTTCAGGGTAGTTCCAAGTATCAGACAGCTGTGGTTAAGCATTCAAGCCTCACCTTCCAAATGTTGCCTGGGCTTACACAGTAACTTTTCTCTTTACATAAATTTGTATAAATGTTCATTATATACATTTCTTTAAAAGGTAACTCTATATCTTATATGCTGTCTATAAATAGAAACTAGATGTGAAAGTGAAGGCAATAAATGTGTTATTTGGCTCTAGCTGGTGATTTCTGCCTGCCAAAGACTATGAGACTGAGACTTATGCTCTCTTTATTAAAAAGAGACACTAGCAGTGTTAGAAGAGTGTCAAAGATATGTTATTCCCAAACCAGCACTTTCTCTCACGTAATTACGGGAGTTGAAAGAAACCTGTAAGAGTTTCCCCCCCCCCCCTGGATAATTTTTTCTTTCTTTTCTTTCTCTATTTTTTTGCACCCTTTTTTCTTGTTTTGGAATTATCTCAAACTTGGAGAAAAATTGTAAAAATAGCATAAAGGAACCCCAGTAAATTTTTTTTCACCTGGGCTGAATAGGTTTGGTTTGGTTTTGTCTGCAAACACTAAGCCACTGTGCTGTACTTTGAAGCAGCTGGGCTCTGGTTTCTGGATGGAGATGGAAGGACAGTCATGAAACAAGGGCTCCATGGCTAGGGGAGCTAAGCCAAGGGTAAGGATGCCAGAATCAGACCAAAAGGGCACACCCACTAGTCACTGTTCATCTCAAGTAGCTAAACTTTAAATGCAGCTTAGATTTATTTAGAATGTCTAGGATTTCTTTTGAGAATCATCAATGAAGATCAGGTTTTATTTCATAGTGTTTTGTTTTGAAATAACACACACACACACACACACACACACACACACATACACACACACCACTGTGGAGTTGAAGAGATGCTCAGTTGACAAATCTCTTGCTACATAAGCATAAGGGCCTGAGTTTGATCCCCAGAACCCATGAGTAAAGTTGGTGTGATGGTATGAACCCAGCTCTTGGGAGGCAGAGACAGGAAAACCTCTGGCCAGTCAGCCTAGTCTTATTGGTGGTACCTGTTCCAACAAACAAGGTGGACATCTCCTGAGGAACAATACTTAAGGTTGGCCAGTGTGTGCATAGGAACCTCCCAACACACACATAAAGAATGAAATATACCTATGATGTAGTTATAAGAGGCTAAATTGAATTAATCAATATATCATCACCTCACATAGTTATACTTTTTGTTGTTGAGAATACTTATTATCTGTCTTGTCAGCAGTTTTTATAACTATAACCATTGTCATTGTTACAGGCGTCATTATTTTACAATAGATCTCTTGAGCTTATTTCTTCCATCTAATTGAAATTTCAAATCCTCTGGTCAACATGCGCCAACTCTTTTCTGTAGGCCCTGATAACCACACTTTATTCTCTACTCTTTTGAATTAAATTTTTTTTATATTTCACATATGAGCAACATCATGTAATATTTCTCTTTATGTGCCTGGATTATTTCACTTAACATAATATCCAGGCTCATTCATAATTTTTCAGATGACAAGGTTTCTTTTTCATCCCTTTTTGGTAGTATTGAAGATGCAGAACAGGAGAAAGCTCTAACCCTAAGCTCCACCCCTATCTCTGTTCTTCTTTTGAAGACTGGATACTATTCCATTAGGTATAGAGCATGTTTTCTGATCCCATGCGTTGATGGACACCTGGAAGGATTCCCTGACTTGGCTGTTGTGAGCAGTGACTGCGGTGTGAAGGCTGGAGTACCCATGTCTCTTCATCACTGACCCCATCTCCTGTGCTCACGCATCCAGTAGGGTGTTGGGAGTTCTATACTTCACTGTTTGAGGTGCCTCCATGCTGGTTTCCGCAGCGGCTGTGCGAATTCATATCCAGTAGCTTTATCAGTTTTGCACATGGACTTCATTTGCTTTTTCATTTTACAAATACTGAACATGGTTTGGAACCACTGAGAAGACAATACTATGCCATTAGCACCCCGGTACGCATCTTCCAAGAGCAAAGATAACTGATTTTATAGTCGCAATACAATTGAAACACCAGGGAAGCTTAGTAGTATGGGCTACTTCCACCTGACTGCAGTCTGTAGTTCATTTTAGGGGACCCAAGAATGATGTTTGTAGTATATTTTCCTGGAGCAGAACCACTTCTGATCCTGTTTTGTATCTAATGGTCTTGTCTTGTCAATCTTTTTAAATAAGGACAAGGCCTCAGCTTTCTTTGGCCTCTATAGGGCTGACAGGTTTTGAAGAATGCAGGCTGGTGTCTTTTACGGGTTGACCCTAAATTCCTGTGTGTCTGATGCTTTATTCTGATTAGGATCAGGAAAGGATGACATATGTATGATTCAGGGCCATTTAATACTGTGCCCGTGTCCCAATGGGGTTCTTTCTTTCTAAGCAGTGAGAACCTCCCACACTTGGCTGACACCGAGAGAAGGAATGTCCATAGGACCTGTTAGTGCATGTCAGTTTATATTCCCAAAGAAAATCCAAACACTAATATTAACCAAGCCACACTACCTACACTAAATCACACTATGTACAATCTTTCATATAGTTTCGGGTTTGCCAGGTATTGTATGGACAGCTTTGAACGGAAAAGTGCACTTTTTGCATGCCTCTGTCCGGAAGAAGGATCCATGATAGCAGCATCAGTAAATGCAAAGAGAGACATCTGAGTTATATGGGTGGGTACAGTACTAGTCCCTGCTCCTGACACCCCAGAGATGAACAGTAATGGAAAATAAATACTAGGAGCAAGGTGGTCGCTGGTGAGCTGTCTGGTTCAGATCAGGAGTCTCCACATGTAGCTATAGAAGCAGTAGAAGGTTCTGGAAGCCTTCTGCTATATGAAGTGTTTTTATAGTTTAAAGATTTAAAATCAGTTCAAACTAGCATAGGCAAAAAGAATTTATTGGTTCATTTAGGCTTCGGAGATAGCTAAATCTGGAGGCTGATGTGGACCACCATCAGATGGCTTCTCAGTGCTGATTTTCCTCTGTGCAGCCTTCTCACCTCCATCTGCTTATAGAAACAATACTTCCTTTAATTAATAAAGCTTGCGGTTTCAGAAGGAGGGACCTGATTTCTCATATTAGTCCTGAAAATTGGTCTCTGAATGACCTTGCCAGGGACAAAAGGCCCCACCCCCACCCCACTAGATCATCACTGGGCTTAGGGAGAAGAGCTTCTCTGATTAGCCTGGCCCCCCAACACACAGTCACTGGGGAATCAATGGCATTTTCCCAGTGGAAAACATGCTAATGAGGGTGACAATGAATATTCAGCCCAGCTATGGTGCAGTGCAAAGGCTAGGTTAGTGAATTCTCTGGCGCTGCATGAAGAACTGACGGTTAAGAGGCTAAGCCTCCGGGTTTCCCGTCTAACTCTTGTCTTGCTCTTGGCGAGCTCTGGGGCATGGTGGTTTTCTACCAGTGTGAGTCTCCTCAGCTCTAGGGTGGAGAAAGCAGATAATGCTGTGTCAGTGGGAGTTTTACTTGCAAACAAAAATTCATCTTATTTCAAAGTGTCTCATAAAGGCTTGTCAGGGGACATTAGATGGTTTGTAGAATTCCCAGAGGGCCTAAAACACCAGATACCGGGGTACGCTTCCAGGATTAACTTCTGGAGTGATTGACAACGGGCCCAGTTGAGAAGTTGTTGCCTCCAGACCACCATTCTGGCTTCAACATTTTGGAAACTGCTCTAGCACCCACCTGAGAAGCCCATTGCCCCACTGTCAATCATGTGGGCAAACACATCCCTACCACAGCTGCTTCTAAATCAAACTCTGGCACACGCATGTCTGATCAAAAGAACTGTGTTCAATGCAGTAGCTTCAGGATGTGCAACATGGTGGTGCCTTCTTCATATGTTAATGCCGAGATGTTACTGCAGTCTCACGATTTTTTTTTCAATGATAATAATTTTACTTTATGTCTCCATTTGTGCCCAAGTGTTGACTGTGCACTGTGTGAATGCAGGAGACCTCAGAGCTCAGAGAAGGCCTCAGTTCTTGGAGTTACAAATCCTCAGATCAAAACTAGAGTTGCAGATGGTTGTGAGTCACTGTACGGATGCTGGGAATGGAACCCGGCTCATCTCAGAGAGCGGTAAATGCTCTTAACCACGGAGCCACCTCTCCAGCCCCCAAATCTTGAAACCATAGCTGTTTTGTCTTTGGATTTGTGTTTGCCTGTGAAGTCTGATGGGACAAGGGGGCACATAAGTGCAGGAGTGGCACACTGAATTGTAGACATGATTATATAGGCTTGGGCTTCTAATCATGAGCGTGCTGAGGACAGCAAAGGACTTTATCCAGGTGAAAATTTGTATCGGCTAGGGGGCAGCTTTCTTAGCATTGGTGACCCTAAGTTCCAGAGGCTTATGATCTGAGCTTCTAAACCCAGGAGCTTATACTTCTAAGACTTGAAAACTGGGGTCAATGGCTTCAAGGTAGGGGTCACTGTTCTAGGATCAGAGTGCCAACAGCCCACCATGACAGTACTAGTTTTGACCCTCCAACCCTTGGAGGTTGTTAAACTCACCGAGAAATTGGAGCTTTGATGTGGGATTCCCCCTGTGTGCTGTGAATACCATTGGTTAATAAAGAAACTGTCTTAGCCTGTGATAGGGCAAAAGAGTAGAGCTAGGCATGGAAAACTAAACTGTATACTGGGAGAAAAAAGGCAGAGTCAAGAGATGTCATGTCGCCGCCTCCGGGAACAAACATGTTGGAAGCTTGTCAGTAAGCCACAGCCACATGGCGATACAGAGATTAATAGAAATGGGGTAAATTAAGATGTAAGAGTTAGCCAATAAGAAGGTAAGGCTAGTGGGCTAAACAGTGATTTAATTAATACAGTTTTTTTCATGGTAAAATCACACATTATTTATTATTATCTTCTTTTTTTTTGTTTATTCAAGTATTCGAAAACACTCTTTCCACTTCCTCCCCTCCTCTCAATACCCTCCCGCTCCCCCCATTCCCTCTCCTCCTCCCTCACCATTCCCAAGAGCAGTCAGGGTTTCCTGTCCTGTGGGAAATCCAAGTTCCTCCCGCCTCCCTCCAATTAATACAGTTTTTGTATGGTTATTTCAGGGCTGAGCAGCTGGGAAAAAACAAACGACCTTCTTACAACAGAGCTTCTAGTTCTTGTATTTTTTAGTTCCCACCTCGAGTTTTCACTCCCTTGAATCTCCACACTCTTTTTCCATAATTCCTCGGTTTTGAGTATTCTCTTCATCCTTCTATATGGTGAAGTTCCTAGGAAGAAGCCACACCCACGTTAAGCAGCCTACAGGAATGACTGACTGGTTAGAACATCAGTGACGGTGGAGAGTGGGGATGCTGCAGGTCCAGAGCTGAGTTTCTTGAGCTATCTTAGCTTTCCCCTAACAGATAATCATTTATTTGCTACCTCTGCATGTAACCTAACATCTTTGTGTCTTTTAGGGGAATCTTTTTAGAATAAGCATATATACCTCTACCCCTATATCAATCCAAAGACTATAATGTCATCTGAGGCCCATAGCAGTGACTTTCCTGCTTTGCTAAAGTCTGCTTATAGTCCACTGTATTTCAAGAGCGGCCTGATTTATGATTGACTTTGTTCCATGGTATTTAGGGAACAAAATCTGTGCTCTCAGATCATGGCCACTGGTGTTTGGATCTAGGCTCTACATTTTTCTGAACACCTTTACCCACTGAGCTATCTTCCTGGCCCCTCTACAGAACCCCACCTTGTGTTCGTATAGTTTGGAGCTCTGGAAATTGAGGCTCTTAAGTCTCAGTGACTCTCAGGTCTCAGATGATTCTACAGTCATATTTGGTTGCCACTGTTACTGCCAGGCCTGGAAGCCTAAAATTAAAAAAAAATATTTTTCTTAGCAGACTTTAATTAAACATAATAATGGGCTTCATTATGACTGTTTGTACCTGTACATAATGTTGTGTTCATAGTCATTCATTCCCTGGACTCCTTTCTTGTCCCCTCAACTTCTGATGACCCTTACCTTTTTCCCAAGAAGCCTCTCTTCTAGTTTGCTGACTCTCTCTCTTCCTCTGTGTGTGAAACCCACTGAGTTATGCCGTTCTCAGAAGCCCACCCCCTTTCTCTGCCTCTCACATTCTCTGACTTTTTCTGCAGCATTCCCTGAGCCCAGAGTGGGTGATAATGATATTCCGTTTATGGATGAGCTTTCAACAAACATTCTCAGTACTCTGACAAATCAGGAGTCTCTGAAGATACCAACGACAGTTGGAAAAAAGAACCTTCTCGGACCAAAACTGAGAGCAGAACTAATCTGTGAGCGTAAACATTACGAGGAGCAGTTTTATAGGCACATCAGGTTCACTCAGCAAAAGAGCAGTAGCTTTCCCTTTGGGGCCCAACCCATTTCCAGCTTAAAAAAATCTTGGATTTATTATATTATTATATATGAATGCTTTGCCTACATGCATCTACATACCACATAGTGCTTGGCGCCTGTAGAGGTCAGAAGAGGGTGCTGGATCCCCTAGAACTGGAGTTATGAATAGTTGTGAGCTAACGTGTAGGTGCTGGGAACCGAACCCATGTCTTCTGGAAGAGCAACAAGTGAAAGGACCAGAGTTGGCACAGGACACACTAAGACGAAGTACTCATCTCTCCAGCCACACATTCCCAATCCATGGGCTTTCAACTGGGTTTGCCATGTCAGATGTGTATTCTTATCTATGAAGCAGGCATGATATTCAACTAGGAAGTGATTGGCTATCCCTACAACAAATTTGGCACTGTTGCACCAGTAAGAACATCTTGACTGGCCAGTTGGTAGTGCTGCATGCAGGGTTCACAGCTGAGTAATGCTGTTGATGACAAGTGTACTGTCGCGGCCTGCACAGCATCTTCCCTGGCCAATAATAAGTCATAGTTACATGGCAAACCTCTGCACTGTGGAAGCCTCAGATTTTGTCTGCCCTTTATAAAACTAGTCTCACCTACTCTGACCATAATAGAGACCACAAGTTAGCAATAGACCAATTGGGAGAAGCCTTCATTAACTTTAATATTGCAACATAATGGAGAGGATTCTGTTACAACTAACCTGAAAAATAACCTACTTGTATCGTCAGAAGAGGGGTGTGGCATGCTTAGGCTTGCGTGGTAATTCCACTAATCATGACCTTGAATGTACATGGTGTATAGTTCCATCAATCACAAACCTTACAGATGAGCCAATCATAAGCTCTATGTATGCATCGTTAACAGGCCTCATACAGGTATGCCTCCTATCTGCCCATCACCAGCTTCTTGCTAGGTCACTAGGGGAAGTGCTCATCCTTCACCCTGAATGAGAATAGCGTCAGGGTCATCTAGAGTTTACTGAGACTTTTCTTGCCCAGAATAGAGTCTTCCAAAGCCAGTGCAAGCTACCTGCAGTGGTCATGGCTGAATGAAGTCTGAAGCAGAAGCTGCGGCTCCAGCAATGTTTGTGGCTGCGCTTGTCCCCATAGATGAAGTGCAGGTTGCTCAGCACGGTCACTGAGCGTGTGACACAGATAGACGTCCTGTGATATCCTGGCCATTTGCCAAAGAAGTGGTAATTTTCCACTCAAGACAGTCAGGCACAGGGGAACGGTGGGTGATCTGTCAATCAGATAGCTGAGCAACTTGACCATGACAGCTCATTTCAAAGGAAAAAATAGCAAATACACCTGCAATAAAGACTTATCACAGAATCAGCATTGTCGACAGTACTTAATAGTGCATGACCCATAGCTAAAAACCCTTAGGGAGAACTCAGTTCCTCTGATTTGCCTCACAATCAGCATCTGACTTGAATGGCCAGTGTTGAATCCTTACCTGGGAATTTCCAGGGAATCCAGACGATGTCCTACAGGGCTCTAGGCTCAGATCTATGACATTGTTGTCCACAGTAGCATCAGAAGAAGAATGAGGAGAGAAAGGAGGGGAAGGAAAAAGAGGAGAAGAAGGAGGAAGAGACAAAGAAAGCAATGGTGGCAAGATGGTAGGGAGTTGTCCCTGGGAGAAACAAGGGCTCCATGTGGGTTAGGACAGGAACAGGGCACCTTACAGCAACAGCACCGATATTAACTCTCTGGTCTAAGGAATGAGTGAGCAATTACAAATAGAAGTACAGACATAGGTCTCACAAAAGAGCACAGCAGGGAAATTTTGGAATTTGAACAGTTTGGGACTTTTGGTTTAAAAAATGGCAGTAATGTAAAGGAAATATCTACAAGGTTAGAAACAGAAGTGAAGTTTCAGTTGTCCAATCTGATAAAAACAAAAAGCCCTCTCCTTCCATGTGAAGCTTTGGGTGAACCACACACTACAAGGATGCCGATTTTATGATGTTCTGTCCTCCAAGGAAAGCGTGAAGCCGCTTTCAGTGTCCTCTGCGAGGACAGCAAATCACAGGCCTGTCAGAGGAAGCATGGAGAGTCTACTGTGTAAGCTTTCTTTGAAACTTAAACTGAAACTTACACAAATATATTAATATGAAGAGTTAAGTTGATTTGGCAGACTGGGTACATAAGGATCATTAATGCCAGAAATACTAAAATTTCTATTAAGAAAATCATAGGCTGGAGATCTAGTTTAGTGGTCGAGCACATTGCTTAGCAAACCAAGAGATGTAAGTTTGATCCTCAGCACTGGGGCAGGGGTGGGGGGGTCGTGAAAACAAACAACAAACAGCAAACAACATAAGAGAAAAACAGCCAGCAATTTATCCCCACGTTGTCACACTAGGAAATGCTGTTGTGACAACAGTGGCATTTGTAGAAAAGTCTTTCTAAAAGTTAAACGTTAGAAGACATGATCTGGGATGTTGCTTTCCATCATACCGGTCAGAAGCGGTGCTACCGCAGTGTGGTGGGTCTCAAAGGCTGTCGCCATGGTTCTCAGGTACCCTCCAGAACCTATCTGAAGTAAAACCTTGTTGCCTTAAGATACCACACACTTGAGTCTTAGAACATGAAGGAATCAAGCTTCTGCTGGCCTGTGAACTTCATCCCTGCTGTCTAAATGCCGTAGGGCCTGAGGCTGCCAAGGAAGAAAAAGGCATCTGTAGTCTTCCCAGCTGAGAGCTCCAAGAGCCAATAATAATGACATCCCGGTGGTGTCTGTTCTGACACGTTATATTCTTGCTGCCCTCTGGAAACAGACTCATCCTGGCATGCTGCATGGACATGGAAGGACAAGGACATGGGCTCAAGCACTTGTCTCAGCTGTGTGAGATGGACCTATGAGACTTATGTGCCTGCCATGGTTAAGATGGTCCTGCCTCAGCTGTGTGAGATGAACCTATGAGACGCAGGTACTTACCATGGTTAGGCTGGTCCCGCTTCCTCTTGTTTCCCCAAAGTGCTCCCGCTGGTGCTGTGTTTATATCTCAAGCCTGTAGACTCAGGTACTGCCACATCTCCAGTGCCAGCTGGGGTGTCTGAAATCACCACCTCTGCTGAACAATGGGGATGAAAAGAAGGTGCTTCCACAAACAACAGCCTGTTTCCATGAGTACCCATGTACAGCAGACGGGCTGCATTTCTTTTCCTTCTGTGCCATCAGCTTCCACAGAGGCAGCCTGGGAAGCTCCAAGGTCTCTGTAAGCTCACAGTCTCTTCCAAGGGCATCACAACAACTTGTAGTTGGATTAGCAACATAATACTTGGTATGGCAGCCTGGGGCTGATGAGAATACATTTCCATCATTTCCAAGGGGATACATGATCATATCTCTTTATTTTGATAACCCAGGGAAAAATTTAACTTTAAAAGATGCATTGATTATGTTTGATCTGAAATTATCTCTGTACCTTGAATTCCCTCTTAATATCTAAGAAGGGACATTTTTGTTTTGACATTTTGACAATGGCTGTGCCACCTCCAGTCATAGCAGCCTATTGATCAGACCACATCCAAATAAGGCAAGTGCCCTGTTTGTAACAAACCAGGTTACTTACCACTGTCATCCACAAACGGCCTGCCCAGGGAGCTCTCTGAGCTGGTAATGGTTCTCTGGTTTTCTCCATTCGTGACCCATTCATTGCTCAGTGGAGCCCTTAAGCACAGGAGTGTCTGTCTTGGTCCAGAAGCTCCCCGCTGTGCAGATGTCGCTGAGATTTTCCCAGAGATGCATCCTACATGCCCTTGCTGTACTGTTTTCACTAGGTGACAGGGTGACAGAGTTGTCACTTGTGGCTTTGCGTTGTGATAGCTCTCTGTCACTCCTCCACACCTGGGTCACTACACCTTGTCATCCGCTCTGCATTCCCCAGGCCTCCCCGGCTCACAGATGAGCTGCAGTTCTGGAGGGGGCACCACTCACAACACTCACCACTCAACTCAGTCCTTTGGCCACAGTGGGGACGATGCTGTGCCTAGGTCCAGGTTGCACTAGCTGAGGGTGAGAGGGTGTAGAAGGCATTTCAGAAGTCCACACCCCAACCCCCAGGCATGAAACACGCATCCACTAAGCCTATGCCGCTGCTGTTCTTTACTCTGAGCAGCCGTCCAGAACTGCTTGTCTTCCTCCCGAGGAATTATGCACATTATCCTTTCTGGGTAAGCATGATGGGGGATTTCATCTCACACTCATGGAAAGAGGCCATTGGAACACACGTGGCCTTCTCACCAAGCCCCAGGCCTGTTGATGAGAACTCTGTGTGTAGAACCTCCCTTGTTGGATAGTGGCAGAGTTGGTGCCTCCTGGGTCCTGAATTAGGACTTCTCTGCATCTCTTCCTGCTGTCCCTTCATGGCTAAGACAAGAAGCAGGCGTCCCAGGGATGCTATTTAATGAGTTCTCCGTTAAGTGGCAACTTCCGAGCCTGCGGCTCTCAGGCCAGGCCAAGTTGGAGTTCTAACTGGAATAATTTGGGTGGGATGGAGAAGGGACAAAGGTTACACTATTGCTTCAGATTGTGATCAGGAATGGAAAGAAGTCTGGATGCCTTTTGTAGAAGAGAAAAGAAACATATTGGGCTATGGTAATTCATGAACACATGGATGAACGGGAATGTGTTCTGGTGAGTATTGGCTGTAGGATCTGGCTAATCAAGTCATGTCATCCTTCAGCCTCAGACTTCCGAGTTATAAAACACAGTTGATTTCTGGAGTCCATTAATAGGGACATTGTGAGCATTAAATGAGACTCTTTATGCAAAGGTCTTGGAGTAGCGCCTGGCACCCAGTGAGTGTATCATAAATACACGCTGTTGTCTCATCCGACTGCCAGTCTTTTCCCGGCTGCTGAGTTTTCTGGGACTCTGTGCCACCAGGCTTCTCACCTGCTGTCCAAGCTAAAGCCCATCTGTCTCGACTGCGCTCTCACCCTCTGCTGCTTAGAAAGGGACAAGTTCACTCACCAGGACCTCTTGTTCCTGGCTGCCTGGTTCCCTCACCCCCACTGATGTCTGACAGGAGTTTGATGTGCTCAGGTATTTTCTGACCATGGCTTGTCTGTCCACCTCTAGGTGGTTCTTCCCTAGGGAAGACCCCTAAGGTCACAGTACTTGACTTTAGACAGTTTGCTTTGGAGGGTTTTGTACACAAGAACGAGAAAGCAAATCCTCAAAACCATTATGCTTCCACCCCATGCCGCTCAGTGAAGTATCTGAGGGATTCAGTTCCTACTATAAAGTAGGCGTTAGATGAGGTGGTTTTGCCAAACTTCTGGCTAATGGGAGTGTTCTGGGCATGATTGACATACACAAGGGTCAGCTAAGGTATTTACTAGGTCAGGTGAGCATATCAAACACACCTTTGATTTAAAGAGGCCTTCGTCTTAGGATGGGGTTATGAGGATGTAACCTCATCTGCACACCGATTCACTGCTGCCAGGGCCTATTCTTTTCCACTCCTCAGCCTGAGCAGTCACCCACAACTCCTCCCCTTCCCCCTAAGGAAGCGTTCCCCTGGCTTCCTGGGAAAGTAGGGTTGGTAAAAAGGGAAGAAAGATCCGTCTCTTCCACCCTTGTCCACAGCCTGTTAGTTCGGCTTCTGTGGAGAACCCTGGGTAAGATTGGAATCCGATCTCTGACTATTGCCCTCTTGAGGACTTTAGGACTTTATTAAACTTTAGTTTTTGTTTTAGGAGTCAGGGTCTCACTATGTAGTCCAGGTTTAGCTGGCCTCGAATTTATAATTCTACCCACTCAGTTTCCAAATTGCTGAGATTATAGACAAACATCACCGTGCCTGGTTTATTAGACAGTATTTCTGTAGAAAAGGAGTTTTTTGTTTTTTTTTTAAATCTAAGGTTTTGGCTATTACACACTGAGACAGTGGGATTGATTTAATGGGAGCTCACCAAGGGCAGCTGGACTGGAAGTGATGGAGCATGTGATCAAACTGGACACTCTGAATGTGGCTGGCAATGAAGGCTGACTGAGAAGACAAGGACAATGGCACTGGGTTTTGATTCTACTGCATGGACTGACTTTGTGGGAGCCTGGTTTGTTTGGATGCTCACCTTCATAGACCTGGATGGAGAGGGAAGGACCTTGGACTTCTCATGGGGCAGGGAACACTGACTGCTCTTAGGACTGGAGAGGGAGGGAGAGAAGGGGAGGGGGAGGGAAAAAGGAAGTGAGGAGGAAGTGGAAATTTTTAATAAATAAATAAATTTAAAAAAAGAAAAAAATCTAAGGTTTTATCTTTTATTTTGCACATGTTGTTGCATAAATAATGGGTTTCATTGTGATTTTTCAGAAATGCACACATTAAACAATTTTGATTGCTATTTCTGGATATAAAGTCACATTATGGGAAATGCAGAAAATATAAACAAACAGAACAAAGATGGTCACTATACCCGCCTTGAAGAGTCCTTTTTTTCTCTGAGAGTACATAGACAGAAAGACGCCACAGAATCTTGACTCTGTCTCTTTCCTAATGAGACAATAATAAGCATTTCTTAAAACATCGTTAAAAACATAAATATATTGGCAACTGCCCACTAGTCTGTTTTTGTTGAAAATTTAGGTTGTTCTCTGTTTCGGGTTATTATAAATAGCTCTGCAGTGGAAGTTTTTGTACATAAACCAGCCTTGCTGATTCTTTCCTTAGGAAAGATTCTGGAGAGGAGAATTACAGAGAGCTTTGACCTCACAAATGAAATTTATAAAAAATGGAAGGGGAAAACACAATAAATTAAAGAAACCTTATTGCTTGACTCATTTTCATTGGGCGAGTAAGAAACACCCAGGAGTCCTGCAGGGCGGCAGTGGCTGTCCCCAGTGTCCTGGGGAGGCGGTTAGGCACCATATCAAAGGGACCAGATCAGGAGCCAGATGTTGGGTTCTGGATCCACCTTGTATCTTCACAGCTGGGGAAGTGCTGACCTGTTCTCTGTTTATCTGTGACACGGAGAGAGCAGCTGCCTTTCTGCTTGGCAAGAGTTCCTAGAAGGTCGTTGCTACATTGTGTGTGAACTGTGCCCTCTGCCCCCTTGACCTGGGCTCCCCGTGTGTAGGAGGTACAATCCAGATGCTTCTGAGAAGGATGTCTGTCTTAGTTTTCCGAGAATACATCTGTAGCCCCTTCTCTAACACTTTCCTAGCACACAAAATGTAGACTCCTAATGCTTCGTTCTGGGAGCTGGCCTGAGCCTTCATCACGGGCGTTTGCCTCAGTGCTTAGTGCAGTGGAAAGCATGCAAGCAGTGCCTAACTAATGGGCTTAAAAACCTCAGTGCTAAGTGAGCATGATACTGTGACGCCATTTATTAAGCATCAACTGTATGTCTTGGAGGTGCTCACACCACAGAATCTGCAAAGTGCTTGGCACATTGGACAGGAACTCCTAGCAGGAACTCCTGCTAGGCAGGAGTTTAGAACCATGTATCAGCTGAGAGAAATTCTCTCTCAGGTAGCCTCTCTGCTCCCTTCTGGGTTCATTTGCACCAGGGAGTATAAAGCAATCATTTGCTTAACATTTTGGCTGCATGGAGCCTTTAACCATGCAGGTGGAGGTTCTTCTGGCTTCTCATCTTCTGTGACTGGCTCCCTTCTTTCCCCTCCTCTCTAATCCAGATTGGTCTTGAACTTGAGATTCCTCTGCCTCTGTCTCCCAAGTGTTACAGAGAACCTTTCTGAGGACTGTGGTGGCCAGTGCGGCCTCCCTAGATCAGCCTCCAAATCGCTGACCTTAGATAGGGAAAGACTCTAAAGATGTGACCTCAGGAAGGGGACCTCCCAAGTGGCTTACTGTGCGGTCTAGAGTTGCAGTTCTATAAAGCCTGGCCCATGGGGGTGTTAAAGAACACAGTGCGGTTTTACAGATCTTGTGACACAGATAAACCATCTCTTTGTTCTTAAGGATACTATTTCATTTTTTATTTTTTTATAATCTAATTTTTATTCCATGTGAATTTGTGTTTTGCGTGCATGTATATTTGTGTGAAGATGTTGAATCATCTGGAATTGGAGTTACAGACAGCTATTAGCTGCCATGTGGGTGCTGGGAATTGAACCCGGGTCCTCTGGAAGAACAGCCAGTGCTCTTAACTGCTGAGCCATCTCTCCAGCTTTCTTTTATTTTATTTTTATAAATTTACTTAACTTTATTTTATGTGAAGGCGGCAGATCCCCTGGAAATGGAGTTACAGACAGCTGTGAGCTGCTATGTGGGTGCTGGGAACTGAACCCAGGTCGTTTGGAAGAGCAGCCAGTGCTTTTAACCACTGAGCCATCTCTCCAGCCCGAGACTGTTTCTTGTGTCTGTGAAAAAGGCACTGTCCAGTCAACACAGCTGGAGCATCTCGTTGTTCCAGTAGGGTCCGAATGCGGTATGGACGCACTTGAACTGAATTTCTCCTTGCTGTGTGGCCCCGTGTGGACCTATTGCTGACAGGAAAAGCTTTTACAAGTGACACGAAAGTGAGGGGCCCCACGTGACTTCACATACAGCTTTTGAAGACACACATGATATGGCCTAAACTTTGTTTTGTGTCAAAGTTGCTGAAGTCTGAAAATCAGGAGTTGCAGCAAGTTACCTCAAAGTCACCAGTCATTTGCCAAACCCATGAAACAGCGTGTTTGTCAGCCAGTGTCCTGTCGTCCTGACGGAAGGTCGGAGGAAGCGGCTTAGAAGGAGGTATGTCTTATTTTGCTCACAGGTTTCAGGACACAGTCAGCTGACTCCATTGCTTTTTCAGTCTGAACAAAGCAGGGACATCATGGAGGAAGGATGTGGCTGAGGTCAGCGAGCACAAGGCACTGGGCAGGAGGTGCTTTTCTCAAGGGCACGCCTCCAGTGGCCTGCTGCTTCCAGGTTGTCCCTAACCCTGGCAGTCCTTCCCCTGTCCACACACCGTGGACTGATCCCTTGGTCTCTCAGTAGTGCCATCAGTTGAGACCCAACTTTCAATTTAGGAGTCTCTGAGACACACCAGATTCCAACCGTCACATGTGCGATGTTTTCTTTGGGTTTTACTTAAGAAGACTCAGATTTGCCTTCAGTGATGTCTGTAAGTCGTAGATGGATAATTTTCAAGCAAAATTAGTTTAATTATGAATAGTGTGGTGTAACATGAGGGGGCTGGCTTGTTGGGGTTTCCGTCCCGCCCGGTACCCCAACAGCCGGCAAATCCCAAAGAGAAATTACACACAGGACTCCATAAGGTTATAAACTGATTGGCCCATTTGGTCAGGCTACTTATTAGCTCTTATAACATATATTACCCCATTATCCTTATCTATTTTAGCCACATGGGCTCAGTACCTTTCTCAGTGTGACAGCTTACATGTTGCCTCTTCGGTGGTCTGTGCAGGAGTGCTGAGGAACTTCTCTGCTTCCCAGAATTCTCCTGTTCTCATTGCATCACTTCTACTTCCTGTCTGGTTTTCCCGCCCATACTGCCTGCCTGGCCAATCAGCGTTTTATTAAAATATGATTGACAGAATACAGATAATTCTCCCACATCAGTGTGGATTCTTCTTTTATTGATGCTAATAAAGGTGAATAATACAGCAGTTTGATTCTTTCACAAACACGACATCCGCGGTTAGGTGGTCCAGCATTTGTATGTTGACTCCGTCATCACTAATCTGTTGCCGTCCATTTCTTCCGCTTACATAGACGCCTAGAACACAGACAGTTACGACTTGTTCCAAGGGTCAGTAGGAAATATCCTGCAGCTGGAAATCAGTGTGCCATCTACAAGTTCCTGTGAAACAGGCCAGGACAGAGTTCCTGCAAAACCTACGCTTGGCCGTACCTGTTCATTATCCCTAATAAATTGTGGAAATCAAAGAAATAGTATAAATGAGTGAAAGGTGCAAAAATGTCATTCTTAGGATGAAGCTGACTTCTGAAATTTCAGATGCTAGATCAGAAGTATTAGAGCATGGAGTCAGGCATAGTGGATAGTGGCGCAGGTCTTTAATCCCAGCACTAGGGAGGTACAGGCAGGAGCAGCTCCGTGAATCTGAGGCCAGCCTGGTTTGCAAAGTGAATTCTAGGACAGCCAGAACTACAAAGTAGAGAGACTATGCCTCAAAAAGCAAACACATCACAACAGAAGCAGTTATAGCATTGCCGTATCTACTACGCCAGCCTAATAAATGTATTGATCAGTATATATAATATATGTCTATATATAAATATACATTTATAAAATATTAAAAAGTATTTTTATATTTTAAATTAGATAGTATCATTTAAATAAGGCATATTCAATTACTTACAATTGCCATCTAATTGTATTTTTTCAGGTCCAATTTTTTTTAGCCTTTTTATGGTGAGCTCCAACATACAAATGGGAAATGCATAAAGTGTAAGTGTAACTTATTTTGTGGGGGGACAAGGGTGGTTTGCCACAAGATCTTGCTGTGTAGCCCGGTCTAGTCTTCAGCTCACAACCCTCCTGCCCCATCTCTAGAGTGATGGGATTACTGGCCAGTACCGACGTAACTGACTTTTATCTAGAGCTTCGGGTATTTTCTACGTCATCACTCAGCTTGACCTCAGCAGCTCGGTGAAGAGGAAAGGGAAAACTCAGGTACCATCGCCTGCGTGTCCTAAATGAAGACCAAGGGAGAGTCGGTGACTTTCCCAAGGCTCCAAGTCAGCATGATTCAGAACTGAACTCTGCCTTCTGCATTAGTATTGCTGGTGTTTTGTCCCTACTGCCTTTCTCAGACAGAATGAGAATCCTGTGAAACCTGGCAGAGTTAGAAAGAGGTGAGTCGACGTGAAAGTGGAGAGAAGAGACCACTAGGCACTGGCGCACTTAAAAAGAAGATATCCGCAGAGCCGCGCTGTAAATGCGGCATGAATCACTGCTGCGAGTAAACAGTGTCGGGTGAGAGGAACTTGCAAAACTGCTCTGAAATAAAGTCGCTCTCTCTCTCTCTCTCTCTCTCTCTCTCTCTCTCTCTCTCTCTCTCTGTGTGTGTGTGTGTGTGTGTGTGTGTGTTGGGGGGCATGCTTGGCAACCCTTTCTTCTTGTCACTATTTTTGGTTCACCATCTGAAGAAAGTTTTAAAGATTTCCTTATAAGGAAAAAAGAAAAAAAATCACGCGGTGACCTTGCGACCTCAGCAGCAGCGACTCTGCGAACATCCCTCAGTTATTAGCAGCTGGAAAGAACTGGTGTCAGACTGTAAAAGCTCCCCGCCCACCCGCAAATGGCAGAGCAGTTGAAATCAACTTAGAAAGTCGTCCCCGAAAACACTGAGACATTTCCAATACGGAAACCCTGGGGGCTGGAAGGTGGCACTGTCCTAAGTGGGAGGCCGGCTCTCCTTCCTTAAGTGGGCGTTAGATCCCAGCCCTTAGGAAAAAGCTTGGTGAGGAGGTTTTGGTCCTTAAAAATCCATTTATCTATGGAACTTGTAGCTTGTGGAAAGAGAGAAGCAGTAGAATGACCTGCATTTGCAGATCAGTTATGGTCGTATGCACGGACAAATTCAATTGGGCAGCAGATCCTGTTCGCGTCTCCGCTCAAGTGAAAACCCAGGATTTTTTGGGTGCCAGGTCCAAACGATTTTTGATTAGCAATTCACTTACTATTCCTAACCCCCTCGGGGGTAGGTATTATTACACACACGAAATAGCTGGGGCTTACTCAGTTTCCCTGAGCGACCTAAGTCAGGGAGCTTGCGGATGGATGCAGATTCACACCGTGAGCCACCGGCATCGCGGTTTCTCATTTTCCCGTACACACAGTCCTGATGTATGTTTGAGGGCAGAATGATTTGGGAACATGGGTTAAAATAATTTGTTTATTAGTTGGTGTACACACTGCAGAGCATTCATCTCGTGCTTTCCTGAGGGAAAGGCTACAAAAGAGAAGTTGGGGAGGAGAGACCGTTGTATAATAGGAAGGGGTAGGAAGGGGTCCAGGGCTTCTTTCAAAAGATTCTGTCTTCTGTGTCATTTCCTCATAAGAGCGGCCATGCCAGCGTGCCTTAATGAGAGACCTTTTACTTATAAATTAACTCCAACGAAGCATTTGTGGGAGTTAATGTTCTTTATAAAGTTTACTGAATTTGGAGTCACCTGGGAGGTGCCATCTCTGGGACTTGTCTGTGGGGACTTCTTCAGGAGGGAAAATTTATCCTGAATATGGGGTGGGGGGGGCAGGCTGAATAAAAGAGGAAGAAGGAATTGAGCTGAGTGCCAGCGTTCATGTTTTTCTACTTCTCGACTGCACACGTAATCTGACCAGCTGCCTTACTTTCCTGGTGCCACAGCCAAACCCACTCTCCCCGCCATGCCTTCCCTGCCAGGATGGGATGCGCCTCTCGCTGTGACCCACTAACCACCCTTTCTCCTTCAGTTGCTGTTGTTAAGTGTTTTTTTTTTTTTTTTTGCAGCACCGAGAAAGGCAGCTGATGGTTTATGTCAGAACACCCCATGAAAGCCTTTTCATATATGATCAAGAAGTTTTAAAATATTATGATCCAACTCACTTGCTATTTTTGTTTTTTAACATTTCCTTATTTCATGTTTGCTTTGACTTGGGAGTGGTGGTGGGAAAATATAAAAAAGACGAACACAGCTGAAACTCTCTCGTTCCTCAGACGTCCATAGAGTCAGCTAATCACCTTCTTCCCTTCGCCTAAACATTCCTAATGCTGTCCACGGCTCCAAGTGTGATACACTCATCACGATAATAACAGCTTTATGTAGGAAGCTCCCTCTGAATGGCGTTCATCCAAAATCATAAGCTCCACTAATCCTCAAGGCTTCAAAATGTTTTATTGGCCTGCAGATGTTCACACCTCCGGTCTATTATGGAAATCGGGGTGATACGACTTGTGAATACCTGCTACCAGCAGCAACAGCATTCTTTACCTGACACTTCATGACTTTAGGCCCCCTGCTATTAGCTGGGCTCACGTAATCACGGACTAGGGGCTCCTCCCTCTGCAGTGTCTCCTCTCTCTTTCAAGGGCAGGGAGTTAGGACCCTTTGGGAGGGCTAAGTGGGGAGACCATCTGGGTACAGGCGGTAGTTATCACAGGTCTGTTTATTTTCGGTTCACCTGGGTGCTCTACAGGTATCACAAACCCAATGTGTCCAAAGTTGAGCCCATCCTCTTGAACCTTCTCTTCCTCTGTTCCTAGTTCCCTGACTGGCACCATCTACCTGCCGGATGTCCTTGGAGTCGCATGTGGCACTCCCCCCGCCCCCCCAGAAGACCCACAGTCACTGTCCCACCCATCTGTCTCCTTACAGCCACCATCACACCTTGCCTTCAATCTGTCTTCCATATTATGCTACAGATATTCTCTTCAGCACACATCTGTTTAATTTCGGGGGTTTATCTATGGCATAGGAGTCAAGTTGCTATAATAACTGCCTTCTCGTGGTCTCTGTGTTAAAGTTGCCACTGGAAGGCAATAGAATTCTTAAGAGGAGGGATCTAAGATGGGGGTGTGGTTCAGTGGTACAGTATGTGCTTGACTTACACAAGGTTATGGGTTCAACCCCCAGCACCACAGAAACACACACACACCACACACACATACCACACACACACACCACACACACACACACACCACACACACACACACACACACCCCACACACACACCAAAGAGCAGAGTGGTCCATGCATTTGGTTGCCCCAGCTGTGCTATTCTGGAGAGTTGTGGCATCTGTAGGTGGTAGAATTCTTCTGGAGGTTTTTCCAGCTCAGCCCCACTTCCTGTCCTCCCTCTGCTTCCCGCTGAGTACATCACGTGACCAGCTTCCTTACTTTCCCTGATTTCATACCTCCTCTGCTGACCCTTCCCCACATAACCTGCTTTTCGTCAAGCATCAGGCGTTGTCACAATAATGAGCAAAATAACGAATGAATTCAGAGACCTTTAATGTCTTGGAGAGCATGACCTTGAAAGGGATTATGGGTCTCCAGGCCCTTTCTTCTCTTCTGCTTCCTGGTCACAAAGTGGGCACTTTTGTACGTCACACATTTCGGCTAGGATATGCTGCCACTGGCCCAAATCCACAGGACTGGACTGAGGTCCCTAAACCGTGAGCCCAGACTTTTTCTCCGTGTCAGTCGATTCTCTCCTGTAGTGGGGGACGGTTCCTAGGACGGCAGGAACCTCGTGATCTGCTCCCTGTCCATCACCCTGAGAAACTGTGGCTCCTCCTACTGATGCCTCCTCCGACTTTCCTGCACATGCGTACACCTGGTCACACTGGTCGCTGGTCTACTGCAGATACCTCTCCCAGCCCTGTGGGCTCCCAGACTGCTGAAATAGTCTCCTTGAAGCGTCACAGGGACCAGTCAAAGCCCTCACCAGGTCCTACTCTGTTCACTTTGCCTTCATCTCTCCCACCTTGGTCAGGGAATCTTAAACAGCTTTGTATTTCCCACCTATAGTAAAGTATAACAAAAAAGACAATTTTTTTTTCTTTTGGTTTTTCGAGACAGAGTGTCTCTGTGTAGTTTGGAATCCGTCCTGGAACTCATTCTGTAGACCATGCTGGCCTCAAATTCACAGAGATCCACCTGCCTCTGCCTCCCAAATGCTGGGATTAAAGGCGTGTGCCACTACTGACTGGCTCAACAGATATTATTTTTTATTTTTTAAAAGAGTTATTTTTAGTGATATCCCTAAAATTTTTAAAGAACCCCTCCCCCCTTTTTTTCCTTTTATAGACCACAGAGACTGGTCCTCAGCCCGGCTCCGGAGACTGGTGCATCTGTACATCTTAGAAACCTGATGATGTGGTTGTAAAAAGACTTTTTTTTTTTTTTCTGAGCAGTGAGGCTTTTCATCATGCTTGGGTTTGAGTCAACCCCAGGGGCTTATTTTTATTAGTATTGCACAATTGGCATAGAGAGACACTAGGCCCAGGAGCCTGGCTAATTTTCTCTAATGAACGCCTCCCCACAGTTTATAGAATGATACATCAGATTAACAGCTGAGCAAACTGCGGTGCCCGAAACGAACTGTGTTCTGTAGATTAAAGCAGCGCTCTCTGTGCTGCGTGCTCTAAGCTGAAAGTTACAGTCCAGAAAAGATGTAGTCACCCTTTAGGACTGTTCTACAGAGGCGTCACCCCAGGACCGCATGTCTGTCTTCCATCCCTGCTGAAAGCACAGCAAGGGCCATGCCCCAAAGCGTACAGACACACTTTCCTCCTTTCCTCACTGTTCTCTGTGAGGCAGGGACCACTGCAATGAAAACCCCTGTCCTGTCCACCTCTCTGTTAATGATTAATACCTGCTGTAAGGGGTTCTCCCATGATAGCAAATCGAAATCTGGCACTCGGGAGACAGAAGCAGGTAGATTTTTGTGAGTTCTAGGTCAGCCTGGTCTGCAGAGTGAGTTCTAAGACAGCCAGGGCTACACAGAGAAATCCTGTCTTGAAAAGAAAAGGAAAAAAAAAAAGCAAGTTAATTCTGACTATATAATTTTTTATTTTAACCCAAACAAAATATTTATGTTTTCTTTTCACCTTAGTTAGCCAGGCTATTGTATTTGAAAAATGGGCGTTTTTCCACCATAGGTGTTTCTTCCTTTTTCCCTCCTCTCTCTTCCCTCCCCTTCCTTCCCTCTTCATTTGCTTTGACAAACGTTGCATGCCTGTTGCGTCGTACAATTGAGTGGATGCTAGAGGTGAAAAGAAAGAAATTCAGACATAATCCTACAGAAGAGGATGGCAGGGTGGGCAAGGCCAACAGGCACCCTGAAGATTCCAACTGTGTAAGCACAGGACTGAGTTGCCCAGTGGGTGTGGATAGAATGGGAAAAGAATTCAAGGCTGGTCTTGTGTGGAAGTGAAGGTTTCCCAAGAGTTGGTAAATGTGGGTGTGGGCAAGAGGAACGGGTGCTGAAGGTTTCCAGTTGTGGACAGGAGTCTGGAAGAGCAAGCAGGCTCAGGAGAGGAAGTGGAACAGAGTCGTCGGAGGGGAAAGTATGTCGGAGGGGAAAGTATGGCAGAGGGGACGGCAAACAACGATGACCAACAGTGATCTGTCAGGTGGAAGTTCAGTGTCACGTCAAAGAATATGGATTCCAGTCAGGAAGAGAAGAGAATAAACTTGTGTGGCCCAAGGCTGAATGCAAGGAAGAAATCAAGAGACAACACCACAGGACCCATAGTCTTCCAAGAGGAGCAGGAAAAAACAAGGGCACAGCCTTGTATGCTGAGGGGGGGTAAAGGCTGGAAAAAGAGGATAAACTCAGCAGGTGCAAACGATTGTTTGGACTCGGTGGGCAAAGAAGGAGGGAGGCACCTGGGGTCTGCAGCTTCTATTTGTGTGGTTGAAGAAAAGGAAGACGGCCAACTGAGAGATTAAAAGTAGGCAAAGGAACTGTTTCAGAAAGACAACTGTTGCATTCTGAACGCAGCGATATTGAAATGCAAATGAATTGTGAGAAAGAGTGGTTCCGAGGCAGCAAGGTGCATGAATCCAGAGCCCAAGGAGATAGATCTGTGAGTGAACACTTGGGGGCATGTCGGTGGTAGTCAAAACCGTAAGAGTGAATAGAATGCCAGCTGTGACTGCTCTGGGGAAGTGTGCTGGGTAAGAGAATCAGAGTGGAGGAAGGGGCCTTAGAGATGGCAACATCTAGGTTTTGATCAGAATAAAAGGAGGTCCCTGAGAAAGACAGACACGTGGTGGCCAGAGGTTAGGCAGAAACACCCGGAGAAGGCTTTGCCGTGGATACTGTCTACTGCTTGTGACAAATACCTGAGAAGAGCAAAGAGGGAAGAAGGGCTCATGTGAGCTCATGGTTTCAGAGCAGCGGTCTCAACCTTCCTGATTGCTGTACCCTTCAATACGGTTCCTCGTGTTGTGGTGATCCCAACCATAAAATTATTGTTTGTTGCTACTTTATAACTGTAATTTTGCTATGATGTTAAAAGTTGTAATGTAACTATCTACCATGTCACCCCTGAGGGGGTTGCTGCCCTTAGGTTGAAAACCGCTGCTTTAGTGGGTACCACGGTGTGGTGACAGGAGCATGATGCAGCTTTGCGCCCAAAGTTAGGAAGCAGAGAGAGATGAATTCTGGTGTTCCTCCGTCCATGGGCTGGTGTCTTCCACATTCAGGATGGGGTTTCCCTCCTAAGTTAAATGGGAAACACCCTCACACACCAGTCAGTACCAAGGTGTTTCTAAATCCAGTCAAGCTGACAGTGGAGAGTATCCACCGCAGGAGGGTCATTTGCGTAAA
Source organism: Myodes glareolus (assembly GCF_982192425.1). Lineage (NCBI taxonomy): Eukaryota > Metazoa > Chordata > Mammalia > Rodentia > Cricetidae > Myodes > Myodes glareolus. Next base: position 61,595,410 of record NC_142041.1, on the reverse strand, counting down.
CAGGACTGAGCCAGTGACCTAGGCTGGACCTGGCCTGAGACTGCAAACTCCACAGGAGCAGGAGCAGAGCAAACCCCAGGAGCACCGAGCGATCTCCTGAAACACGAAGTGGCCAACAGGGTGACTGGAACCCTGGCACTCACTGCACCACGAGGAGCAACCATCTGAGCCTTGGATCCATTGGCACCTGGACGATTGATCACCAGAGTCACAGACAGCCCCAACTACACCAATTAGAGTAAAAGATGGGTAGACAAGGTAAGAACACATGCAACACCACAAAGAGCAACAGGACAGCAGTAAAAACTAGTGACCCTACAGCAGCAAGACTTGAACAACCAAATATAGATGAAACAGAGGAAAATGACCTAAACAATAACTTTAGGAGAATGTTTGAGGACCTTAAAAAGGAAATGAAAAATACCCTCAAAGAAATAGAGGAAAAGACAAAGGAATTGAAAGACATCAACAAATCCATCCCTTAAAGAAAACTGAGAAAAAGCAATTAAACATATAAAAGAAACAATTTAAGACTTGAAAATTGAAATAGAGACAATAAAGAAAACACAAGCTGAGGGAATTATAGAAGCAGAAATCATGAGAAAATGATCAGGAACCACAAATGCAAACATAAACAGCAAAAAGCAAGAGATGGAAAGAGAATCTCAAGCACTGAAGATACAATAGAAGAAATAGACTCATCAGTCAAAGAAACATTAAATCTAACAAAAGCTTAACACAAAAGATCCAAGAAATATGGGACACCATGAAAAGATCAAACCTAAGAGTAATACATATAGAAGGAGAAGTTCAAATCAAAAGCACAGAAAATATATTTAACAAAATCATAGAAGAAAACTTTCCCAACCTAAAGAAAGATATGAATATGAAGATACAAGAAGCTTACAGAACACCAAATACACCAGATCAAAAGAAACATCCCCTCGCATAATAATCAAAACATAATAACCAAAACACTAAACATACAGAATAAAGAAAGAATATTAAAAGCTACAAAGGAAAAAGGTCAAGTAACATATAAAGGCAGACCTATCAGAATTACACCTGACTTCTCAATGGAGACAATGAAAGTCAGAAGGTCCTGGTCAAGCGTTGTGCAGACATTAAGAGACCACGAATGCCAACCCAGACTATTATATTCATCAAAACTTTCAATCACCATAGAAGAACAAAATAATATATTCCATGACAAACCAGATTTAACCAATACCTAGGCACAAACCAAGACCTACACAAAATACTAGAAAACAATCTTCAACCAAAGAAGTTGGCTACATCAACAAAAACACAGACAATTGATGATCTCACAGCAGCAAATCCCAAAGAAGGGGAAAACACACAATATCACCAACAATGAAAACTAAATTAACAAGAGATAGCAATCACAGTTATTAATATTCCTTAATATAAATGGACTCAACTCACCTATAAGAAGACACAGGCTAACAGACTGGATATGAAAACAGAATCCATCCTTCTGCGTTATACAAGAAATGCACCTCAACCTCAAAGACAGACATTGCTTCAAAGTAAAGTGTTGGGAAAAATTTTCCAATCAAATGGACCTAAGAAACAAGCTGGTGTAGCTATTCTAATATCTAACAAAATAGACTTCAAACTAAAATCCATCAAAAAAGACAAAGAAGGACATTTCATATTAGTCACAGGAAAAATCCCAAGAGGAAATCTCAATACTGAACGTCTGTGCCCCAAATACAAGGGCACCCTCATGTGTAAAAGAAACACCTCTAAAGCTTAAATTAGATATTAAACCCCACACACTAGTGCTTGAGGTCCTAGCTAGAGCAAAAAGACAACAAAAGGAGATCAAAGGGATAAAAATCAGAAAAGAAGTCAAATTCTCACTATTTGCTGATGATGTGATAGTTTACATAAGCAACCCCAAAAATTCTATCAAGGAACTTTTACATTTCACAAACACTTTCAGTAATGTAGCAGGATACAAGATTAACTAAAATAAAAAATCAGTAGTCCTTCTTTATACAGATGATATATGGACTGAGAAAGAAATCAGAGAAACATCACCCTCCACAATAATCACAAATAGCATAAAATATCTCAGAATAACTCTAAGCAAACAAGTAAAAGACTTGTATGACAAGAACTTTAAATCTTCGAAGAAAGAAATTGAAGAAGATGCAGAAAGTAGAAAGATCTACCATGCTCTTGGGTAGGCAGAATTAACATAGTAAAAATGACAATCTTACCAAAAGCAATCTACAGATTCAATGCAATGTCCATCAAAATCCCAGCAAAATTCTTCAAAGACCTCAAAAGAATGACACTCAAGTTTGTATGGAAAAGCAAAAAACCCAGGATAGCCAAAACAATCCTGTACAATAAAAAAATTTCTGGAGACATCACAATCCCTGACTTCAAACTGTACTACAGAGCTACAGTACTGAAAATGGCTTGGTATTGGCATAAAAACAGACAGGAGGACCAATGGAACTAAATCAAAGACCCGGATATTAATCCACATACCTTTGAACACCTGATTTTTGACAAAGAAGCAAAAAAATATCAAATGGAAAAAAGAAAGCATATTTAACAAATGGTGCTGGCTTAACTGGATATCAACATGTAGAAGAATGAAAATAAATCCATATCTATCACCATGCACAAAACTCAAGTCCAAATGGATCAAAGACCTCAACGTAAAGCCAACCACACTGAACCTCATAGAAGAGAAAGTAGAAGTACACTTGAACACATTGGCACAGGAGATTACTTCCTAAATATAACCCGAGAGCACAGACACTGAGAGAAACAATTAATAAATGGGGTCTCCTGAAACTGAAAATCTTCTGTAAAGCAAAGGACACAGTCAACAAGACAAAATGACAGCCTACAGAATGGGAAAAGATCTTCACCAACCACCCCACCTAAGACAGAGGTCTGATCTCCAAAATATATAAAGAACTCAAGAAATTGGTCATCAAAAGAACAAATAATTCAATGAAAAAATGGAGTACAAACCTAAACAGAGAACTCTCAACAGAGGAATACAAAATTGCTGAAAGATACTTAAGGAAATGTTCAACATCCTTAGTCATCAGAGAAATGCAAATCAAAACAACTCTGAGATTCCATCTTACATCTGTAAAAATGGCCAAGATAAAAAACACTGATGACAACTTATGCTGGAGAGGTTGTGGGGAAAAGGGAATACTTCTGCATTGCTGGTGGGAATGCAAGCTGGTACAACACCTTTGGAAATCAGTATGGCAGCTTTTCAGAAAATTAGTAAACAACCTTCCTCAAGACCCAGCAATACCACTTTTGGGTATATATCCAAAGGATGCTCAACCATGCCACAAGGACATGTGCTCAACTTTGTTCATAACAGCTTTGTTTGTCATAGCCAGAACCTGGAAACAACCTAAATGCCCCTCGACCAAAGAATGGATAAGAAAAATGTGGTTCATTGACACAATGGAGTAGTACATAGCAGAGAAAATAATGACAGCTTGAAATCCGCAGGCAAATAGATGGATCTAGAAAATATCATTTTGATTGAGGTGACCCAGACCCAGAAAGACAATTATCATATGTATTCACTCATAAGTGATTTTTAAACATAAAGCAAAGAAAACCAGTCCACAAATCACAATCCTAGAGAACCTAGACAACAATGAGGACCCTAAGAGAGACATACATAGATCTAATCTACATGGGTAGTAAAAAAGACAAGATCTCCTGAGTAAATTGGGAGCATGGAGATCTTGGGAGAGAGCCAAAGGGAAGGGGAGAGGCAGGGAGGGGAGCAGAGAAAATGTAGAACTCAGTAAGACTCAATAAAAAAAAAATCACAAAATACAAAACCAAACAAAACTACAACAACAAAGAGACAAAAAAAGTTAAAGTGTACATCTTGTGGCAAATGAATACATAGACTTTTTGGGAACTCAGTGAAAAGAAGTTGAAGTTCCCATTTATATTAAACTTGGTAGAGGATTTTTACAGAAAGTAGCCTTCACATTTCTGAAAGCAGAGATTCAGTACTGCAGTACCCCGAACGCCCCTTTTCCAGAAAGGTTCAGTCTTCTGGAGTACAGTAGCTTGAAATGCCTTGACCTAAGCACTCTATGACCTTCTAGAGCAGGGCCCTCTGGGAGGCATGGCCCTCTTTTGGTGTGGGTAGCTGCCTGCATTTGCTTCCCATCACCTGGAGAGAGCAGCCACCAAGGGGGAGGGAAGCTTGGGGAGCCTGTTGTTGTTGGTTGTTGTATATGGAATACAAGCAAATGACATTCCTGGTTGATAACTGCCCAGCACCCAGCTCCCTCTGAACAACTGCTCCCTGGTTAAGAATGCAGTTTGAATTCAAAGTCAAAATAAAAGTCCTCATTTTCTTTCCCAAGTCTTTTCCCACCTTACTGATCCCTAAAGTCCGTTGTAAAATTCGGTCTTGACATAAATCGGTTTCTGTGTTGGACTCACATTCGCAGAGGAGTTTGTCACTGTGAAATTTGCTCTGGATGAAATCTCTTCTCACCATGTTTATGTGCCCTAGTTTAGATTTGGGGAAAGTTCTATATCTCCTGCATCAGTTGCAGTATGCTCTGAGTGGGGATCAGGGCAGCGGTCATCACCTTTTGTACTGAGCATCGTACAACTGCTGGTGGAAAAACTTCGCTCCTCTCTCTACAGAAGCAGCAATACTACGTTTTCCCAAGAGCGCTCCCTTCCTTGCAGGCTTCCTGGCAATGCCGGGAACTTTGGGAGAACACTGCCTGCCACCCCATTACTTTGAAAGATCAGTTTACAGCCTTTTAGCTGATTTCAAACTCAGAGTAAATTACACCTTAGATGTGGGAGTTTGAGGACTATTCCTTTAGGTAAGAGATATTTAAGACCACAAAACTTGTGAAGCTGTCGGTGTCGTTTGATTTCTCAGAGAGCATCCTTTAGAGGCATCAGGGGATGCATTTGTAATACTGCCAACTGTGTGACTTTAGTTTCAAGATCTTTCTTTACATTGCTAAATGCTCTCCCTATTCATTTGCCTGGATAGACAGGGGCTCCCAAGTTCCAGTTTCCTCCTCTTTAATTATATGTCTTCATCAGAGTTCACCTGCTTTTTGCAAACAACAACAACAACAACAACAACAAAAAAAAAAACAACGACAAAAACCAAACCAAACCAAACCAAAACAAAACAAAACAAAAAAACAACTTACCATTCTGAACATTTGAAACCTTTTCAAGTAAAGAGAACTGGAGGGCTCTTTAGGATAGGTGATAGTCTGCAGCAGTTGTTCTCCCAAGCCAAGATAGTCTCATTTAAACAGTTTAGCTGGGCATTGGGGTAGACATTTAGACATTCATAACCCTCAAACTTGGGTGGCAGAGGGGCCAGGGGATTAATACAAATTTGAGGCCAGCTTGGATGGCATGGTAAGATTCTGTCTCAAAGGTTCAAAACCTCCCAAAACCAAACCTCTTCAAACTCATTTAGTCTTTGTGGAACAAGAAAACTCAGTTCATCCTTGATCCTGAAAACAAGCAATACATTCACACACACAAACCTGGTGTGGTACATGTTTTTAATCCCAGCTCTCGGAGGCAGAGGAAGGTGGATTTCTGAGTTCGAGGCCAGCCTGGCCTACACAGTGAGTTCCAGGACAGACAGGACTACACAGAGAAACCCTGTCCTGACAAACAAACAAACAAACAAACAACCACTAACACAGCTACATCAAGCTTGTTCTGTCTGTGTCTTGGTATTTGAAGGGTCTGTCTAGATTCGCTATTTCTGAGAGGGACGTGCAGCTGTGTTGTTTAACAACAGGGGTGCATCTGAGCCCCACACTGGCTGCCCATGAGTCCCCTTGTCTTATTGCTGCGATAAAATGCGTTGAAAAAGGTAACTTATGACAGAAAGGGTTTGTTCTTGCTCACAGTTCGAGGGTACTGTTTAGCACGATGAGGCAATCACGACAGCAGGAGCTTGAAGCAGCTGCTTACACTGCCTCTCCAGACCAGTCCAGGATTCAATAAATGCTAGTGTTTAGCTCACTTGTTTTTTATACAGACTGAAACCTCAGCACATGTAAAGGTGCCACCCACAGTTAAGGCGGGGCTTTCCGTCTGAGTTAACCTATTTAAGATATCCCTTCACAGGCACGCCCTCTGGCTCACCTTCTGGGTGATTCCAGTTCTTATAACAGTGATAATCTGTTTTAACCATCACAGTAGGTGACACTGTCGTTGTGTGGACATCACAGAGTGATGCAAACCCACAAGGTATAGGATAATTGCTAGATGTGGCCTTGGTGCAATCAAGAGGCGTGGTGAGCTTACGCTATGCCAGGCTGCTGCTGTTATAGCGTGGCACACCGTTTGCAGGAAATTATTTCTCTATAAGTAGATCTCTCCAACATAGTGATAGGAAGTATAATAAAGCTAGGTGTAGGTGCTGGTGTCTGCCTTTAATCCCAATAGGCTGAAGATGGAGGATCATAAATTCAAGCCCAGACTGGGCTGTGTAGTCAGACTGACTCAGGAGAAACAAAACAATAAAAACTATTGTATAATATATATAATATATATTGCCACTGTGAAGTGTCTATACTGTAGGGAATGGTATATACTTGCCCTTTCTATGCTTAAATAGAATGAAGTTCAAAATAATCCTTTGGCTATGCCATCTTGCTTTCTGTGTTCATGGTGACTTGTCTTTTAGGTACCTAAAATCATTTAAGTATTTCTAAAGAAGAGATAATAAAAAAATCACATTATTATGTACTTTGCTTGTTTAAAACATTTTATTTATCTAATATTAAGAATAGTATTTTTATGAGTCTTCTGTTTTACATACACACACATGTAGATACTAAGAAAGTAGCTCATCTAGAGAATGGGTAGGATGCCATGACATGACTGCTACACACATGAACTCACAGCTGTAGTGCTTACCTGCACAAAAATTAAACAGGGTAAAAGTTCTGCTGCCCATGCTCCAGTGGGTGGCCCTATAGCTATGTATCTATGTGAATATAAACAGCACTGATTGGACTTTGTACATTATGGGGGGGAAAGAGGAGAGAGAGGTGTGGGGCGGGGGGAATCATGAAGTTGGGAGAGAGATCTGGTGCTGGGGAAGCATGGGGAGGGAATTGGAGGGAGGGGATGCGGGTGGATATGATCAAGATAGATTGTTCACATACATGAGATTTTCAGGGTAATCACAATGTGGCTCATAAACCCTGTCCACCAAGCCAGCAGAAGCAAACAGACATGGAATTGACTGCTAAGAGTCCTTGAAGAATCTGCTTATCTAATGGAGTGACTTCCAAGAATGACGGGATTCCGGAGGGGTTTATATCAGCAGAAACACTTCCAGTCCAGACTGAAAAGGACACAGTGGTCAAAAAGTGACCGATCCCTTCAAACTTTGGGTAACAGGCTGCCCAGTTTCCTTTTATGAAGAGAAGGATGACCCAGGAACCAGAGCAGGGAGCCACAAAGGCTGACTCCCAGGTCCTAAGCCTAATCAAATTTTGTTCAGTTGGATTTTAACATTGATTGGTAATTGCTCTTTTCCCTAATTTCTCCTGGTTCATGGGGTGAGGATGGTGTATACACACATGCACAAGTGGATGCCAAAGTTTCGGGGACTCCCTCTATTACTGTCCACCTTATTCTTTGAGAGATAGCCTCTCACTGAACATGGAATTGACCATTTCAACCAGCGGCTGATGGAAGAGTCCTTGGGATCCACCTGGATTTGTCCTGAGAGACTAGGAGGTAGATGGACTCCCTAGGAGGTAGACAGACAGGGAGAGGAGCCATGGCTAGGTAATAAAGGCGGTGGATTTCCAAGATGGTCAACTTCTTCCTCACTTTCCTGACATGAGACTGTAGTAGCATTTCATTTGTATTTTAATAAATAAAGCTTGCCTGAAGATCAGAGAGTAAATCAGGCCCATTGGTCAGCCTTACAGACCACGCAGTGGTGACACACACCTTTAATCCCAGTAGCCACACTAGTTGCCGTAAAAACCAGGCGGTGCATGCCCTTAATCCCAGTGGTGCACACCTTTAATCCCAGAACTAGAGAAGATTATAAAATGGGAGGAGACAGCTCTCAGTCGCAGTCTCATTCTGAGATTCCTGGAGGCAGGATCACCATTTTCAGACTGAGGTCAAGGTAAGAGCCAATGACCGGCTGTTTTGCTTTTCTGGTCTTCTTGTTGAACCCCAATATCTGTCTCTGAGTTTTTATTAATAGTGCTTCATGAGACAAAAGCCCGGCGGCTTCTTATGAAGGCTTTGTTGGCTTCTGTCTTCCACCGGCAGACCCTGCTGAGGGACTGGCTCAATGAGGTCCAGGCCTGTTCAGGATGCCACACAACAGCTCCAGGCAGTCTTTGTTACTATTCTATTGTGAAAACACTAGGACCAAGGCAACTCTTAGGGAAAAAAAGCCTTTAACTGGGACTTGCTTACAGTTTCAGAGGGACTTGTTCAGCCGACAAATTACTTTGAGCAGTAACTGAGAGCTACATTCTGATGCACAGGGAGGGGTGAGGGGAGTGGGGTGGGGGAGGGAGTATGATGACACCACCTGGCATGTGCTTTTGAAACCCCCAAAGTTACTTCCAATGACATGCCTCTTCCAACAGACCACACCTACTAATCCTTTCCAAATAGTTTGTCAACTGGGGACTAAGCATGAACTATGTGAGTCTACGTGGGTCATTTTCATTCAAACCAATACATGGGCCATAAACCATCTTATCTTTCTTCAAACTGACTGTATTAGGATTCTAGAGGCATGGAACTGATAGGATGAATATATATCTTTATCTGTAGCTATATCTATCTATAGATAGATACACCATATATATTATTTATTTAATAAGTATACACACACATGTGTATGTATATGTGTGATTTATTAGAATGGCTTACAGACAATGGTCCAGCTAGATACCACAGATACCAAAGGAAGGTTTATGAATCCAATAGTTGTTCAGTTCCTGAGGCTGGTCGTCAGTGTATGCTGGAATCCTGAAGAAGCAGGCTGTAATGCCAGGGAGAGCGAGAGCAAACAGCAAAGAGAACAAGCAAGCTTCCAGCTCAAGGTGGGGCACAGAAGAAAGGTAGATCTTCCCACCTCAGAAGATCCAGATTAAAAATGGTCTTCCCACTTTAAATGATTTAATATACCCAGCCACTTGGATTTTTGTTTGTTTGTTTAACAGACATCTATTTACTTTAGTTGAATAACCTCAATACCCAATGTTTTATTTTGCTGAATAGTAAAGAATTCTAGGTCTCAAGACTTTAAGTCTAGTATTTACTGGAAATCATTAAAGTCATCCTTTAAAAATCTGGAGAGAAAAAAACAGTTTAAGAAAAGTATCAATTAGATTTTTCTTATCAAGCCTGCTAGATCTGTGCAAAGGGCAATACCATCTGTTTTGCCACACTCAAAGGCACTGTGGGGAACTAGTCCAAGGCAGGGCACAGATAAACAAAACAATGCCATGGTGTGTGTGGCCTTTGTGAACTGTCAACAACCTCCAGGCAATATATCAAGGGCAAGTAACCCCAGGCACTGCCTAAGGGAAGACTGTAAACATTAAAGTCAGACTTCCAGCTGGCCTTTCTTACCCCAAGATGAACTGACTGGCCTAGGCTTGATCTTTAAATATTCAGCCATTTTTCTTGATGGCTGCGTGCTAACTTGATCACAACTTTTTTATGCTCACTTGGTTGGTATTAACTTGAATCCCACAAGGCACCCATCACTAGTTTATAAACCCTATGGGAAATAATCTGCCATACGCCATCCAAAGTTCAATCTTCACCAACTTCAAAATACACAGGTATCAACACCAATGACTGGACATCAAAACCATACTCCAGAGATCCAACAGAACATGAAACCTCTTCCAATTTTACCTGGTTCTTCTGAAAATATGACACTGGATTCAATTTTCCAAATGTAGGTTTTAGTTGACCTCCCTTTTCTGGGCATGCTCACAAAGCAGGTTGGAAAGCTTGTCTTCCTGGTGTGGGAGAATTGTCTGTATTCTGTCAATCATGTTTTAAATAAATGCTGGTTGGCCAGGCAGGAAGTATAGGTGGGTCAACCAGACAGGAAGTAGAGGTGGGGCGATGTAGAGGAATATTCTGGGAAGCAGGAAGCTTCCTCCGCATTCCTGCCTGGACTACCGAGAAGCAAGATGTGACCTGCCCGGATGAGAAAGGTACCTAGCCATGTGGCTAATATAGTTAAGAATAATGGGTTAATATAAGCTACAAGAAGCCTGAGCTAATGGGCCAATCAATTTTATAACTTATGGAGATCTCCGTGTGATTTTCTTTGGGGCTTGCCGGTTGTGGGGAACTGGGCAGGACATAAACCTCAACAAGCAGGCCCCTTCATGTTATATCTTCCTACACATTTCTAAGCAAAATTTAGCTCTAAAGTTTCTGCTTGTCAAGCTCGCAAGCAAGCAGCCACTTCAGTGAACGGGAAGACGACATCATTCCAAGAAATCTGTAGGTTCTATCACATGCACCAAACCCATTTCCAGGGCAAGTCCTAGGGCTCCTTTTATAGGATTTTACACATAGAATGCCATGGGGTGTAAATGCCATACACTTAACCCCCTACATAGGTAGCTCAAAGACAGAAAGGTCATCAGGAACAAGATAGAACTGCCTCTTCCTCCACAGCTCCTGGATGTATTTGTGTGCACCCATACTGCCTCACCTGATGACTGCTTCCAGAGGAAAGACCAGCCCCCTGGATTCTAATTAATTCCACATGTGCCGAGAATAGCCACTGCCAGTACACCCTTTACCAACCTGAAACATTGTCGCATCTCCTTATGTCATGCTTAATTTCCAAACGAAAACATTAACTAGGTCATAATTATGCCTACTATGGTATAATGATCCCTCATACAATCATAAACACATAAATTTAGAAAAGTTCAAAAAAATGCTTGCTGGGCAGTATTGGCATATGTCTTTAATCCTAGCACTTGGGAGGCAGAGGCAGGAGGATCTCCAGGAGTTCAAGGCCAGCCAGGTTTACAAGAGCGAGTTCCAGGACAGGAACCAAAAGAGAAACCCGGTCTAGAAAATCCAGAAAACAAAACAAAACAAAACAAAAAACCAAAGTATGACAGAAACACTCATGTCAATTACAGTCCTTGTTTCTGTAACTGGTCATGTGGTCATGTGACTTTAGCTGGTATTTATAACTCATTTCTTCTACTACCCATTCCGTATTTCCTTGACCTTCTCCAGGAAAAGAGCCAAGATGTGCTGAGGTATTTGCTGAAGAGGCTGCTTGGCAACAGAATGGGTCATCCTAGCTACTTGATCTCTGAACTCCTCCTCAGCTAAAGTCACTGTTTCATGAGCATTTACGTGGGACACAGTATCTTCCCATCCTTTGCCCATTTGGAGAAATGTCTGTCTTGTTGACGGCATCATGCTTTTCTGTCTCTCGGCCTGGTTCCATACTCAGTCTGCATCTTCATTTGGCAGATATCCCATGACTCTGGAACTTCAACGTTTTGGGATTTCTAATAAAGTGCATGCTTCACCTTAGTATCTTCACTCAATGGCATCTCTGGGCTTCCATGCTCCCCACCATGATAATAAACTAAACCTCTTAAACTGTAAGCCAGCTCCTGGTTAGATGCTTTCTCTTGCAAGAGTTGCCTTGGCCATGGTCTCTTCACAGCGACAGAACACTGACTAAGCCAGGTGCTGGAAACCGGAAGTAGGGCATTGCTGCGAGAGGCAGGACCACACGGTCTGTGTTGCTGGAATGTGGACTTTGGGACTTTAGAGAAGAACGCAGTTGCCCAGATTATGGTGTCCAGATTTTAAGTGGGTGCTGGGGAATCCCAGCCCAGGTCCTCATGCTGCCACAGCAAAACACCTTACCTACAGACTTCCTTTTCTCTTGTTTTCAGTGGAAATGCCTAAAATTTAGCCTCTGATTGCCTTGCCACTGATAGTAAGAGCCATCACCTCTGATAACTGCTGTTTCTTTAGTATTCAAGTCCATAGGTGGGGAGGAATTGTGCCTCTGGTTGAACTATACCTAGAAGTTAGATGATAACAACAGAGACTTTTTAAGTTGATGAGGTTTGGCACATTGAGCTGAGACTTTTTGGGTGCTGAGGTGGAACTAATTATTATGCCTATGGGGCAGCCATCAGCTTTTGAGGGCCATGGTGTGAACTCTAGCTAGGACGTAGACATTACTCGTCCAGGTCCTCATACTCAAGACCTGTGAGAAAGCTATGTGGCTTGGTCAAATGAATGGTGGTTGCAAATGCACTCAGGAGTGCTAATTAGCTGACAATGAGATAGTCTAGCTTACATCCATGGTCCAGCTTAACCACATAAGTCTTCAGAAGTGGGAGAAGAGGCTCAGTGTGTGATGGGTTGCTGAACTAGTTATACCAGTATTTCTAAGAATACTGTAAGTGCTAAGATGATCTCGGGTAAAATGGTTTCTGGTCACCAAGACCAGATCTCCTTAGTAAATTGGGAGCATGGGGACCATGGGAAAGGGTAGAAAGGGAGGGGAGCAGAGAAAAATATATAGCTCAATAAAAAATTAAAAAAAAAATATCCTATGTGATTGAAAGCACAACTGTTGATCAACAGCCAGCCATCTGAAGAAGATGGGTCAGGTTAGTCACGGAGCTCCCCTTGGGAAAAGTGGACGCTGCTCGGGACTTTTCTTTCAACAGAACCTCCACCATCGCGGAGCTCTCACTTCCTCTACAAACACTGAGAAAATATTCCTATAATACCTAGCCTGGTGTCGTGGCTACATCTCTAATCCCAGCACAGGGGATTGTGGTGGAAGCAGTGGATCTCTATGAGTTTGAGGCCAACCTGCTCTAGGGCAGCAAGACTACACAGAGAGAGACACTGTTTCAAAGGAAACTAAATGAAATCTTCAAAAGAAGAAAGGAAGGAAGGAAAGAAGTAAGAAAGGAAGGAAGGAAGGAAGCAGGCTGAGCAAGCAAGCCGGGGAGAGCAAGCCAGGGAGCACCATCCCTCCAGGGCCTCTGCATCAGCTCCTGCTTTGAGTTTTCTGCCCTGCTTGAGTTCCTGTCCCGACTCCCTTTGATGAAAAGTGACGTGGAGGTGATGTAAATGAGCTTGCTCCTCCTCAGGTTGCTTTGGTCGTGATGTTTCGTCCCAGTACCTCTAACAAGGACAACTGGAAAAAGCTAAATTATAAAATGCCTGATGTGGCCGACTGCTGGCCTAACGTGTATGAAGACCTGGTTTTGATCGCTAGACAAAAATCTTTAAAATAGATTTTTGTCCTCCATCTGCCTCTTCCCCTCCCTCCCCTCATCCTCCCAAGACCTTGACTCAGTAGATCTTGGGAAGGTCCCGAAACTTGCACTTCTAACAGGACATCAGTCAGGAGATGCTGATGCTGGTAGATTGGTGACCACACTGTGCGACTCTGCCTTACTTAAGCCCTCGATGGCCACTGCTGCTGATGTGACCTATTTTGCTTGTTTAACTCCTCTGTGTGTGCTTTGGCTGGAAACACCCACAAAGGAACAGGCTCAAATGTGTGGGTACCTTGAGCAATGAGCTGGCAGCTAGCAGAAGCCCCCTTTCTTCCCTGCAGCTTCTTTTATGGGGACAGGCCCTTATCGGAGGCATCAAGCACCGGCCCACTCAGGAATGTCGTTGGAGATAAGGGCGTCTATCTGTGGTTCTGTTTCATGGCTTCAGGCTGGCTTCAGTGGCACATGTCACTCAACATGGCAGCAGGGCTTGGCATGGAGCTAAATGGAACAATGGTTTTGGAATGACAACATTGATCTCGATTTTTAACTGATCTTGGGAGTCTCTGAGTTCTCAGGTTTCATGGCATGCCTAGTATCAGACACATTCTTCAGGGTTTCTGGCTATAAATGGGCCTTTTTAGGCTAAGAAAGAGGTCTTCAGGCTGAGAGGACCCAGTGCCAGGTACAGCAGCGGAAGGACTGTGTGGATTTCTTGCCGTCGTGAGGCAGCCTCAATTGCCCTCTGAGAGTAGGCGCTTGCGAAGAGCAGACAATGGTACTCTGTTCCACTTTTCAAAGCACATTCGTGTCTTTCATCTCATGCTGCCTGTAACAGATATTAATGGCAAAGCCAGGAAGAGACTCCAGGTTTTCTGAACCTTAGTCGCATGTTCTGCCGGCCCCGAGTTTCTGCAATGCTTTGATCTCTCCTCCAGAGCAGCATCCAGAATGTTCTTCCATCTGTGGGGGCTGGAGGAGAGCTAAGACAGACAATGGATAGAAACAGAGAGAGAACAGAAGAAACAGAACAAGGAAAGAACACAAAAAGCTAGGGAAGAAAAGAAAGAAGGAGAAAAAAGGAAGGAAGGAAATGCATGCGGAAGCCTCTCTTTAAGGGCAATTTAGAGTCATAACCTTCTAGAGCAGTGTGTAGGAACAGTAATCTAATTTCTCCAAGATAAAAACACCACCTTAAGAGAGAAGCCGGGTATGGCGACACAGAGAACAAAGCCATCCCTTCTCTTCCCATGGGCTTTTTCCCATCCCAGGAGTGTCTGTCCTGGGCTCTGCTTTTCTAACCTTCTCTTTCTCATTGAATAGTCTGTGAGAGGAGAGAGGAGAGGCTACCTGCCTGCAGCTCACCTTGTGCTGTCCTTGTGTGGCCTAGGAAATGGCAGAACCCAAAACTCACCCCTTGACTGCAGGAGTGCCATACCATGAGCGATGTTAAGGGCCCAGAAGCCTTTTGGTGACAGCAGACAGAACAGAAGCTGGGGAAGAATCATGGCATTCAAAGTGTTCTCTTGACAACTTTTTGACAAGAACATGGGTCATTGGGTTCAGCTCAAAATGAAACATAGTATGATTAAGACCATATAAAGGAAACAAAATCATTCATGGAAGTATGGTGAACAATTGTCCAATTGCATGGCAGGTTAGGGGACAATGGGACCTCAGATAGGAAATACCAGTCACATGCCTGGGCTCCCTGCATCCAGAGCCACCTCACTTTGTTTGAGTTTTCTTTTCTTTTCTTCACATATTCTTTTACCCTTTGGACCCATGTTATGTTCTTCAAAGTAACCAGGCCTTGGCTATATAGGTGCTCAGAAAGGAGTAGAGATGCTGGAGACAGGGGCTTTACCCTTCAGTATAGCTCAAACAGAGGTCACACACACCCTCATTTGGCAGAGGAGTGGTGTGGGAGGTCCTTCTATCTGTGTTACTTTTATTGGTTAATGAATAAAGCTGTTTCAGCCAGTGGCTTAGCAGAATAGGGTAAGGCGGTAATTCCAAGCAGATAGAGGAGGAGAGAGTAGGCAGAGTCAGGGAGAAGCCATGTAGCCACCGCAAAAAACAGACTTTCTGGAACCTTGCCAGTAGGCCACGGCCTCGTGGTTATGCACAGATTAATGGAGTTGGGTTAGTTTAGGATATAAGAGCTAGCTAGAAATACATTTAAGCTACTGGCCAAACAGTACTGCAAATAATATAGTTTCTGTGTGATTATTTCAGGTCTGGGTGACTGGGAACAAACAGCCTCCGACTATAGAAGAGGATTCAAGAAGAAGGTGTGTCTGGACTCAATGGCTTTAGGATTTCTCAAACCCAATTCTGGCTCTAGAAATGCCAAAGCTAGTATCTGAAGGGATGCTCATCAGAGATTTGTAGTGTTAGGTCAGAGGCATAAAAACAACTCATGCTTGGTTTTATCACGTGTCCAAAGTTTTCATATTTTCACCAGCTTAGATTCTATTTCCATAAGAAAACTAGAAAGCAAAATTTTCGTGACTCTTGGTATTGTGGTTTTTATGAACTTATTGCTGAATTCCTAAGGAAGGCTAACTGTGTCCAGTAGAGCAACGTCTGCCGAAGCTTCAGTAGCCTCTGCGCATGTCAAGCTGTAAAAAGAATGAAAACTTGAGCTCTTCAAATCTCCCCACAGCGCTTCCCACCATCCTCCATCCTCGGAGCTCTGCAGTCACTGGTAAGCCTCCAAATGCTGCTCTGTGGTGGGCATGTTTTGTTATAAACAAATGAGGAGGTGCATGGCTCTATAAGTAAGGAAAAGAGAAACACACACATACATACTCATGCGCACACACATACACACACACACGCACACATACACACACACACACACACACACACATGCACACATACACACACAGCTTTAACAGAAAAAGAAAGCTTCACCATTTCTTGTTTTCTGTCTGCTTCACCATTTTATGGAAAGAAGATAAAACAATTAATGACTGGCATCAGCAATCCATGTGAGCTTCATCGGGTTTTCTGCTCCTGAGGCAGAACCAGGGTCCCGGTATGAAGATGCCAAGCACATCATGGGAATTTTGCCACACGGAAGTCAAACTCCTCCAGGAATATCCAGAGTTGTCTGTGTGGGCTGCCGCTGCTGTGGGCTTGGGGGACTGCAGGGCTGACCCTCATCAGGGAAGGAATGATGTGTCTGAGAGAAGCCCACAGACTGCAGCGGGACCGCCATTGCAGAGCTGGTCTTCCTTGGTGTTCAGCAGCGCTTCACAGCATCTTAAAGACGGACTGCTGACCGGAAACAGAGGAGTGTTTCTACAAGAAGGGACAGTCTGTCACTTCCTGAGCCCTGCGTGGGAGTGTTTTTGTCTCACTGACACTGAGGTTAAGATGGTAGACCTCTGATCACATTGCATCTTATTAAGGGCTTTTATTAAAAACTTTAAGCTCAAATTTAATCAGGCCTTTTTAGATACATTCTAATTTATAGGAAATACAGCAGTGAAACCATCTAGTCAGACAATGACTTGTAGAGGCCTTAGAAAGATTTAGAATGTGAAACTCCATCTGCGAAACACTTGTCCCATGCTTCCAGAAGTTGGGGGGTTAGGGAAGATGGCATGTGTGCTGATATGGGAAAACTGAGGGAGCTTGTGAGGCCAAGGATACAAAACAAACAACACCATGTATGGATTTAACTAGCTTACGCTGGCTCAAAATCACTGTGGACAAACCTACGGGAATGACTGGGAATTAGGAAAGCGGATATTGTAGAGGTCTTGTCATACTGTGTTAGATGTGATGCTAGTTTAGCGTCTGTAAGAACTGCCCTTGATGCTTAGGGTGGTGGACCAGACTAGTGATAAAATGTCCTTCAAGATACTTTAACACATTTTTGTGTGAATACAAGAATCAATAAGTTCCTGCCATAATTAAGCCACTCTGAACTGTTTTCTTCACGGTGCGTTGGATTATTGATAATGTTCAGCTGGTAAACAGAGAAAACCTGGATTCAAGACACCAAGAGTCACTTTCCAGAGATGAGTCCTTGGGTGGGCATTCAGGGTTGGGATCTGATACAGGGCTGCCCACAGACACGTGATGGCCCAGAGTGCTGGCTACTCTCCTTAATATGCATAGGACAGAAGCTAAGGGTTCCCCTGAGAAACTTTTCTAGCATCTGACAGGGTTATTATGTTTACTGACCACTTTAAAAATGGGAAAATGCATTTTTCACCAGATATAGTAACACATGCTTATAGATTCAGCACGTGAGAGACTGGGCAGGAGAGCTAAGAAGCTGACAACCTGGGCTAAATAGTGAGAGCCTTTCCCCAGTAAATAAGAGAGTAAGAACTTCCTGTGTGTGTGTGTATGTGTGTGTGTGTACACATGTGCATGTGTGTGTGTGTGTGCACATGTGTGTATATGTGTGTGTGTGTTTGTGTGTGTGTGTGTGTGTGTAGTTCTGAGGATCAAACCCAAGGCTTCGCAAACAATAGGCAAGCATTCTACCAAAAAGTTACATCCCAAACCCTTTCTAGGGTTTATTTTTTAATTAATTAATTTATTTTGCATCCTGACTACAGTTTCCCCTCCCTCCTCTCCTTCCAGTCCCTCCCCTTCCAATCCCCTCTGCCTCATCCTCATCCACTCCTGCATTTCTATCCGGAAAGGGTAGTTCTCCCACAGATATCAACAAAACATGGCTTATCAAGTTGTTTTAAGACTGAGTACCTTGCCTTGTGTTAAGACTGGACAAGAAGGCTGAGTATGAGGAACAGGGCCCCAAAAGTTAGTCAAAGAGTCAGAGACAGCCCCTGTTTCCACTGTTAGGAGTACCATAAGAAGGCCAAGCTACACAGCTGTCACATATATGCAGGGAGCCTAGGTCAGTCCCCTGCAGGGTTTCTCTTCTTCAATGTATATTTGTATTTATTTAGTGTGTTAGTTAGGGTTTATATTGCTGGGGCAAAACACCATGACCAAAAGATACACCATGACCAAAAGGCAAGTTGAGAAGGAAAGGGTTTATTTGGCTTACACTTCAGCATTATTGTTCATCACTGAGGGAAGTCAGGACAGGAACTTGAACAGGGCAGGATCCTGGAGGCAAGAGCTGATACTGTAGCCATCGAAGGGTGCTGCTTACTGACTTGCTCCCATGGCTTTCTCAGCCTGCTTTCTTATAGAACCCGACCAGCAACCCAGGGATGGCACCATCCACCATGGGCTGGGCCCTCCCACATTGATTGTCAATTGAGAAAGCGCCTTTAACTGGATCTCATGGAGGCATTTCCTCAACGGAGGCTACTTCCTCTGATAACTCTAGTTTGTGTCAAGTAGACACACAAAACCAGCCAGTACTTTTTAGCTAGTTTGTGAATGAGCTTTTCCAACAGGGTCTCATGTGGCTCAGGCTTGTGTCTTACTTGCTGTGTGGCTAAACTGGCCTTGAACTTGTGGTCTCCCTGTCTTTCCCTCCTGAGTTCTGGGACTGTAAACATGAACTACCACAACTGGCGCTACCATTACTTAATCTGAGTTCTTAAATATGGTCTGGGAGCCTGTGTTTGAGATTATATACCAGATGGCATTGCAGACAAACACACACGAACACATAGTCCTACATGGATGTACTAATAGCTTTCATCAGATTACTGTAGAAACTTCATGATCCAAGAACCCTGAAGTGTCTCGTCCCCAGCATTGCTATAGAGTAGCCTCCCGACCTTGCTTCGGAACACCTCCGTGGCTGCTCCTGACTCCAGAGCTAAAGGTCTCACATGTCAATCATGGCTCTCTGCACAGCTGCGTGCCCTCTTTCCTCGTGAATACACGCTTGGCTAACTGCTCTCTTTCCTCTGTCAAAAGGAAACTCTTACACATTAGTGTTTATACTTCTGTGCTTTCTCTTCCCCCATCTCACCCAAGCTCCTTCACCCAAAGTGGACGAGGTGCAGGGCTGTGGTGGCTTCCCAAAGCCTCAGGCCTCCTAGTGCCCATCTCTGCTCCACCAGATTGGCAGGCTCCTTTTGAACATTTCCTTTGGCTTAACAACCCACCGCATGATTAAATGTTTAAACAAATTCCAGAAAGCACATCAATTATTACTAATGAATTCCAAATCAAATCATCCAGAACTACAAAGGCCTGCCAGATGTTTCAGGCAAGGAGAAAAGAGTGGGTGGGAGGCATGGGGAGAAGAGAGATTCCTTCCCACCGCTCCATTAACTTGGATCTGAAAGCTATAATTTATCACGCACCCAATACAAGGAGGCATCACATTTAATATATGACTTGGAGACTGTTCTACCATTAATTTTATTGTAGAATATTAGTTTGCATCGGTATCATACATAATGATAACTTTTCAGACCCCTTACATATTGCCAGAAGGAAAAATTCCAATGAATGTAAAGGTCTTAATTGCCTTTCATTTGTGACCCTGAACTGTGGCAACACCTTACCCTAATGACTAGAGCGAGTGTTCCCATGAGCTCAGCAGAAACTGAGATGGGAAAGCGTATGAACTGCTTTCTTGTTAAGGCATAGGCCCTTCCTTATCACAGCCCCCAAGTTTGGCTTGTTTGAAGTTGTGGAATTCTTATTAGTTCAGATAAACAGCTTGGGAATTCTTCGAAGGGCAGATAAACAGCCCAGTTTTGGCTTTGTGGTATGGAACTCAGCACAAATGATTCTACTTAGTTGGTCTTAGTTCAAGAGCTCAGAACCACACCAGTCAATAGTGGCTTATAAAATTTACTAACAGGGCTGGGGAGATAACTCAGTCAACACAGCTCTTACCTTGTAAGCAAGAAGATTTGAGCTAAATGTTCCAGAAGCGGTGTTTAAAAGGCCAGGTGTGGTGGTGGGTGCTTGTGATTCCAGTGCTGAGAGTGTTCGGAAGAACAGTTCCCCGGGGACTAACCATGCTGGCCTATGGTATGAGTTCTAGGCCAACAAAAGACAGTGCGACAAGAAACAAACACATTAAAATGCTCATAGCACCTGATGAATGACACTGGGAGTTCCCTTCTGCTTCCATATGCATGTACACACATGTTCCTACACACGTATGTACCTAAATATATCTTACATACTTGAATACATTTGAGTATACCCATGTATACACATGCAAAATTTACTAACACACATATATGTAACCTTAAGCAATAATTTTTATGGGTCTTTTTTTTTTTTGAGCTACTGTTTTCCATTTTCAGGTGCATAAAGGAAGGCACAGAGCAAAAGAAATGTTTGCATGTGTGTGCTCTAAGTAATAGGGCTATTTTTAGAAAACAGTTGTTTTAAGATTCTTTTTTGGTCACTGATATTTTCAAAGAGCCAGTGAGCTAATGGGCATAAAATGAACATTTCCAAAGGCTAGAGCACCAAGGACCCAGATGAAAGATGTGATGTGCTTTAAGGGACACCTATTTGAGATATAGCGGAGCATAAGTCCACAGTGCTGAGCCTGTGGGGCAGGATGAGACTGTCAGGCTAGCCACAAGCACTTGCTAGTCCTCAGAGGCTGGGGAAGAGGGAGCACAGGCTACCACCAACAAGGACATGAGAACATTTTTCTACCATTGGTCTGGTATCAACTGATCGATAATCATTCTGAGCACATCTGAGCAATCAATCACAGCACATCTGACTCTCCTCCCAGCAGGAAGGTTTCTCCATTATTAGACAGAAGTGAAAAAATTCTGAGGCCCTCATATCTAGAACAAACCCTAGCACATGGCTGGGGATTCGGCATTACTGGAAGTATGGGTCACTCGTGAAGTTGTTAGTAGGTCTGAGAAAGAGGAGGACTTGATGGCACTCAGGTGGGATTGGACACGTGGCTCCCCCTGTTCATCCCAGGTCGGGTCCTGTGTCAGAGAAGGAGTCTCTTATTAAGGACAGGCTCTTGTTTCTCAGACGTGGGGTAATCTCCTGCTAATGAGTTAAATTTTTCACTTATCTTCATCTTTAAAAAACATTTTAAATGTGTGATGTGGTGTGTGTGTGTGTGTGTGTGTGTGTGTGTGTGTGTGTGTTTGTGTGTGTGTGTGTGTGAGAGAGAGAGAGAGAGAGAGAGAGAGAGAGAGAGAGAGAGAGAGAGAGAGATACAGATGTGTGGGGAAGTCCGAAGACATTAGATCTCTTGGGGCTGTAGTTACAGGTGGTTGTGAGCCAACTGATAGGGGTTCTGGGAACCAAACTGAGGTCCTCAGCAAGAGCAGCAAGTGCTTTTAACTGCTGAGCCTCTCTCCAGTCCCCTTCTCATCTTTATGCTCACGTTAAATGGCCACATATCTTTATGGATCTCATCATTAAAGCTGTGCTCATAGATGTTGGAATGAAGAAGAACTCAGTGATGGATTTTTCTCTCTCCTATAATATTTGTTCAAAAGACGAGACTGTCTTTAAATGTAGACTTGCAGATTTTTCGAAGACACAGTAGCTACCTCAGGAAAGCCCTGCCAGAGGGAAGGTCCTGTGGTCACACTTCTACTTGTGCTGTGGAAAGTCAGCAGGGTGAAGTTGCGTGTTTACTGGGGGCTGTGATAGCCTTACGATAGGTCTGACTTATAGACCCTAAAAATAAGACATGTTTTAGAGAGAGATGTAGGTTTGGTCCTAGAGAAAATAATGGAATCAACAATGCCTCTCAATCATGAATATTCCAGAACTATTTTTCCAGAGAGATTATTAAGCCAACAGCTACAAAATAGACGCTCTTTAATTTGTGCTATGCAAATCAATACAAAAATTCTACTCTCTAACACAAGAACACATTATGGGTTAGTTCTTTTTGTTGTTGTTGTTTACACTTCTAAGATCAAGTCTCCAAGAACATATATGTTTTAGAAACTGTAAGACAGTCAGGCATATACCTCCCTTCTTTTTAACTCCTCACCCTCTTTACTGTACTTAAATTAATTTTACTGAAAAGTTACCATTATAAACATGCACAATACATTTCAGATGTTTACTAATTATTAATACTTTGATTTTTCAAGTGTAAGAAATTAGGAGTCCGAGTCTGTAGATCAATGGGAAAGTCTTTGGCTAACACAGGCCTTGGGTTCAATTCCAAGTGCTGCATAAATCCAAAAACCTAGCCAACCACCATCCCAAGAATAAATTAAGCAAAGTATACATCTCCATCAAGTTTCCTCCACCAAATACTACAGTTTTCTTCCTGTGTACAAATGCCATGCTCAGAGTAACTGAAACCCAGTATTTCTGTAACACTCAGAGTAACTGAAACCCAGTATTTCCGTAACACTGTGGCTTTGAAGGACTTGCTCTTGAGGAAGGCATGCCGAGTGAAGGCACCAGTCAGAATTCCCAACCCATCAGAACCTTGCACTGGAGGCCAATTTTCTCATAACATAATCACTCAACAAACCTTAACTGAGAGTCAGGCACCATCCTGGAGGTGAGTTTCAAGAATGAAACAGCCCCTGCCTTGGGAGATGTCCCATTCTACAGAGGAGATGGGAGAATGCTCAGTGTACCCCCTTCTAACTGGACAGGAAGAAGAGGCAACGGTCATAACAGCCCGCAATTATGAAATGGTTGCTGAGGGCATGCTGGAGAAGAGATACCATGCCCCAGGGTGGGCTTTCAGGGAAACAGAGCATTTTATTATGTATGAAAACTAAGCAACTCCCACCCAGTGACTCACACGTCATGGAAGAAATGCGGTAATGTGGTGCAGGAGAAAGGGCCAAAGCAGGCAGATTGAATGTTGCTTTGTTTTACCGCCTCATAAAACCCGAAATGAAAGATATTTCTGTGTCTCTCTTCCTCATTTCACCCCAGAACCTCCTTTTTTTTCATTTTTAGTCTGGCAGAGATATGAGATTGAGAATAGGCCAGAATATCGTTAGTTAAACAAAACCCAAGCATTCAATGCCCTCCTGTCTTCCAGAGCAAGATGCTTCTGTGCCTGAGTTCACAGCATCATGGCTTCAAGTCTGCACAGCTGGGTTCTGATCTGGCCTGTCCCTCCAAAGGGCTGGGCCAGGAGAGCAGCGTCACATAACTGTGTTTGAGTTTTCCTCTCAGAACACAGACCGGGAACGTCTGACTTGCAGGGCTGGCTTAGAAATAAAATAAGAAAGTAATGAAGTGCAGGACCTAGCCTGCGACACCACAGATAGATAACTATTGTCATTATTCTGTGAGCCTCACTTGGGTCCAACACACGGGCACCCAAGACTTGGAAACATTATTAAATTCAACATGCAAGTGTGTGTGCGTGCACGTGTGAACAGAGGCATGGGAAGGGAGGGAAGGGGTGGAGAGGGAGGGAGTGACAGAGACACAAAGAGAATGGTGTGCTTCCCTTCTTGTTGGGAATCATGGTCGAGATGGCTATGATCATTTACTGAACCTGTGTGAAGGCAAACTGTGTGGAAAGTTTCCAACGTCCCACGTAGATGACCCTCCTGGCTCACTCCCCATCTCCAGAAGCAAATATCAAAGCAAAAGCCTGCTTCTGAGGACATACCGTGCTAATGCTACCTGTGGGTTTTTATCCAGGCTCTTACCGACACATCCTTCCTTTTCTGTATATGTATTCAGTGTGTGTATGTGTTTATATGTGATATGAATTGAAACTCGCATGCCCAGGTGTGTGTGTGGAGGTCAGAGGACAGCCTGAATGGTTAGCTCTCTCCTGCCTTGTGAGCTTAGGTCATCCGGCTGTCTATCAGGCAGCAAGCAGTTCTACCCGCTGAGTCATCTTGGTCCGCTTCCCTTGTGTGCTCTGTGACGCTATCACATTCTTGTCTCGCGCACCTCTGTGCTGATGTTTAGTTTGTGATCTAACAAGTAAGGCTTGCCTGAAGATGAGAGTGCAGAGATAAGTCACTAGTTACCCACAGAGGCCAGGCCGTGGTGGCACACATCTTTAATCCCAGAGGTTCAAGGCTACCCTGAGCTACACGAGATTGAGATCGGTCCAGTCTAAAAGAGAAACAGAGACAGTTAGTTGGTGGTGGTTTACACCTTTAATACCAGTACTTGGGAGTCACACACCTTTAATCCCAGCATCAGGAAGGTGGAGACAGGAAGGGATATGGCTGGGCAGAGCGAGGAGTATAAGGTGGGAGGTGACAGGAGCCCAAGTATTCAGTCTGAGGACTTGGTAGAGTTAAGAGCTAGTGGTTGGCTGCTCTGTTTTTCTGACCTTTCAGTATTTACTCCTATATCTGACTCGGTTTTTATTATTATTATTATTATTATTATTATTAAAACCAATTAGAATTTGTGCTACAGACCTCGGAGGACCCCTTCTTTTTTTTTTTTTTGTTTCCGGGAAGACAGACTCTTGACTTCCTTCTGGCTCCTCAGGGCTCCCATTTCCTGCTCTTAAGCTAACTGAGAGCCTCTACTCCCTTTCTGTCCATCAAACCTTCTCTATGGCCCCATCTCTTTTTCACAGAGATGTCCCAAGCCCAGCTCCTTGAGGACATCTCTCCTAACTGCCTCATAGCTTTGTTCCCTCTTGAATCTTCCCCAGGATCTTCGCTACTCTCTCTTGAGAGAAGCATCATTCAATAATTTGCCGAGGGCTGGAGAGATGGCTCAGAGGTTAAGAGCATTGCCTGCTCTTCCAAAGGTCCTGAGTTCAATTCCCAGCAACCACATGGTGGCTCACAACCATCTATAATGGGGTCTGGTGCCTCTTCTGGCCTTTAGGCATACACACAGACAGAATACTGTATACATAATAAATAAAATAAATAAAAAAATAATTTGCCCAATGGAATAACAAGTGATTTTGTTAAGCTCAAGAAAAAACCTTACTGGTTTCTGCTTCCTTTTATTTATTTCCTTTTTTGTTCAATAGACTTTGTTATTTATTTCAGAAATAAAGTAAAAAATAAAATGTTAACTGAAACCAGCCCAAATATAGAAGACTCATTGATAAGGGAGAAAAATAATATAAGAATTTCTTGTAGCTCAGTCAGTTGAGTGGTTGAATTGCTTGCATAAAGGACTAAGTTGGTCCATTTCTAGTACTGCATGAAACTGGGCATGCTGGCACAAGGCTATAATCCCAGCACTTGAGTCTTGAAGACAGGAGGATCAGAAGTTTGAGATCATCCTCAATACATGGCTAGGGTTTTTATTTGCTTTCAGTGTATGAGTGAGTATGTAATGAGAGTAGGGGTAGTATGTGTTGGGGTATGTGCTTGTGTGCACCAGGGAGTCCAAAAGAAAACACTGGGTGTCCTGCTCAATAGTCTCCACCTTATTCCCTTGAAACAGGAGCTGGGTTGACAGCTAGCAAGTCTCAGTGATCCTCCTCACAGAGCCAGGACTACAAGGGCATATGGCTGTGTGTAGCCTTTTACATGGATATGGGGATTTGAGGTCAGGTCCTCTTGTGTGCACAACAAACACCCTTATTGTTGAGACACCATTCTAATCCTACTTGGTGAGTTAGAAAAGATTCTGTGTCAAATAAAACACAACAAAACAGCTTTCTGGGCTCTCCCAAGGGAGATTAAACCAATGAAGAAACATTTACAGCCAATAAAGTCTCACATTCTTACCTAATCTGCAGCAAAATCCTGAAGTTCTTCTGGAAAAATGAATATGAAAAACATGGTCATGGAATATCTGACTGTAACTTCCACCTTACAGGACTGAATTTCACAGTTGCTTCTCACATTTATGTTGGCTACAAACTGTACCCTCTATGCCTACTGAAAAATGTTTTTAAAAGTCTATGGATAGATAGTTGTTTTCAAGGACTATTTAATATCAGACACGGATCACAAAGCCACACGTGTACCCCAGGGCAGTTTACTCTCTCCCCATATGCTGCTAGTCTCGCTCTCTGCTCCAAATCAGTCTT
The DNA here is from genome assembly GCF_982192425.1 of Myodes glareolus. Classification (NCBI taxonomy): domain Eukaryota; kingdom Metazoa; phylum Chordata; class Mammalia; order Rodentia; family Cricetidae; genus Myodes; species Myodes glareolus. The sequence continues at coordinate 61,569,199 of NC_142041.1, read as the reverse complement.
GTTTTCTAAATTTCTTCCCACTTTTTTTATTCCTGTCATTTAGCTGCCCAGCTCCTGTACTAATTTCTAGCTATAAGGTTACAAGGAATTTAGGAGGCAAAGGCAGGTTAAAAGAAAGCCTTAAATAAGTGAAAGAATAGACGCAGAAAGAGAAGGTTCAGGCTCCGCAGAATGTGACGGATCTCAGGTCTAAGATCCGGCTTTGTGCAGACCTGTTCATGGCTGTGCTTTATCATACGGACATTTATTCCTGAGACAATAGCATTATCAAAGGCGTCTCTGCATATTTTCGGGAGTATTTTAGACACACCCTGTACTTAATGAGTCCAGTATTTTTTTTTAAGAACCTTACTCAGTGCATTTGGAATGACTTTTTTTTTTTCTTCTGTGTTAAAATAAAGACTACACCACTGAGCTTTTATCTGTTTAAAAAAAAAATCCCCTGGTGAATTTTGGTGCCCTGGTTTTCATTAAGTTTGTATCTGGTGATGCATCTACGAGTCATCAGCGTGAAGAGATGAAGAGTCCCGGGGTTGGCTTTATGGAGATCTTGACCTTGGCACTTTGAGAGCTGCCTGCCCCCCTTTCCATCATCGACCCCGTTCATTAGTGGAAACTCATACAGCGCTTCGCTGAAACTTGTCCATTTCCCCCTGAGGGGGCCATACTGTTGTCAAGCCCCTTTCGGTGTTTGCGGGCAATCTTTTAACACTCTCAGTTGACTGGCTGCCTTGAACACGGCTCATTTCTGCACAAAGCAGCTCCTCTCCCTGTCCCGACAGCTTCGCAGAGCCCTCACATAAACTGACCCGAAAACCACCTCGTAGAGCTCAAACCGAGGCTGACACAGAGCAAACACACACCTGAACCCTGGGCTATTCAAGCCTATCCTATTTTTCATTCCCAGTGTCCATCCAGCTTAGGGTTTAGGGAAATGCCAGTTCTCCCATTTTCTGGCTGTGTGACTCAGGGACGGAGCCAGGTTGAGGTTTTTCTTCTGTGTGAAATGCATTCCATTGCTTTGTCACCAGGGTTCAATAAATCAATCAGTAGAAACTACTTAAAGCTGTCAGTAATAAGCATAGCATGAGGACTCAATGCTACTTCCGCTGTTCTCAGAACTGTGTTAGAAAACAGACCCAAAGGGAAGATCTTAACCTTTCTGTTGTAACAGAGTCAGTGGGAAGAATGAATGAGGCAGGATGCTGAATGGCTTTGTCACACCCTTAGAACACACCACCAACAGAGCTTGGTGGATGCCTCAGTTGGCTAGGAAAGCTCCCTGTGAGCATGAGGACCTGAGTTCGAGCCCCAGCGTCCACGAGAGAGGAAGCTGGTGTGATGACGTATGGCTGTAATCCCAGGGACGGGAAAGCAGTGCTCAGGAAAGCTCCAGGTCTTGCTGACGGCCAGTCTAGCTGAATCAGTGAGCTCCATTCAGTGGGAAACCCTGTGTCCAAAGTGAGGACGTGTCTGCTAGAATTCTGATAGGAGGTCCAAGAAGAAAGGGAGGTGAAGACAGAGCTATCTGAGTGGGAGCGCTTGACTGATGTGTGTGGGGAAAACCCCAGCACTTCCCAAATAAGTCAGGTGGGGAGGGATTCGGAAAGACCCCTCCCTCATCACAGCACACATACACCTCCCTCCCCATGAGTGTGTGAGTACACACACACACACACACCCTTTTCCTTCCTTCCTTCCTTCCTTCCTTCCTTCCTTCCTTCCTTCTTTCTTTCTTTCTTTGTTTCTTTCTTTCTTTCTTCCTTTCTTCCTTTCATTCTTTTGTGGTTTTTTTGTGTGACATTATCTCTCTATGCAGCCTTGGCTGTCCTAGAACTCACTCTGTAGACCAAGCTGGCCGCAAACTCACAGTGATCCATCTTTGCCTGCCTCTGCCTCCCAAGTATTGGTATTAAAGGCATGGGCCACCACTGCCCAGTCACACACACACACACACACACACACACACACACACCCTTTCTTTCCTTCCTTCCTTCCTTCCTTCCTTCCTTCTTTTCTTTCTTTCTTTCTTTCTTTCTTTCTTTCTTTCTTTCTTTCTTTCTTTCTTTCTTCCTTCCTTCCTTCCTTCCTTCCTTTCATTCTTTTGTGGTTTTTTTGTGTGACATTATCTCTCTATGCAGCCTTGGCTGTCCTAGAACTCACTCTGTAGACCAAGCTGGCCTCAGACTCACAGTGATCCATCTTTGCCTGCCTCTGCCTCCCAAGTATTGGTATTAAAGGCATGGGCCACCACTGCCCAGTCACACACACACACAAACAGTTTGGTGAGCAAATATTACTTTTTAGAGTAATTTATTTTTAGAGTAGTTTGGAACCAGTTTAATTAAAAAGTGGGCAAAAGACATGGACAGATTTTTTTAAAAGGTAGATAAATGACCAACAAACACACCACAAGGTATTCAACATGGAAATCAAAACCACAATAAGATGCGTAGCCAGACTCACCAGGATAGTTACCATAATTCAATAATAGTAAATTGCTGCCAAGAAGAGAACATGGGGCTACCAATATGGACAAGAACTTAGCAGTTCCTTGAACATTAAAAATGTGGTATATCTATGCAATGAAATATTGCTCAAGAAACAAAAAGGAAGAAAATAAAGAGAATGAACTACTGACACATATGATAATGTGGATAAATGCTAAAAATATGCTGAAGAGAAACAAGTCAACAACTGAACATAATAGGTCACATGATTCTCTTCCTATGAAATAGCCTGAAGTAGTGAATGCTCAGAGACAGAGGCTGGAGGAAAGTCAGGAGTCGTGGTGATTTTTTTTCTGGGGTGGGGTGTGTGAAAACGCTTCAGAACTAGACAGGAGTGATGGTTGCACAATATTACGAATGTGCTAAGCACCATCACTACCCAGCTTTTATTACCCAGTGTAGCCTCGAGTACTCTGGTAGTGATTAAATCTGTTCGTTCCCTTTATTATCGGCCTAGCTCAGTGAGAACAAGTTGCATTGAGTCTGTCTTTGATGTCACTTAGCTGAATCATTCAAGCTAACATGGAAAATTCCGTGTTACGTGAATTCCACCTCAATTAAAAGAAAAATATGAGTTGAATCACTCCTGCTTGCCAGTGAGGACGATTTTTCAGGGCGTTTGCTACTTCAGTGAAGAAGGTGTAGAAAAGGTCTTTTCTTAGGCATAGCCATGCACTGCTTAACAATAGGAACGCAGTCTAGAAACTGTGTTATTAAGAGATTTTGGGCATGGGCACTTTGCTGGAGTTTGCTGGCACACTCTAAGGTGGGCAGAGCTTTCTATATGATCTCAAGGGGCCACTGTCTAATATGTGGTCCATCATAGACCTGAGCATAATTTGACACATGATTATTTCAACAACTTTAAGAAAAACCGAGGAAATGGTCTATTTGGAAATCAAAAGTCCCACATGACATTGGTAGCCAAGCCTGCTTTTCAAATCAAAAGCATTCACTTTTCACAGGAGAACAGCCTGGTCGGGGCCCTCCTGCTGTGGGAGCCATCCTAGCTGTGGTGGTTGGTGAAGTAGGAAGACAGGATGCCCAAGTAGAGCACAGGTCAGACAAAGCTCACCAGGCAGAGTGGGAGATCTTGAATACCACGGAGGAGAGGGAAAGAAAGCTGACACTCTGACTAGAGTCTTCCAGCATGTTCTCTGGAAAAACACTGCAACAGACACATTGTCTTAACCTGGAAATATAATCGGTGTGGAGAACGGGGACACCATGGTGTGTTAGAAGAGGACAGCATTCGGGAGGGTGGGTCTCTCAGTTCATCTTGTACAAAATGTACGGCACTTACCATGTCCCTGGCAGACAGGCCTATGAAAGAGAACTGACCTCTGCGCAATTGTGTAGCAATTCTAAGTGTCCCGTTTTCACTGCTAGCGTAGAATTTAGGAGAACCCCATGAAGCCGGTGGCCTCAACCATATAAAACTTTCAGCTGTCCCTTGTTATATTTCCCATGGTGACCCATCTCCACCCATGTGCTCTGTTTAACTGCCCGTGACCATATCGCTCTCAATCTCCCGTCTTTGTTCTCTTGTTGTCCAGCTTTTATCACACTATACAGCCCAAATACTCCAGTGGTGACTAACTCTTCTTTTCTTTGTCATTATCTGTCCAACTAATGAAACCCCATTGTGCTGCACCTGGCTTTGATGCTAGCTGACTGGCTTCTTTCCAGCTTAATTGTTGAAGAACTTGTCTTAGTATTCAATATTAATTATTCTTTGTGGATTTCAGCGGGAAAAATGGTCCCAGGATGGAATGTGACACAGGAGCAGGTCCAAATCCTAAAACCCTTCCTGAGAGACAGTGCCCAGAGCTCTCCAGTGGTGCTGGGAGGCACAGTGCTGCAGTGGGTGCCTTTAGAAGCACGAAGACATTGATACACCAAGAGACTACCAGGAAGTCATAAAAGAAAGGAGAGTACAAGACACAGGGATGCAGGAGTAATAAGAAGGCAGAGATACTCAGATCACTGCCTCTAACCCCTTGTCGTATGAATATGGACCCATAAGCGGTCACCTTCCATTGTTTGCTTCTGAGAGGCAGCCAACCAAAAGCACAGTAATGTATCAGGATACAAGATTAACTCAAAAGATTCAGTAGTCCTCCTGTACACAGATGATAAATGGACTGAGAAAGACATTAGAGAAACACCACCCTTCACAATAGCCACAAATAGCATAAAATATCTCAGAGTAACTCTAACCGAACAAGTGGAAGACTTGTATGACAAGAACTTTAAATCTCTGAAGAAAGAAATTGAAGATGCCAGAAAGTAGAAAGATCTCTCGTACTCTTGTGTAGGTAGAATTTACATAGTAAATGTAAATTGGTATGGCAATCTTACCAAAAGCAATCTACAGATTCAATGCAATGCCCAGCAAAATTCTTCACAGATTTCGAAAGAATGGCACTCAACTTCATATGGAAAAACAAAAAATCCAGGATAGCCAAAACAATCCTGCACAATAAAAAAATTTCTGGAGGCATCACAATCCCTGACTTCAAACTCTACTACAGAGCTACAGTACTGAAAACAGCCTGGTATTGGCATAAAAACAGACAGGAGGATCAATGGAACTGAATTGAAGATCCAGATATCAATCCACACACCTACAAACACCTGATTTTTGACAAAGAAGCAAAAAATATCAAATGGTAAAAAGAAAGCATATTTAACAAATGATGCTGACTTAACTGTATATCAACATGTAGAAGAATGAAAATAGATCCATATCTATCACCATGCACAAAACTCAAGTCCAAATGGATCAAAGACTTCAACATAAAGCCAGCCACACTGAACCTTATAGAAGAGAAAGTGGGAAGTACATTTGAACACATTCTTTTTTTTTTTTAAATATTTATTTATTTATTTATCTATTTATTATGCATACAACATTCTGTCTGTGTGTATGTCTGCAGGCCAGAAGAGGGCACCAGACCTCACCACAGATGGTTGTGAGCCACCATGTGGTCGCCGGGAATTGAACTCAGGACCTTTGGAAGAGCAGGCAATGCTCTCAACCACTGAGCCATCTCTCCAGCCCCCATTTGAACACATTCTTAACGTGACCACAGGAGACCACTTCCTAAATTTAACCCCAGCAGCACAGACACTGAGAGAAACGATTAATAAATGGGACCTTCTGAAACTGAAAAGCTTCTGTAAAGCAAAGGACATGGTCAACAAGAGAAAATGACAGCCTACAGACAGAGGTCTGATTTCCAAAATATACCAAGAACTCAAGAAATTTGTCATCAAAAGAACAAATAATCCAAAATAAAAAAAAATGGAGTACAGACCTAAACAGAGAACTCTCAACAGAGGAATCTAAAATGACTGAAAGACATTTAAGAAAATGCTCAACATCCTTAGTCATCAGAGAAATGCAAATCAAAACAACTCTGAGATTCCATCTTATACCTGTAAGAACGGCCAAGATCAAAATAACTGATAACAACTTATGCTGGAGAGGATGTGGGGTAAAGGAAACACTTCTGCATTGCCGGTGGGAGTGCAAACTGGTCCAGTCCCTTTGAATATCAGTGTGGTGATTTCTCAGAAAACTAGTAAACAACCTTCCTCAAGACCCAGCAATACCACTTTTGGCTATATATCCAAAGGATGCTCAACCATGCACAAGGACATGTGCTCAGCTATGTTCATAGCAGCACTGTTTGTCATAGCCAGAACCTGGAAACAACCTAAACTCTTCTCTCACTCTGTTTGAGCTTAGATTTCTCCTTGTATTTATTTTCTCTGCCTGCCAGCCCCACCAATCCCTCTTCTGCCTAGCTATTGACCTTTCAGTCTTTTATTAGATCTATCAGGCAAGGGAAAACAGCAGCTCATCTTTTCCTAAGCAAACAACTGCAGCAGAAACAAATGTAACACACCCTCACCCAGGTAAAACAATGTTCCACAGCATGGACAGCTGGGATTCATTTTTGCCTAGCTAAAGTAATATTCCACAACCATTGATCCCATCCTCGGATGAGGCAATGAACTAATTCAAGGACCAGCAAAATGCTTATTTCAGAGAATGTGGAAAACTTTGCACCCTTCACACTTAAAGTTTTTGGCATTTCCCTTTGTGTCATTGATGTAATTCAATGCGACTTCTGCCATATTATAAACACTGGCACCTAACACCATGGCATTGCCCCCAATCTATTCATTAGCTACAAACAGCATGGTTATTTTATACCCACTATCATCAACAAGCTGGTTGCCAAACTGTCAGCTAGCCAACTAGGGATGAGTTTGTAGCTGTTTGCTGACAGTGAGAACGTCTGCAGCCTTCTGTTGTCTCCTCAGTCCTGAAATTCTATCTCACTTCTCCCAGAGAGTTTTATCCCATTATCTTGTTAGGCTTGCAAGTTTTTACCAATCATTCAGACATAATTTTCTATAACAAAAATACCCACATAAAAGTAAACATTTTCATTTCCTAGTTTTCTGAGACTGCTAAGTATTTAGTCCTGGACCGAGTTCTCCAATTCTATTAGAAGCTACTTGATCAAAGTGATGAACATAGATTAAACTTTGGACAAGTAATTGTCGGAGATGAAATATGAAAGTTTGCTGGAAATCTGTTTTGGGGAGCACAGCCTCTCTGGAGAGCCATCCTCACCACGGTTGGGCTGACACCAGGAAGGCAGAGTCCAGGAGAGGAGCTGAGCCAGAAGCTGGCCAAACAGCTGGGCTTCAACCGTCTCCCAGTTGGCTACCTTCTTCCAAAGGTCGAGGGTCCTTAGCTTCTTTTATCTTTGTTTCCTGTCTTGTAAACTGCAGTTAGTGTAACGCGTCCTGCTTCCTCCTGAGGGTTGTACAAAGTTTCACCCTCAATAATGTAAAATGAAGGGCGTGAGATTAGCTCAGTGCTAAAGCGCTTGTCAAGTATACACAAGACCCTGGGTTCAGTATGGTCGTGTAAAAATGATCTGTGCTCGTTGACAAGAAAATCCAATTGTGCTGATGCACAGTAGCGATGACAGAAGGAAATGTCCTCTCTGAAATGTGTCTGGTATAGTATGATCTTTACACTTGATTTATACCCCTAGTATTAGAAGAAAGCTGAAACAAATTCATTTAAAAAAAAAAAGAAAAAGAAAAACATTAAGGTCCTTAGGGCTCTTTGAAGTAATCTTCAAAGTGAAATTGAAAGATTCTTAATAAACCTAAAAGATCTTTTCATGAAGATATTTCTAGATAGGCTTCCAGCTTAGGAGCACAGCCCAGGAAAAATCATCCACCAACTAGTCACTTGGAAATGAGCTTGGGAATCATAGACTCACACCCTGTGTCTGCACAGTGGCAGCTCCTGGTTCAGGAGTCTTTTGTTCTGGGCTTTTGTGGGTGTGCACTGGAGTGTGTGTTTGTGTGTGTTGCCCTGGGCTTTTGAGGGCTGTATACTGAGGTGTGTGTCTGTGTGTGTTGCCCTGGGCTTTTGTGGGTGTGCACTGGGGTGTGTGTCTGTGTGTGTTGCCCTGGGCTTTTGTGGGTGTGCACTGGGGTGTGTGTCCATGTGTGTCATCCTGGGTTTTTGAGGGAGTGCACTGAGGTGTGTGTTCATGTGTGTCATCCTGGGCTTTTGAGGCTGTACACTGAGGTGTGTGTCTGTGTGCATCTCTAGAGTAAACAGATATGAAGGAAGTGGCAAGGGTGGGAGGAGAGAACAGGAAACAGGACGACGCAGCGTGTTTGAAGTCTCCCCATCTTGACTCCATCAGCCCAATCCCCTGGAGAACCAGCAAAGTGAGCTGGCTTGTTTGCGGTGAGGTCGGGTGGGTCTCTGCCAAAAGTGGAGGTGTGGCCGCTCTCCCCCACGGCCGCACCTCAGCCGGGCTTTGAAGTTGACCTGAACAATTGTCTCATTGAGTGTTCAATATTGCTGTGGCTATAATTTAAACTTGAATCAGGAACAAAGTGTTTTACTATTGAGTAAGTCCTCTGTGAGGAGGCTCTCTGTATACATATGGCTTCGCTCTGTTTCCCCCTTCTTGGTGGTGAAGACATCTACATGTACAGACACATACACACACACAGAAAGACATATGCACACACCCACACAAACACACACAACTTTGAAGCCATTTCTAAGCAGAGCTGGTCAGTGGAACATCTGTGATGCCAGGGCTCATTGCAGGGACCTCACAACGACAGAGCAATTAAAAAATAATAATTCGGTCTCCCTCCCTCCTTCCTCATAGCTTTCACCTTTTCTTGCTTCCCTTCTCTTCTTTCTTTGGAAAACGACTGATTCCCCTTACTCCTCTTCTCCTGTCCTCCAAGAATAGTCTTGAACTTACTGTCTAGTCGAGTATGGCCCTGTAGTCCCGCCTCTGAAATGCTGGAGTTACAGGCACGCTTGTGACAGCAGGCCCAGTTTATGAACCCGGGGCGTCGTGTATCTAACATAAGCATGCTGCCAATGGTCTAACCTCGTTAGCGCTCCTTTGTCTTCTTCAAACACCAGCGCTGTAGTGTTATAAGTGTAATGTCCATTATAAACTATTAAGAGAAACAAAGATAAGCAAAAACTCAACAAATCAAAGGAAAATAGGTGAGTTATTTCATTCAAATTAATTTCAGTTAACATTCTGCTTATTCAGAATTCCCATATATCTGTCTCTCTCTGTTATCTCATCTGTGTGTGTGTGTGTGTGTGTGTGTGTGTGTGTGTGAGAGAGAGAGAGAGAGAGAGAGAGAGAGAGAGAGAGAGAGATGGCTCTCACTTCCCTAACTTTGCTTTGGTTTTGTTCACAAACTGCTAACCCAGGCTGTGGAATACGGCGCAGTTTTCAGGCCAGCATCATCGCAGATCAACCCTAAAGTCTTTGTCTGAGAAGGCGACAGGGGATTAACGGTCCTGAGTTAGTATCTGCTGCTGTTGGTGCCGTCTGAGCAGGCTTGCCTTCTCTCTCCTGACAAAGTGTGATTGAAAAAATGGAATTAGCCTTCTCCTAGGGCCAGCACGAGCTTCCCTCCTCGGTGTCCTCTGCTCTCACATCTCCAAGGGGAAGACTCTCCAGGGGAGTGGGGTCTGCTCCTGCACAGCACACGGATGCTTAGCGGGCACTTAGGAATGTGCCAACTGGCTTTAGAGAGTTCTGGGAGAGAGAAAAGTGTTAATAAAGGGTTGGGACATGGGGCGAGAGGGTGAGAAGAAAGAATTACAGAAGAGAAAGATAAGGAAAGATTCTGAGCTGTACACTTAATCTAACTTTATGGGTCCTAGTCACAAGGCACATAAACAACCCGTCTCAGTGCACATGTAGCTATGCCCACGCAGAGGGAGGGGGAGGGAAATGGCCATCATGGGACCTGAAGTAAGGCACAGTAACTTGGGGCAGTCGAGAGCTTGGTGTCTTCCTTCTCTATTGCTCTGTCTCTTCAGTTCCTCTATCTCCCAAGTCGCATCTTTGAACCACCCTCTGGCAATTGTCCCTAGAAGCTTTAATGTCACCACAGCCCTGTTCTGGCCACCAGACCTGCAAATCGTTTCTATCTTAGTTTGGATTTGTAAAACGGCTCCTAGTGAGCCAGTTTGGGCATGAAAAAATTGAAATCCCATTAAAAAGAGTCGTACCCTTGATAATTCAGTCATAATATCTGAAGGGACAGATGGAAGGAGGGAGGGAGGAAAGGAGGGGAGAGAGTGAGAGAAGAAGCAAGCATGTCCAGTGCATCGCTAGACTCTGTCCGTGCAGGTGTTACAGCCGACTGGTTGCCCTTGGGTCTAGCCTCCACCCGAGGACTCTGAGCATGGTCTGGGGGGATGGACTTTAACAGTCGCATGGGGACACTTCAGGGCTGTGATCAGATTTGTACAGTGCTCCCTTCAGTCCAGCCTTTGTCACCAGTGAGTATTAAAAAAAATGTATTAACTTAATTGTTCAACCCTTCAGTTGGTTCCTTATCTTATTAATAAATCCTTCACATGGTTCATGTGTGAAGGACGTGAAGGATGTGAGCAGGGGAAAACAGACTAGCAAACACCATCAGCAAAGCAAATTCTGGGGGCCCTGGATTCCGCTTTGCCGGTCATGTCATGGCATGTCTGGGGCCTCAGCTTCTGCTCTAAAAGCACTGTGTGATGAGCTCTGTTTTATTCTGCTCTAACATTCTCAAGTGTTTCGGTTCTTCACTGTAATACTGGGGACAGAAGTCCATTCCGAGTGAGGGATTCATGTGGGGCAACATGAGTCCTAAATTTGTGCTGTCCAGCTTTCTTTAACAAAATAGCTGAATTAAGTCACAAATAGAAAAGGTATTCTTTGCCTCTTGGCTTTAGTGGTTCCAGTCTGTGATCAGGAGGACCCATTGGATGCTCATGTCATTGACTATGAGCCTGTGATGGAGAAAATCTCTCCTCTCATGGACCAGAAACAAAGGAGGAAAAGGTCAGGGTCCTCCGTCTCCAAGTGTGAAGAGGGCAGGGTCCCTCATCTCCTTTAAGTGTGAAGAGGTCAGGGTTCCCTATCTCCTTCAAGTGTGAAGAGGTCAGGGTTCCCCATCTCCTTCAAGTGCATGTCCCAATGACCTAGGGATTATACATCAGGGCACATAAGGCCTCAACTACTAGATCTTACCACCTCCTAGTAGCATCGTCCTGGGCACATGTGCCTTTGGGAGACATTCATCAAAATTAAAGAATATGGGTGGCGAGATGGTTCAGCTATTAAGAGCACGTACTGCCCTTGCAGAGAACACAGGTTCTATTCCCGGCATCCACGCAGTGGCTCCCAACTGTCTGTAACCAACTGTCTGTAACAGTTCCAGGGGCCTGACACCTTTTTTTCCCCATATAAAAAGGCTCTTGTACACATGTGGTGCATATAGATACACACAGTGCCCCTGCCACCAATTATAATATGCAAACTTACCTCTTATTAACTGCTAAGAAGTAAAATTGAGAATTCAGCAGCTGTCGAGAGGGTTCTTTGTAGAAAGTCCAGACCAAATCTGACATTGCAAACAAACAAACGGAACAATACACCAACACTCTCTTCTGGCATTTGATAATAATCAAATGGTTCCAGGAGGATTCTGGGGCGATTTTTTTGTTTTGTTTTGTTTTGTTTTGTTTTGTTGTTTTCAAAAGAATAATTCCAAGGCCTATTTCTGAGCCTGTCCCATCTTTAGCTTCACGAGTGAATGGCAATTGTTAAAAGAATTTCAGCTCCAAACAAACTTCAGGAACTGGTGCAAGTAGACGTGACGTGAGGCTAACCTCCGAGGAGACATCAACCGTTTCCGTGGTGGGTGGCCTCCGAGCAGCCCACAATAGTCATCGGGAGGGAAGATGAAGTAGGGTGTCCACAATTCGCGGGCCGATGATTACCATGGCTCCAGCTAGAGAGGCTCAGGTTGCAGGTTCAGAAGCCCTTCGTCCATTTGCACCGAACAATGTGCAGGTCCCTGAGGATGTCGCGGGCGGCATCTATCATCCTAACACACCGGGGCCTTTAACACATTCTCACTGCTCCGCAGGAGCAGACTGGAGTTGGCCGCTAGGTGAAAGGCTGCTTGCGCTACCTGATTTTTGTGTTAAGGACACAAGCAAGAGTCTTTTGAGAGAAGAACCTCAACTGAGAAAATTCCTCCGTAAGATTTGGCTGGAGGCAAGCCTGTACGATATTTTCTTAACTGGTGACTGATGGGAGAGGGCCTAGCCCTTTGTGAGCGATGCTGTCCCTGGGCTGGCCATCTTGGGCGCTATGAGAAAGCAGGCTGGGCAAACCACAGGGAGCAACCCAGACAGCAGCGCTCCTCCGTGGTCTCTGCATCTGCTCCTGCTTCCAGGTTCCTGTCCTGACTTCCCTCAGCAAGGGAGTGTGACCTGAGTGTTGTGACTTGGTTTTGTCATGGCATTTCATCGCAGCAATAGGAACCTTATCCGAGATGCTGCTCAAAGGTTCTTACATGTGCTATACCCATCTACCCTCTGGTCCGCTTCAATGCTGACAAGCCTTCTCTTCCGTAGGATGGCCTTTTCTCTCTTCTCATGCAGCACACTAGGAAGCTGGGCCTCCCTAACAAAGGCTGTTCTCTTTTAGAGGGATTGCTGATAATGCGTAATCCCTGTATCCTCTGTTTCCAGATCTCTCTTACAAGTTGTACTCTGGCCTCTACACATGATTGCACACACACACACACACACACACACAAATACATAAATAAAATAAATTGAAATAATTTTTTAAAGAGTAGAATCCCATATCATAAGTGATTTTAGGGGTTGCACACACCTCTATCCAGTCTATCCAGCTGTGGTTAAATTTCAAAGCACATGGCCTCCTTGCCTCTTTTTGTGTATTCTTACCATGGATGGATGAGGCCCTGACACAGGTAGGTAGAGAAAAAGCAGAGGCATAATAAAAATAAAGGATATGTCAGTATGTGTGTGGTTTGGAAGAAGATGAGATGAAGTTGCTGTGGGTTGAATTGTCTTTCCTCCAAATTCGTGTGTTGAGGTTCTTACCCCCATCACATCATTGTGTGGCCTTATGAGGTCATTTGAGAAGATCATAATCCAAAAGGATGGCCACCCTAATAAAAAAAAAGAAAAGAAAAAGAAAATCTGGACATAGCGACATGGAGCAAATGCTCCCCTCTGGCTCTCAGACTCCCCCCTCCAGACCGGAGAAAAAAACATCTGAGCCGTCTCGTCTGTGGTGCTTTGTCGTGGATGCCCTAGAGTGGAAGAGATCTGGGAATACGTGTGGTCACGACTTCCTGAAAAGTCAGGTGAGAGGGCATTGAGTTAGCTCCCGGCGTCAGCCAGCAGGTGGGGCTGTTGATTGGAACAGTCTTCTGTGAGAGAAGGCAAAAAAGTTCGTCTGGGTGAATCTTTCCAGCCTGTGAAGCATTCTCAGGTGAGAACAAAGGAGCCGGGATGTAGACTGTTGCAAAGCTGTGGTTCAGCAGCCCTCTGTGATTCCTGGAAGGCTGGAAAAGCAGGGAGAGAATTTAAATGTTTGGCATCTCCAGCTAAAATGCAAGCCGCTAAAGGGTTTGTGGCGAGATGCACATAGCATCTTAGATAAGGTTGAGGAATGGTCTTTCTGGCTTGGCATGGTGGCACAGGTCTGTGATCTTCGTCCTTGGAAGGGCAGGGAGGAAAGAATTGCATATCTGAGGCCTGATTAGACTGCATGGCAAACTTCTGCATGCACTGTATTCTCTCTAAAGAGAATATTAGCCTTTAAAAAAGGCTAATAACTTTATCTTTTAAAGCTTACTAAAAAGAGATATGCTACATTTTCTAAGCCAAAGTATGTAAAAAGTTTGCATTTAAATCTCCCAGAGATGGAGAAATGATTCGGTGGATAGAGAATTTGCCGTGTGAGTGTAAGGAGCTGCAGCCCTCAGTGTACACCTGGCCCAGGGCACTCACCGCTGCACACAGCTGCAGCCCTCAGAGCCCACCTGGCCGGGGCACTCCTCCTGCACACAGCTGCAGCCCTCAAAGCCCACCTGGCCGGGGCACTCCTCCTGCACACAGCTGCAGCCCTCAGAGCCCACCTGGCCCAGGGCACTCACTGCTGCACACAGCTGTAGCCCTCAGAGCCCACCTGGCCCAGGGCACTCACTGCTGCACACAGCTGCAGCCCTCAGAGCCCACCTGGCCCAGGGCACTCACTGCTGCACACAGCTGCAGCCCTCAGAGCCCACCTGGCCCAGGGCACTCACTGCTGCACACAGCTGCAGCCCTCAGAGCCCACCTGGCCCAGGGCACTCACTGCTGCACACAGCTGCAGCCCTCAGAGCCCACCTGGCCCAGGGCACTCACTGCTGCACACAGCTGCAGCCCTCAGAGCCCACCTGGCCCAGGGCACTCACTGCTGCACACAGCTGCAGCCCTCAGAGCCCACCTGGCCCAGGGCACTCACTGCTGCACACAGCTGTAGCTCCAGTGCTCCTACAACAAGAAGGGAAATGGAGACAGAAGAACCCTGAGGGTCAGCGAATCTGACACATATACAGTGCAGAAGAACAGAAGCCAGTCTCAAACAAGGAAGAAAGTGAGGACTGAGGACAAGGGCTGTCCTCTGATCTCCACAAGCACAAAGTGCATGCACACATACTCAAACACACAGCATGCACAACAAACACACATACCACCCTTAAGAAGGTTTTTGAGGTTATCTAAGTGAGGCACCTGTAAATCCACCAGCCAAGAGGCTGAAACAGGAGGATTTGTGCATTCAAGGCTCATCCGAGCCACACAGCAGTCTTCTGCCTCAACCGTTCAATCAGCTGACAATTTTATCCACACGAGATCTGGTGTGTGTGTGTGTGTGTGTGTGTGTGTGTGTGTGTGTGTGTGTGTGTGTGTTCTTGTTTTGAGATAGGTTTTGTTGCCCCTTTTTCTTTTTCTTTTTTTGGTTTTCCAAGACAGGGTTTCTCTGTAGCTCTGGAACTAGCTTGTAGAGCAGGCTGGCCTTGAACTCACAGAGGTCCTCCTGCCTCTGCCTTCTGGGAGTGCTTCTGGGAGTGCTGGGATTAAAGGCGTGTGCCACTACTGCCCGGCCTTGTCCCTTCTTTATAATGTAGAAAACTGTCTTGCAGTTTACTAAATGTCCCAGCTAACACCCAAAGGCAGCAGCAGAGTCAACTTTAGAAGCCTCCTCTCCCACCCTTCAACTCAACCTTCTCTATCATTAGACCTTAAGAAACAGTGGCCTTTTGGTAGTCTCTGCCCCATTCCTCATACAAAGTCTATAGAATTTTATTTTTTATTTTTTAAATATTTTACATGTATTTATCTTATTTTATATGTGTGAATGCTTTGCCTCTGTGTATATATGTGCATTTTGAGCTGTCTGGTGCCCATGGAAGTCAGAAGAGGGCACTGGGTCCCCTGGGATTGGAGCTGCAAATGGTTATGAGCCGTAGTATGGGTGATGGGGAATTGAACCTGGGTCCTGCACAAAAGTAACACATGCTCGTAACCTCTTAGCCATCCCTCCAGGTACCATTTTTTTTCTTTTTTTTGAGGCATGGTATCACTATGCAGCCCCAGCTAGCCTGGACTCACTATGTGGATCAGGCTGTTCCGAAATTCAGAGATCCACCTGTCTCTGCCTCCCCAGTGCTGGAAACAGACATGGTGTCTCTGTGCCCTACTGGTCCATGAAATGTTAATACTTAGCAAGTCACTAATTATACAGTTAGTTTTGTGAGTAGAAAACCTCTTAAGGTGACACAGAACTGATTTGAGAGTCTCTAATCTGGACATTAATGTAATGAGAACATCATCAAATTACAACCTCCTCTGCTATGAAGACTAGATAGTAACTCTACTGGATAGCTCCAGATGTGATACATTAAGAGCTAATGTAGATGGGCCTTAAGAAAGAGTAGCTTGGTTATTCCCAGTAAATGAGAATATTTGAAGGCTTAACGTGCAATAAATATGTTTTCTCTCAAGCAAATGTCTAGGTTCAAGGTCACAGCTATGAACTGCCTCCACGCCCACGCAAGGTTGCCCGCTCGGTCAGGGAGTGCCCTCCCTTCCCACTTGCCTGTTTGAAATAAATGGAGTGGGAACATTCCTCTCCCGAAAGGGGCACATTTCTCGCTGGCTCATTCTGCCCCCTCCTAGGGCTCGGTGCCCTTTGCCGACAAGAGTTTGCGTGTAGGAAGAAAGAACAATCTGCTGTAAAGATTCCTGGTGTGGATCAGAGGCTATTTTACCGTAAAAGGAGCAAAATTGCGCGTCTTCTTTAATGTCAACCAGATGATTTTTCTCCTTTGCACTTTTCAGCTTTGACTTATAATTCCAAAGAATTTCTGAGCAGCACAGGAGAAATCTTGGCACTGTCCACAGCTTTGCATAGTCGACAATGTTTGCTGGCACGGGGATTAAGGCTGCACCTCTTTACATGTCAGAATTTCCTTTCCTGTAAACCCCTTACACGTGGATGAAGGCCCCATCGCTTGCAAACTGTGGTATGCATGCTACTGGCGGAGTCAAGGTGTGAGTGCCTTGACCAGGGCCAACAGACTGTGTCTGTAAAGGCTTAAGTGGTTTCAGTCAGGTTGTGGGTCTCATAGTGTCATTGCTGCAGTGACTCAGATCTGCCCCTGTAGCGTGAGAGGAAGGGTAGCTGATCCTGGCCCATGCTCTGGTTTGCATGTGTTCCCCAACAGTTCCAATGCAGCATCTTAACAGGTCTGACCTTTGGGAGGACTCAGATCCCGGAGACCCTTCATGGAGCAATGAACCAGTGGGGCATCACAGAATGACTTTGTTGTAAAATGAGCTTTCTCTCTCTCTTGCTCTGCTCCATGTCTGATGTGTTCCTCCAGGTTATGGGGCAGCTGAGCAGACGGAGGAGGGAGGCGCTCTGCTCATAGACTTCCCAGGCCTGTGAGCAAAGGAAGCATCTTTTCTTTTTGGTTTTTTGAGACAGGATTTCTTTGTAACTTTGAAGCCTGTCCTGGAACTAGTCCTTGCAGCCCAGGTTGGCCTTGAACTCACAGAGCTCCACCTGTCTCTGCCTCCCAGGGATTAAAAGTATGCACCACCACTGCCTGGCTCAGCATCTATTCTTTATAAACCACCCAGTCTGAATTTTGCTTCTAGTAACAGAGGACAGGCCAAGTTGATATAATGTGTTTCAATAAAATGTCATGGTTTCTAGGCTCACAGAGACCTTCACACAGGCCTGTGGCTGCTCGAAGCAGAGGTCTTTCTGCACAGAGACTTCCAGCCTCACCCAGCTTTAACCCCGTCAATTCCTGTTCAGCCTACTAACCACAGTGAAAGCCCCAAGTCGCCATACTTATTGAGCATCTTGTAGGTGGACGAGCCCATTGGAACCTGGTGGCTGTGTTTGTCGTGTATGTAGACTGTTGGTTTAGAGTCGCATGAGCTCTTTTTCCAGACTGTTACTTGCTGTTGCTCTTTGACACTGAAACTATTTTAGTGTGTGGGTCCAAATGAACTCTTAAGGACATGTGCGGTCGTGTGATAAAAAGGTTACAAGAACAGCAGCTTACTCAATTTCAGCTGGAAACAATTTCATTTTTCTCAGGAGACACTGACCTTGGCATTGGGTGAGCCTTTGTGTGCCCTGGGCAGCAAAGCTGGAACACAGTCCTTGCTTCTTGTCACTACCTAGCTACGGAGAAAAATTCTCCAAGAGCTTCGGTTAGGCTTAGGGCTGATTTGGGGGATGGGGTGGGTATGAAGTGTGTGTGTGTGTTCGTGCATGTGTGTGTGTGTTTGTGCGTGTGTGCACGCATGTGTGTGAACACGCATGTGGAGGCCAGGGTGGTTGGCATCAGGTGTCTTCCCCTACCCATCTCCACCCTATTTTGAGGACTGTCTCACTGAATGTGGGGCTTACCAGTTAGGCTCAACTGAGCAGCCTGTGAGACCTGCCTCTCTCCACCCCATCCCCAGGACTGGGATTATGTATGCATGTCACTACGCTTGGCCTTTTTGTGGGTGCTCGGGAACCAAATTCAGGTCCTTGTGCCTGCACAGCCATTTCCTCCAGTCCTTGGGGATGACTGAACTAGGGAACACCACTTGAAGGGTCTGCTGTTAGGTGTCTTACATGCCTTCCTCTTCCTTTTTCTGGAGTCACGTGGGCATTGGTATATGAATCTACTTACGGCCATCAGGATTAAACTTGGGATGTTCTGACTGATGTACAGGTCCTGCTATTCAGAGGAAACACCAAGCAAGCTCTGTGGTTTCAGTGTTGTCAATTCTGGGGCACAGGGCCTGTGCGGGTCAACAGTGACCAGACTCCCCTACCACAGCTCCAGCTACCAGAGCCCTCTGACTCATTGGCTTTGCGCTGTAGATCTCCTCAGACCTCAGAAGCTCACTTCCAACTGAATCATAAGAATAATCCTTTCTAAAGGGACTGTCCTCTGGGACTTGTGGAAAGAAACAGAGACAGATAGGACACATACCAGACCAATAGAACAGAAAGAGAGAACAAACCTGGCGTGGCAGGGAGTACATATAGTTACAGTACTCAGGGGACGGAGGCAGAACATGACAAGTTCCAGGCTAGCCTAAGCGCACAGTCATATGCTGTATGAATTAAAAACAAAAAGCAAGCAAACAACCCCCCTCCCAAAACGTCTGCAAAAGCGAGGAGCCAGTTAGAAGGCCGAGTGGGTAAGGACACTTTCCACCATGCCCGACAACTTGAGTTCAATCCTCTGGATCCTTGTGGTAGCCAGAGAGAAGAGACGTCACATGTGGCTCGTCTTGCTACCTCCATGCATGTGCCATAGGCATGTTCCCCTGACTGACACAAACACACATAAAATAAACAATATAGGGAAAGCAAAGGCCAGGGATGTATCTCAGTGGTAAAGAGCAAGGGCCTGCGTTTGAGGTCCAGTACTTTAAAAATATTAACCAATTGAGCTGGGCATTGGTGGTGCCTGCCTTTAATCTCAGCACTCGAGAGGAAGAGGCAGGGGAACTCTGTGTGTTTGAGGCCAGCCTGGTGTACAGAGCAGGGCTATACACAGAGAAACCCTGTCTCAAGCACCCAAATATATATGTTAACCAATTGAACTCTCCCTAGAATGCCTGCTTCAACAGCACATCTCCTAAAATCAAAATGAGACAGATCGCCCTGGCTCTGCGCAAGAGTGACATGTGAACACATGAAGCGTTTTGTTCTTTCTTGGTGCCGGGGAACGTGAGTATCCATGTGAAGAAGAATGAAAATAGATCTAGATCTCTGAACCTGAAGAAACGTTAATTCAATTCAAAATGGACCACAGACCTTTATGTGAGGTTTGCATACATTAAACTGATAGAGAGAGACAGCGAACGAGCACATGGAGATGTGGATGCAGGGTGCTTTAAAGGACCCCAATAGCTTGGGAGATATGTCTGGCATGGTGGTGCCTGCCTGGGATGCCAGCATCTGGTAGGCAAAGGGCTGAGAGGCAACACAAGTTTGGAGCTGGCATGACCTACGTACTGAGATTCTGATCTGTCATGGCTCCATGGTAAAACTATGTCTTAGAGAAAGTGTGGTGTGGTGTGGTGTGTGTGTGTGTGTGTGTGTGTGTGTGTGTGTGTGTGTGTGTGTGTGTGTGGTGTGTGTGGTCTCCGTGATATTAGAAAGCTTCCAAGCCAGGTGTGGTACCTCATGTCTACTGACCCTGTAGTTGGGAGAGTTGGGCAGAAGCGCTGGCAGGAGTGTGAGCCCAGGCTGGACTCTACAGTAAGTTCCAGACTAGCCTGGGCTACAATGAATCACTCTCTTAGAATACAAAGCAAACAAAACAAAAACCTTAAATTACCAAACCAAACCAAATCGAATCATCATCATCAACAACAACAACAAAAATACTTTGCAGTAAAGGAAGCTAGCCAGGAAACGGTGGCCTTCAGAAGGGAAGTGTCCGATAGTTATGTGACTAACATTGATACCTAGAATATACATTGTCTCTGAAGCTAAAGTCCCTCCTAGGATCTGTGTGCATCATAATTTAATTGATAATTGATAGTGAGTTGGGTGTCTGTTTTTGTTTTTGTTTTTTGTTTTGTCTTAGGCGATAAAACAAAACGAAACCCCCCCGAATCCCACAACGTATGGTCAAAGACATCTGGTATTCAATAAAATTTGTCACAGAAGTCCATGAAGTGCTGTGTCCTGACAAATGGCCTGCGTCAGCTAGCCTACTCACACCCACCTCAAGAGGTTTCCTTATATCTCTCATAGCACTCTGGCTGCTATCGGTCAAAGTACTTAGTCAGTTTTCACATGAAAATTCAAACCTTTTATTTTTTGCCTCTGTGTGTGTGTGTGTGTGTGTGTGTGTGCACGTATGTGCATGTGTGTGTGTGCAAGCCTGAAGTTGACAGTGAATGGATTCCCTGCCTGCTGAGCCATCTCCTCAGACCGCAGACTTACATTTCAAATGCCTTCCAGCCTCTTGGGCAATTACTGGTATTTTGATTTCCATATCCCGATTACAGTATTCAGGCAATACGGACTAACATCACCCAGCTTTATTTTTTCATCACCATCTTTTCTTCACTCTCCCAGCCAACAAGCTGAAGTTATGAAGGAGCCTTTCGTGCCTTGGAAAAGCTAAGTTTGGTTCCTGGTCTATTAGTCACTAATTAGCCGCACACCTGATGTGTCTCTCGGTTCTTAGACGGGCGGGGAGGGTGGGGGGTGATACTTGCTTCCCACTTAGGCAGAATCAAGTGGGACCATGCAGGCAGAGGTCCCTTACGATTCCTGCGACCATGCAGGTGGAGGTCCCTTACAATTCCTGCGACCATGTAGGTGGAGGTCCCTCACAATTCCTGCGTTTGGAAATCTGATAGAATAGCTAGGGCTCAGTTTCTCTCTGTCATTTTCCCAATCTAGACTAACCCCCAAAAGCAACAGACAGGAATTCTTTAGAGGTGCAGTGGATTACTTCCTGTTCATCCTCAGGATGCTCGGGGTGATGCCTATCCTTCACAGCCTGGAGAACAAAGCAGGTCGCTTTTATGTCTGACTGCATGCAGTTTCCAGCGAGAATGTGAACACCTTAGCTTTAAAGGTCGCTGTCCCCTCACTTTGCCCTGTGGAAGCTGCTGTGTTGGCTGTGTTATCCCGGAGAAGGCATATGTTGACACCTTCAAGGCAGCACTAGTTTGGACTTGATACCTTGAGATCCCTTGTGTTCGCTTTATGTAATGATCGTTTAAATATTTGTGGGTTTCTTCCTTTTTCTAAGTTGTAAACTTTGTATTTTCCTGGGTGCTACACACTAACCAAGCTGCATTTGTGTTGTACTTGTCTTTAACCTCCAAGCAGGGCGGGGAGTGGACATTGTTACTAGTAGTTACTTGGCACCCACTTTGTGCTCGGTTTACACCTGGCACGGGGTTTCCTGTAAGCTTCTCATGGAAATCTGATTAGGATGCTGTGTGAGATGAACATGCTGAGGGATATTAGGGATGGCGGGACCAAAGTCCAACCTGATTCCTTTCTGCATTCAAAGCTCACATCTCCAGTGTGAACTCTAAGCCCACGGAGGCGGGGCACTGCTGCGGAGAGAATCCCAGCCTCATTCACAACAATCAAGAGCTCTGACCCCACGCGGCAGCTCCAGTCCGTGTCTAACCGTTTTCCTTTCGATTTTTGCTTTTGTTTGTGCATAACGAAAAAACTGAGTGAAGACTTGGTATTTGGGCAAGGACTTGGACGCTATGCTTTTTGCTTCTCTGCTTTATTTTTACGTGCGTGTGTGTGTGTGCGCGCGCGTGTCCTCTGAGGCCAGAAGAGGGTGTCTCATCCTCTGGTACTGGATCTGCAGGCAGTTGTTAATCATGCTAAGAGAGTGCTGAGAACCAAACCCGGGTCCGCTGGAAGAACAGCAAGCTCTCTTCCCCGCTCAGCCAGCTCCCAGCTCCACTTTTCAGCGCCTTCTTTCTGTTACCGTTTCGTCTCAGTTTTACTCTGGAAAATGAAGCAGTGTGTTGTTTGCTTTTTCCACCTTCCTGGCACTATTCCAGATCCTTATGGCATTACAGAAGTATCTGCCCAGAGGCATCCCATGGAGAAGACAGAATAGAGAAAGCTCGAAGATAAATTACACGAATGTGTTGCTAGAGAACTGCTAATAAAACCTGCAACAGGAGGAAAGCAGAGGGCGTAATTTGTTGGCAAGACAATTTAGCCCCAACTATCAAGAACTAAAACCACAAAGGAGTGCATATTATTTCTTTAAACTGCAAAAGGAAGGGAGACTTGCCAGAAAGGAAAACAAAAAAGTTTTCCAATGCTGAGAATTTACTTGTACAAACTCACAAAGAAAGATTTTTTTTTCTTTAGAGTATATTTTCTTTGGACAATCAAAGAAGATTGCATTCTACACTGGTCAAAGTAATCTAAGATTAGGGCTTATCAGATTCAGCCCTGACAATGTGGTTGTTTTTCCGTTTCACAGCATGCTCGGTTTTTATACTTGGCTGCTAAATTGCTTTACCACTTTGGTAGCGAAGTTTAAAATGTTTACTTCCAATACTTTTCTCTCCAATAAGATAAATTCCTCTTTGAGAAGACTGTGTATAAGGAATTAGACTCCGACTTTAATTTGATTCCTTAAGTTCTCAGATATGGAAAATGTTTCTTTTCAAAAACTATGCTAGTTAAATGATTTAAGATCGCAAAGGAAAAGTGGAATTTCCAGAATAAATCTTGATGAGTAAAGAATAAAGTGTGTAAAATTTAATATATTTAGAGAAAGAAAGAGACTGCATAGAAAAAGTTGGGGGTGAAGCCAGGTGTAGTGATTCCAGCACTTGGGAAGCAGAGGCAAGCGGATCTCCGTGAGTTCAAGGCCAGTTGAATCGACGTAGTAATTTCCAGGACAGCCAGAGTTAAATTGGGGGCGCAATGTCGCTCAGAGGTAGGGTCTTGTGTTGAACGTGGTCTGGATACCTTCCTCAGCACCGCAAGTACAAGCGAGCAGTGCAAACAATTTAAAACGTCCAAAGTTGGACAAACAATTTTAGAGTGAAAGTTATTTTTAAAAACAATACTGGTGAGGGCTCCCTTTAGGAAGTCAGCTTTAACAGAAAGCAGAGCAGTTTCTACTCCATCATTCCCTTCATTTATTTGTCCCTTAAGTGGAGCAAACTAGCATTTCCCTGGGGGAGAAAAAGCCACTATAAATTGGGACAGAAAGATACTGCTGGCCCCTGTGTACCCGGAAAGCCTTCCTGAGAGAGTTGGCGAAGCAGAGGTTTGGGGAAAGCCTCCCGTTGGCTTTCTACAGCGAGCTGGGGCACCTGGGTGCTGCGGAGCGCGGTTTATCCGACGGCTTTCGGGCACAAACACTCACTGGCTCCCGCGCCCCTAAAACGTTAGGAGGCAGAGTTTGGAGGCAGGAAAAGGGGCCGACGGGGCGGGCTGCGAGAGCGAGCACCTGCTTGGCGGCTCTCCGGGCGGTCCGGGGCGGGCTAGGCGCGGCAGGCTGGCGGCCGGGAGGAGAGGCTCGTCCCACCTGGGCCCGAGCGCCACCCGCCCAGAACCCGCCGGGCGTGCAGCCAGGGCGGCCGAGAGGCGGCGCGGAAGGGCGGAGGGCCGGGGGCGGGGGCGGGGGCTGCTGCTGTCGCGGGGAGTGGAGCGCGGCCCGGAGATTCTGGCTGGGTCGGGTCGCAGGTGTCACCGCAGCTCTGGCCATGAGGACCCTGTGGATGGTGCTGTGCGCGTTGGCACGACTGTGGCCTGGGGCCCTGGCTGGCTGCGCAGAGGCCGGGCGCTGCTGCCCTGGTCGGGACCCAGCCTGCTTCGCCCGCGGCTGGAGGCTGGACAGGGTCTACGGAACGTGCTTCTGCGATCAAGCCTGCCGTCTCACCGGGGACTGCTGCTTCGACTACGACCGGGCGTGTCCAGGTGGGTGGCTGGGCCCGGGGTGGGGTGGGGCCGCCAACCGTGCTACCCCAGACAGGGGGAAGAGGGCAGGGCGCGGGGCCGCTAGAAGCCGGAGTCTTCTGGTTGCTTCTAGTCCAGTCCGGTCTTAGCCTCCCAATCCCTAGGTTTCCCAGTCCTCTTCATCTGACATCTCCGAAGCACCCTTCTTGAATATTTGTGGGTCACCTCTGGACATGAATTTTGTGATCAAGAACTCGAGCTGCATAGTCACCTGGGGCCTAGAAGGAAGGCGCTGACAGCTTTCAGGGGTGTGTCTTTGGGCCAGTCTTCCCTACAGTTACTCTGTCACGTTCATATATCACGTTGGGGGAAGGAAAACCGTGATGTGGGCAGGAAGGTGTGACTAGTGCACTTTGGGCTAAGCTTGCCCTTGCGGGTGAGGTGGAGCATAAAGTTCTCAGAGGTCTGCCGTTGTGTTTCGCGGTGGGCTCCAACAGGGATCACAGTTGCTTCCTGTGAGGAGGTTTTCTAGTGCTCTCTAGAACTGTCCTTAGGATTTTCCCGCCTCGGGCCTCTACCGTGTTTTCATCCGGACTGGAGGCCTTTCCTCATTTAAATTTTCCTTAGCATCTCGGTTCTTTATCCGTTTGTAGGGTTCCATCTACAATGCCGCTTTAATTGAATTTTAAGGTAAAGGAAGAAATGGGGAGAGTAGTCCTGAAAACCAAACTGAAAGCAACTGTGCTTGCTGCTAATCACATCAGTACAAAGACGCACATTGGTAGGGTGGGACTCAGTCTCCACTCAGGTCCTCTGCATCGCCTGGGGAGAGGACCCACAGGGTCCAGCAAGGACAAGGTCGCTCTTGCCTCTTCGCTCAGAGCCTGTAAGCCCCTAGGCAGGCCCGGCACCCAGGCCTGATACTGGAAGAGCAAGCCGAAAAACTGGGCGATTTACCTTACCGACTGGCTAAGAACTAATTACTCACCTGTGAATAGGGATGCTCTTTTTAATTTTTTTTCCTGTTCCAGGACATCTTGCCTCAGACTAAAGGAAGCTGGAAAAGTCAATTACTCAGGAAGTGTAGTGACTCTGAGTCATGTGTCCCCACCCCTGACAGCACCCTAAACTGTGCGCCTCAGCTACTTGAGAACCTCAGGAACACCTCCTAATCAGGATTTGGTTCTGAAACCACTCTTCATTATAGAATTCCTGTAGCCTAGGGATGTGTTACCTCTATATTAACTATGGAGTTCCTGTAGCCTAGGGATGTGTTACCTCTATATTAACTATGGAGTTCCTGTAGCCTAGGGATGTGTTACCTCTATATTAACTATGGAGTCCTGTAGCCTAGGGATGTGTTACCTCTATATTAATTATGGAGTTTCTGCAGCCTAGGGATGTGTTACCTCTATATTAACTATGGAGTCCTGTAGCCTAGGGATGTGTTACCTCTATATTAACTATGGAGTTCCTGTAGCCTAGGGATGTGTTACCTCTATATTAACTATGGAGTCCTGTAGCCTAGGGATGTGGGAATCACAAAGATGGACCAACACTGAAGGTGCAATCTCTGCTCCCTAGGAAGTCACCCAGAAGCATACAAGCAGGCACAGGCAACAGTAGAGCAAGTGCCCTCTTCTCTTCAGGGACACTTTCCACCACAGCCAGGGTTGCCTGACACTGTGATTTGTTTCTTTTTCCTCTGTGTCCTTCCATACAGCGCTGGGTTCACCTGCCCCTTTCACGCTCTGAGTGCTAGCCCTTCTTTCGTATTTTCATTTTGCCCTTCATGGCTCTGTTTAAGTGACCTAAAGCTCCATAACATTACCGCAGTGGGTCTGCTTGCTGCAAGGGTCACCGCATGGCTGGTGGGCAGGCAGGGCGCACAGCATTAGCAGGGTGGAGGAAGCCATGAGTCATGTTCTGAAGAAGCCCAGCAGCAGAGCCGTGTGAGAGGCTCCTCACATTGTTTGGACCTGCGTACAAGTGATGCTTATTGTCTCTGGGATTTTCCATTTAATTCTTTCTGAGATCCTAGACAGTGAAACTAGGTGAGGGGAGGGGACTATTTCTAAAACAGGTAATCTGGAAGAAACACTAGAAGATATGTAGGAAGCCTCATGTCTCTGTTCAGCTGCCTGCCCCCTGCCAGGCCCTGAAGTTAACAGAGTAAACGTGGCAGATTGTGGACACAGCCGGATATAGGGATCAGGCTCTCCAGAGGGATGGGGAGTAGAGGGGAGGATAGTGAGAGGAAATTCTTTCTTTACTTGGAACTTGCTGTGTAAACGAGGCTGGCCTCAAGTTCACAGAGATCTGCCTGCCTCTGCCTACAGAGTGCTGGGTTAAAGGTGTGTACCACCATGCCTGGCTGCGATTGGTTTCTAGGAGACATGGCAGCATCAGGCTGAAGCACACCCCAAAATGAAATACCCTTGTTTTGGCCTGGGATGTAGAAATAGTAAAATCAATGATTTTGAACTGGGTATTTATTGGATAAACTCAGGAGAGTAAGTGAATTTATCATCTTGTGAGGAACTCTGAAGCAAGTCACAGAAATTGCATGCTTGGTGGAAGAACTAAAGCCAGAACAGGGGGTGATGTGTGGCAGAATTTAAAAGCCTATCTGCGAGTCCTGACTGCACTTTCCCAGGTCAACGGAGTGCTTGTAGGCTAACGAGAAGCTGACTTGAGACCAGTAAGGCCGCTCGCTGGTGCATGCTCTAGTCTGAAGTTTCCCATGAAGAGAAGGAAGTAGAGGCCACTGGAAGTTGGTCACTTGGTGAGACCGAGCCTGCTTCTGCACTACAGCTAAGGATAAGAGCCAAGGTCAGGGTGGAGCTGAGAAACCCAGCCTTCTCAGCCCTGGGCAAGGCTAGGTCAGGGCTGCTGCGGGCCTGCCTCCACTGGCCGGAGTGAACGCTGCAGCTAGCTAGAACTGCCTGTGAGCGCGACTCTGGCCAAATGCCTCTATTCTTACAGAATTTCCCCACCAAATAGTTATTCTTTGTTTGTGATTGCCACGAATCTGAAATAACTGTAATGCCATGATTATGTCCTTAGACTTGAAAAATCCCAGGTTTAGTCTTTACCCTGCCATCCACTGGTCTTATGGTTTTGGAGTATGCATACCAGTCTCTTGGGGCTCAGCGTATCTCATGTGTAAAAGGAAAATGACAAGACCAAAACAGGAGCTGCCAAGTGGTTACTAGAAGGTAATACCTAGAAAGCCCAGAACTTGGTACCTGGCAAGCTCTTAGGGAGCAAGTGTCCCATCATCAGCCCTTGGCCACGGTGGGCACTGCTGCATATCTCAATTAATTAAACATTTACACAATAATTTCAGGAGTACATAGTCTAGTTATTTCTGTTTGTTATTATTAAGTCACAGACATGGTGGTTAACACTTAAACCCCAGCACTCAGGAGGCTGAAACAGGAGGATCAGAAGCCCAAAGCCTGCTCTGTCTGTCTATGGAGTAAATCTGAGCTTCATGCGAGTAAATTAGTTCAAAATCACATTCTTGGGGTGGGACTTGATGGCAGAGCCCTGCCCAGTGTGAGTAGGTCTTGAGTTTGATCACCAGCACCACAATTTATCTTTCTCTTTTGCAAAAATCTACCCAGACCCTGGGGAGAGAAGGCACCCAAAATAAAGTATATGTGTTAATGTTTATCTTACATAC
Organism: Myodes glareolus; assembly: GCF_982192425.1. Lineage (NCBI taxonomy): Eukaryota > Metazoa > Chordata > Mammalia > Rodentia > Cricetidae > Myodes > Myodes glareolus. The sequence goes on along the minus strand of NC_142041.1, from coordinate 61,541,606 downwards.
ATCTGCTGAAGATCAGAGAAATTCTGAAAGCTGAAATTCATACAGCTCAAGGATGCTGGGAAAGGTATGGCTGCCCTGTGTTACCATTTTACAAACGCTAAAGCTGAGGAATGCAAGGGCTCCCATCACCCACATTCACACAAATGAGGGTAGAGCGGAGGCTGGAAACACAGGGCTTTCTGACCTCAGGTTGCGACCAGCACCTTTTGAGTGGAATTTGAAGTGACCACATACACATTCCTGAATCCTACAAGTTCTACTAGTCTAGAGTCCCAGGTTGCTCAACACTCAGAAGCATCTAACCTTTCATAGTCTCCTCGCCCAAGGTTTGCCCTAGCCTTGCTTTGAAGCCCTTTGATCTGACAGTATGTCTGACGTCATAAAAAGTGTAACCGTGTCTGTATGAGTCAGCACGCTGAGTTCTCCATCCTAGCAACACATCTGGGGAAAGTGTCACAAAGAGATGGGATACTGGCATTTTTTTTTTTTTTTTTTTTTGGCATTTTTTTTTTTTTAAAATATAGGTTGAAAGGTTTTGTTTTTCAAAGTTGAAAGGTTTCTTTTTCTTCTCAAGTAACAATAAAACTTATTTTTACCCCAAAGATCCTTAGATAAAAGAAATATCTTTATTGGACAGATAAAATAAAATAAAAATATTATTTCACCTATAGAATAACTTGAGTTGCCAAAGGAAATTATGCTGAAATTAGTTATTTCAAAAGACAGCATTTTGGTGATGGCATGGGTTTAACACCAGTAATATATCATAAGTCTCCTACAAAGAAACAACTCAACAACCACCACCAAGGAAACAAACTCTGCACTTTCTCTGCTAGGTGGTGGTGGTAAACACCTTTGATCCCAACACTTGGGAGGCAGAGGCAGGCAGATCTCTAGGTAGAGGCCAGTCTGGTCTACAGAGAAAGTTCCAGGACAGACAGGGCTATCCAGAGAAACCCTGCCCCCCAAAAAACAAACAAATCACCACCAAGAAAAACAAAAACAAAAACAAAACAACCACCACCAAGAAAACAAACTCCATTGGGTGTATCTAAAATAGCAGGAGAAGGGACAGATCCAGATCTAAGCCACTCTGCCCAGAATGACTTAGTAGAAGTCTTGCTTGCCCGGTGCCTCTCCCAAGTCACTAACTCAGGTTCCTATGGACTTTGTGCTAAGACCACAGAAACAGTGGGCTGTATCGGATCCTTCACAGCAACCAGGGAAAAGGTAGAACTATGCTTTGCAATTATTGCCTCACGGGACGGGGCAAAAACTGAGTAGTCCCCGTGTCTTCTGAATCTCCAGGAAGTTCAGGGAACAAACTGCCCAAAATCCAACAGGAAAGGAGGGGACCTTGAGCTTGTCACCAGGGGCTCACAACCAACCAAGAAAAAGGACGGCTCAGATCCTGAGAAAGGAGAAAGCTGAGGCTTCTTGACAAGAGCCAGCACAGCCTGAGGGGCAGCCTGGAGCTAGCAGTGGTGGCCTAGAGCCAAGGAGGGGATGTAGGTAACACCCAGGTGACATTTACCCTGGATCAGCACCCCCAAACACACACACACTCCGACCCCTGGGTCAGCACCCCCCCACACTCCTACCCCTGGGTCAGCCCCCCAAACACACTCCTACCCCTGGGTCAGCCCCCCAAACACACTCCTACCCCTGGGTCAGCACCCCACACACACTCCTACCCCTAGGTCAGCACCCCACACACACTCCTACCCCTAGGTCAGCACCCCACACACACTCCTACCCCTGGGTCAGCACCCCACACACACTCCTACCCCTAGGTCAGCACCCCCCCCACACACCTACCCCTGGGTCAGCCCCCCACCACTCCTACCCCTGGGTCAGCACCTTACACACACACACTCCTATCCCTGGGTCAGCACCCCATACACACACACTCCAACCCTTGGGTCAGCACCCCCCACACACACACACACACTCATACCCCTGGGTCAGCACCCCACACACACTCCGACCCCTGGGTCAGCCCCCCACCACTCCTACCCCTGGGTCAGCACCCCACATACACTCCTCCCCCTAGGTCAGCACCCCACACACACTCCTACCCCTGAGTCAGCCCCCCATACACACTCCTACCCCTGGGTCAGCACCCCCAACACTCCGACCCCCAGCAAACTACTTTCCAGCTACTCTCACAGGATATCATGACCACTGAAAGTTATGCTCCATTTTTGTCTCATTTAAGTGAGAAAGATAATATAGAAAGCTTAGGTAACTGTCTGAAGGGTCTCTACTCACAAGTGATAAGGCAGAATTTGAACCCATGAAGTCTGGATCCAGAGCTCACAGTTTCTAAAGATTCTGTTGTGCTATCTCTAAAAAGTAGGGATGTATGGGAAGCCGAGTACTTAGCAGGGTAGGGCCCAGACACTGGAGAGTGAGTAAGTATTCTGGCAGCTGACTCTGCGCTCTTGGTGGGCTCTGGGTCCTGGTCTTTGTTATTCCTCTACACTCACCAGCCCCAATTATGGTGCTTAGGCTGAACCCCCCCAAGCCCACCCATGCTAAAAACAGTCTTTACTACTCAGTCCCACAAAGCTTTCTTCATAGACACCTGATCCAACTTAATGTCTCAAGCACATGTGTGTGGTTACCACACCTGGGTGTTATCCATGGCTTCAGAAAGTACTGCTATTGGAACACATCCATATTTTCTTTTAAAAATGTTTCCTGACAGTCATGGTGTGCAAACCTTTAGTCCTACCACCGGGAGGCGGAGGCAGTGAGTATGAGGCCTGTCTGTTCTACATAGGAAGCTCCAGGCCAGCTAGAAATGCATAGTGAGAGCTCCTGTCTGTCTCTGCCCTCCTGTGCTTACACACACACACATACACACACACACACACAGAGAGAGAGAGAGAGAGAGAGAGACAGAGAGAGAGAGAGAGAGAGAGAGAGAGAGAGAGAGAGACAGACAGAGAGAGAGAGAGACAGAGGCAGAGACAGAACAAAAAAGAAAGGCTGCTTTTCTTTCTTCCTGGACTGTAGACTCTACATTTGTTGAGAGGAATTTGGAAAATACAGAAATAGAAACAAAGGGGGCTGCAGATGGAGCTTGGTGACAGAGCCCTTGCCTAGTGTGTATGAGGCCCTGGGTTTGCTCCCCAACATTGTGGAAAAGGCGAGGGACCCAGAAGTGCAAACAGGAGCACTGCTCCCAGAAGCGTTACCCAGGAGGAGGTCTCCTGGACTTTCTGTGTGTGCTGTGCCCCTCCCCCCGGGTTTACACGATCTCTAAAATCCTGCTTGTTTTACGAAGTAGCTTATTCCATGGTTTTGCTACCATCTTATAAACTAGTCTACCTGATGTCTCAAAAGATTACTTTTAAAACCTATTGAGAAAGATGACAGTTACTACGAGAGAGAAACAAAACAATAGAAGCTGAGTTTTTTGTGGTACCAATAGTCCCTTGGGCAATGTGGTTTTATCTGAGTCTCAGAAAGGGCTTGGGCAAGACTGCCCAGAGAAGGGTGTACACGCCTGGAAAGAGCAGGAGGATGGCAGGCATGTAAAATAACACGAGATGTGCCTGCCTTTGGTGTGCTGGCTAAGGGAGCCATTTTGTATTTCTTCTATAGGCTGTCGAGGAGCAATAGCTATGAACAAACGGTACTGTCGTAACGTGTGCAACGTGCGCAAAGAATATTCTGTAGGGATGTCTGAACTCGATGTGCGGGGAGTGGGGGGGAAAGCACTGAGCCTTTGGCTTTAAATGACAAAGAGCAAGCAGGCAGGGATGGGTGACAGAGGAGTACTTGCGTCTGCGGGATGAACCCGGGAGAGATGGCTGCGTGAGGGTAAGATCAAGACGCTACAGCAGAGAAGACAGACCTCGGTAGTACTGATAAAATGAAGGACTCTTCCTGTGCTAGCAGCTTAGTTTGTGATGTGGTGGTGGCGGGTGCTCACTTGAGAGAGTATCATCAAGAAAAACAGATTTTTTTGTTTGTTTGAGATAGGATGTCAAGTAGCCCATGGTGGCACTGAATTCACCATGTAATTGAGGGTGCCCATGAACTTCTGACTGCCCTGCTTCCAACTCCCAGGTGCTAGATTTGCAGACATATACCCAAGCCATGACAGGAAAAAAAAAATTAAATTATTTTTGAAGACATCGCGTTCAAAGGAGGAGGATTGTCATTGTACGCCAGTTTGAGCTAGATGATGAGTTTGAGGTCATCCTGACTGTACGTTGAGGCCTTGTCTCAAAACATAACCAACCAAACAATACATTTAAAAAAAAACTACTCTTGGAAACCTAGAGACCAAGCATGTTCATTTGGCATAACCCACAAAGTTGTGGTTGACTAAGAGAAAGACCATGATAGCCCAAGATGGGAAGTGTCTTCTCCGTAGAAAGAGAAACCCAGAACTGTGGTACTCCACGGGAAAAGTCCACAGTGAGCAGGCAAGAGACAGAAACAGGAAGGTCATGAGGGGCATAGACAAGAAACATTTTTTCCGTATATGCCAAAATCCTTGAGTGATAAAAAGTGGGATCAAGTAAAATGAAATACCATTTCAAGACACAGATGATAAAATTGAAAGAGCTCTTTACTTCCGAGATGAGCTGTGTTGTGTATCTTCAGCACGGTGGCTGTACCTTAATCTACTGCTATCTCAGTCAGCAATTACGGGCCAGCTGCTCTGGCAGTGGCTGGCCTCTCAGGCTGCAGCCTAGTGGGGATTCTGTCCCCACAGGCACCGGCTCTGGCACTGCCTCTAAAGGTAGCTCTGACTAAATTTCTCTCAGTCTATTTATAAATAAGACTGGAGACTCAAAGGCTGGAGTGAAAATCTGCTAACTCAGAGAGATTGAGTAGCAACTAGATAACCTTCTCTCCTTGCTGGGGTCTCCCCAAAAGCCATGCCCCTTCACTCTGCCAAAGACAAAAGACTCAGCATGCCTCCCTGTTGCTTCGGGTGCATCTCTCTGTGTCTTCCAGGCGCCCTCCGATGCTCTACAATTGCTTTCTGACAGCTAGTTGCTAACTCAACCTCCTGGCCCAAGGTTAATTTTATTTAATTAACACAAATGCAGACTTGGGATTCACAGTATGATCAAATATTCCCCAATGGAGGCATTGCCAGCAAAGGCCAGATCTCCTGAACTTTAAAGCACGGAGAGAAAGGACTCTAAAGATGAACCCGTTTGACTGAGACTATGGGATGAGCAGAGCTCAACTCTACTCAGTACAGGAAGAAATTGAAAATAAAGAGAAAATGTGGGTAGGGGCCCTAGAGTCTGCGTGTCCTCACTGTGTTCAGGGATGAAAGAGGCAGTATAGCAGAAGTTTGGTGCCAAGGTGGGGTGTATGTGTGTATGTGTGTGTGCGTGTGTGTGTGCGCGTGTGTGCGCATGTGTGCGTGTGTTGGGGAGTTTGGATTCTGTCTCATATGAAATGAGGGTAGCCTGGGTAGAAATGTTCCTCATAGGCTTGTATATTTGAACCCTTGGTCACCCTGGTGACATTGGAGGAGGCTAGGAAGCTTTAGGATGTGGAGCCTTGCTGGAGAGCCTGTGTCACTGGGGACAGGCATTGAAGGTTTATAGCTCCACCTAACTTCTGGCTTCTTCTCTTTGTTTACTGTGTGCAGTTAAGATACGCTCTTTCAGCTTTTCAGCTCCTGCGCCAGAACCTTCTTGCCATGGTGGACTCGTGATCTCTGAAACCATAAGTCAAATAAACGTTCTCTTCCTTACCTTGTTTTTGGCTGTATCATTCTATCATAACTAAAACCAAACAACAACAACAACAAAACAAAGAAACAAAAATCCTCCAAACAAACAAACAAACAAACAAAACAAAAGAGAAACCAGGTGTGGCAGCCCATACCTTTAATCTCAGCACTTGGACAAATCTCTGAGAGTTCAAGAACAGCACGGTCTACACAGCAAATTCAAGACCAGTTGGGACTGAATGGTGAGGCTGTCTCAAAACAACAATAACAACAACAACAACAAAAACAAACAGTGACACAATTTTTAAGGTTCTTGTACTTGGCTATCACTGCTTTCTCTATCAGAACATATAAAAATGTGTACAGTGTAACTACTTTTCTTTTCTTGGTCATTCTGCGCCTGGAGATAGGGCTATCTGGGGCCAATTAACCAATAAGCAGAACTCCATCATTCCTAACTTTTTGGATGATTCATTACCCTCTTTCTCCAGTGGGGTGTACTAGGCCAACAGTAGGAAGACAACTGTGTATTCTGTGTCTGTTCTCCTCTGCTCCCTTATGAGGTTTAGTGAAATCACTTTCCAAATCAAGGCCTTGCATGTAAGTCCACATCCCATAGGCTGTTTCCGCAGAAACCCAACCTGAATATTGGGTTGAGTTTAAACAAAGAAGAGAGAGACGTCACCGAATTTCCTGTTCCCATTAAATCTAGGCTTCCTTCCTCAAAAGGGAGTGGGATGATGTCATCAAACCCTAACTGCTAAGCAGTTGACCAGCATGGAGTCCAGGGCCATCATGCACCAGCTTATGAGGTAACAAGCGACAGACCCCAGTAGCAGCTGGTAAGAGCAGATATGAAGAATGAGAAGATTAAATCTGAAGAAAAATATTTGAGTATGTTGTCTGTAAAGATAAGTTTAGTGGGAAAGGGGCGGGGCTGCTAATAAAATATTCAGAAGGAAACACATGTCACACAGCTCTAAAATATGGATGTAATAAATCTGTCAGAAGTTCCTGTACTCCTAACTCCTGGGACCGGTGATCTCTTGTGGTTCCAACTCAATCAAAAGTTCACAAGAAAATCACAGTGGAAGAGAAATAAATATCCCAGACTAATCCTCTAGCACAAAATCTATGGAGCACGTTTTCATTCCTATAATTGTATTTCAACACCTCTTCCATTTTGTCTTAGAATAAAGCCATGGAGACATGGTCTTGGAACCTAGAACTTCTGTTTGTCTTTATGAAACTTTTATTTATCTATTCATTTATTTTGAGATGATTACAATAAAATCTTCCCAGGCTATTGGTGAATTCCTGGGCTTCAGTTAGTCTCCTAGCTCAGTACTTGAGTATCTGGGACTACAGGTATACCCTGATACCCAGCTCTTTTGGGATTTGAAAGTCAGATTGGAAAAATAGCAAATGACATTTTTCTTTTTTTGTCAAGGACAAATCTTAGGCAATAAGAACAACAGTTAACACAATGATTCTGTGACTCTTGAAGACTACAGTCATGGTACCAGATCAACCAAAGAAATGCTGGGCATGAGACATAGTTTTAAAGAATTCCCAAGAGGCTAAATTCTATGAGAAAATACTCCTCCGTGTCATCTGTTATATACAGCCAAGTCAAACTCAAGGCCACATTACTAAATTCTAAGCTAAAGACATGGCCAACGTTTATGCTATCGTATTGTCCAAAATTTAAAATTGGAAATAAATTCATTTTAAAATCCTAATATTAAGTACTGTTCAAGTTCAACACATGGAAGGACCAAGTAGGCACAGGGAAGGAAGTCCAGGGAGGAAATGACGTAAAGAAAGAAGGAAGGGTAGAGACGTCCTTCCCAATCAGTTCAGACCAACATGGCTCATCTTATGCCAGAAGGCGGCTGACATGTGGTACCAATAGGTTTTTACATAGTAAATGAAGTATGCTTTAAAATAGTATAAAGTTTTTTGAACTTTGGATTGTATGTACACTTTTCATACTAAGGATAAGGTGTATGTCATTCAATATGTCCTCCCCAAACCATGACTTCTCAACTAGAACACCCTGGGAAACAAAGAAGTTTTCAGGTATGAACCATCAGAAGTTTTCAAAAGTCAGGGGGATTAAAAGCACTCTGGACTTAAGTAACAGGACAATAGGGAAAGGGGGTTTACTTTGTAGAAAAGAAAGTTTTGGCATCCATCTCAGGGACACATCTTTAAGACCAGGATTTCAGAGGCTCAGGTGGGGGCCGGTGGGGTGGTGGCGCTCGCCTTTAACCACAGCACTTGGGAGGCAGAGGCAGCCGGATCTCTGTGAGTTTGCGGGGCAGCTCTGTTTGCAGAATAAGTTCCAGGACAGCCAGGGCTATGTAGAGAGACCCCACTTCAACAAAACAAAACAGAAAAGAGAACCAGGGAAAAGGTGTGCCCTCACTGAGGAGCTGGAGGCAGTCCAGGAGCGGTGAAGCTGGATAAAACGACCGTTTTATTTTTAAGTTTCTGAAGGAACCGCCACACTGATTTCCATAGTGGTTCTGCCAGCTTACACACTAGTGACAGGAGTGACTGGGGCTGCCCCTCCCCCATAGTCCTGCCTGCATTGGCCGTTTGTTTCCTCAATAATATCCATTCTTCCTGGAGTATGACGGAATCTCAAAGTATTTTCAATCTGCATTTCCCTGATGGGAACGTCGAACACTCTAGAAAGTATTTATTAGTCATTTCTGCTTCTTTTGAGAACTCCAGTTTTATAAACCATTTTATGTATTTAATTAGCCCAAGATCCACAGCATTTGTTTAATGGGGGGGCGGAGTTGTGTGTGCAAAGATAAACAGGGGGGGCGGGACATAGAAAGGCAGAGGAAAACTGGGTAATGCATAAGACAAGCTCCTGTTTCGTCTCTGCTGGCTCCCAGCGATGCGGACAGTGCATAGACCATCTCTTAGTGCTTTTATTTGCTGTGCTGATGGTTCGTTTTCTAAGCTCTGATTCTGTCAGATGTGTAACTGACAAAGATCATCTCCTGTCTTGTAGGCCGCCTCTTCACTGCATTAACAGGTTTCTTTTGCTGTACAAAAGCCCTTAAAATCCATGGGATCTCACTTTGTCAGTTTTGGCCTTATTTCCTGAGGTCCCACTCGGAAAGTCCTTGTGTGCCCTCAATTTTGGGCCCTTCCACTTCTTTATCTTGCAGCAGTTTCAGAGTTTCAGAGACAACCCTGAGATCTTTGGTCCTCTTGGAATTGATTTTTATTCGAGATGAGAGATAGGAATCCGGTTTCATTCTTCTCTACACAGACGTCCACTTTCCCCAGAATCATTTAAAGAGCAGAACGATAGCAATGCGAGCCGATTTTATATGACAGCCAGCGGGTGGGGATGGGCGCTGACACAGGCTGTCTCAGCTGATCCGTTCTCGGTGCCCTTGCCAGATAGAGTTGGGAGAAGGTTACGGGTGGTTTCTGGTTATGGGTGGCCTGTTTACCCAATCACAACCCTTCTGTGTATGCAGCCAGAAACACTGTTTAGGACGGTGTCACCAGCACTGCCATTTCAGGGGAAAGGATTTAGTAGTTGTCTTCCATCCAATGTGTACTTCTGCCTTCTTTGTAAAATATCAGGTGGCTGTTGTTGTGCGGACTCACAGCAGGGCTCTCTGCTCTGTTCCACGGATTTCTGTGTCTGTTTTGTTTATATCACCTTTGAGTCACACCATCGTTATCATTACCTTTCCTAAAAGAATTGATCAGTAAGTACTGGGATTATGACTGAGTCAGGTACATTTTGCTTCTATAATTATTTTTCCCATTTTTTCTTTTTACAGTGAATGTATATTACTGTTACTAATGTTCTGGGAAAGGAGGGAGGAAGGGGGTGGAGAAAGGATGGCTGAGGGATTGTGGTGCAGTTAGGAGAAAACTGATTTACCAATGACTAATCTGATCATTACACATTGTATACATGTATTGAAATAGCACACCAATTTCCATAAATGGGTAAGGGTGAAAATATAATCTGAAAAGAAAATCATGCTATAATCAGGGGCAGTGATAAAGGTTACTATTAAGAAAAAGGAAGGAAGGAAGAAAGGAAGGAAGGAAGAGAAAGAAAAAAGAAAGGAAGGAAGAAGAGAAGAGAAAAAGAAGGAAAAGAAAAGAAAAGAGCAAGTTTTGTAAGCTCAGGAACATGAGGAAGTATCCTGTAGCAATTTACCTGGAATGTGTCCCTGGCCAACTGTCGGGTTCCCGGACCTCCTCAGAAATACCTAATCATCAGTGACCCATCAGGGTGGGTGGAGCCCATGTCTCTGGGCCTTCCAGATGCAGGCGATGACTGAGTTTATGAAGTTTACACAAGTTAGATAGACGCTGTGTTTGCACGGGCAGAAACAACCTGGCAGGCTGGGTTTACTCAGGTGAGCACGCTCTCGTTCTGTCTTCCAGCTCGCCCGTGCTTTGTGGGAGAATGGAGTCCCTGGAGTGGCTGTGCGGGTCAGTGCCAGCCCACCACGCGTGTGCGCAGGCGTTCAGTGCAGCAGGAGCCGCTGAACGGAGGAGCACCCTGCCCACCGCTGGAAGAGCGAGCCGGCTGCTTGGAGTACACCTCATCGCAGGGCCGGGACTGCGGGCATTCCTTTGGTACTGAGTCTCATGGTTGCTGCCTTTGTTGCTTTTGATGACTTTTGGCCACTTCCTGAAAGGTCATGCTCTGTGCAGGGAAAGTTCCATGAGGTGGAGGGACCAGTCTGCTTAAGGCAGATAGGAAGCTCAGGAAATGCTTATTAAAGGGATCAATAGCCAGCTGCACAAACGCCTCTTTCCCTTGCTTCCTTCAGTGTTTTTTTTTCTTTTTTTCTATCTTCTTTCTTTCTCTCTCTTTCTTTCTTTCTTTCTTTCTTTCTTTCTTTCTTTCTTTCTTTCTTTCTTTCTTTGCCTCCCTCCTTCCCTCCCTCCCTCCCTCCCTCCCTCCCTCCCTCCCTCCCTCCTTTCTTTCTTTCTTTCTTTCTTTCTTTCTTTCTTTCTTTCTTTCTTGGTGTTTTTAAGGGGATGGTCCTTCCAGCTTTGCATGGGCTCACTAATAAACCACATGAGTATGCGCCTAGCTGACTGACCCTTACCCCTTTTACTGAACTTACACTAAGTAAATGTTCTACCGCTGAGCACCACTCCAGCTCTCACACACATGCGCATGCGTGTGACGTTTACTCCAGCACTCACGTGCATTCATTTGGTTTTCAGCAAATCAATCAGACAGGGTGAGATTTCACACAGGGTAGCAGTCATCTAGCCAGGGTAACCCATTTCATGTAGCGTGTGAGTTCTGGTTAAACAGAACTTTTAATTTACACGCTAACAAATATGAGCAATGACAGCAAAGTGATACATTTTGAAACAGTGATAAAATAATTTTTTTTGATTTTTCGAAACAGGGTTTCTCTGTGTAGCCCTAGCTGTCCTGGATGTAGCTCTCTAGACCAGGCTGATCTTTAATTTACAGAGATCCGCCTGTCTCTGCCTCCCAAGCGCTGGGATTAAAGGTGCGCTCCACCACCACCTGGCTGATAAAATGATCTTTTGAAACACTCACCTCTCTTAGACTGACTGGACTGAGGCTGAAGTGGCCAGATTTGTGAGTCAGATTTGTGAGTGAGTTGAAAAGATGATTTTGTCCAGGTGCAGTGGCTCCAAGCTACTGCAGGATAGAAAGCAGAAAGACCATTACATCAAAGAGTTCGGGGCCACCTTGGGCAGCATAATCAGAGCCCATCTCAAAAAGAAAGAAAGAAAGAAAGAAAGAAAGAAAGAAAGAAAGAAAGAAAGAAAGAAAGAAAGAAGAAAGACAGATGTGATGTGAGTAGCTCATGAGGTCATGAGGGGAGCTAGGAAGCTGGTTCAGTAAGGCACCAGGAATCGTGTGAGGTTCACAGAGAAATAAACAGAGGCCAGCACCAATATGCTGTTATGGGTTGAATCCAGTGTGGCAAAATGTTGGCTTTCCTGAGTAGAAAAGTCCATATGTTTTTCATAAGAACCTGGAAAATTTTACATCAACATAATTTTTATCATGCAATTTCATTCATTGTTTTTTTTCCATATATAAGTACTTATTTACTTAGAGTCAACTTGGTGCCAGATGTGGGCCAAATGCTGGGGTTATGGTGGGGAGGAAAGTTGATGTGAGGTCCAGAGACTCAATGACTGCAGTTTAGTGGAAGGGACATAATCATTGGATGTCCCTGGGAAATTAATCCTAGAAATTTGTATCTGGTAATTTGTCCAACTGAAGCAATGGAATTAGTCATGCAAGGACCTGTAAGCAGGAGTGATATGGTAATTCCCTCTAATCTTGAGGGGTGGGGTTTCCTTGGGGATAAGGCCAAGAAATCCTGAGCTGCCCAGAAGAGAGACCAGTGTGCTTAAGCCTGATGGTCAGTTGTAGACAGTTCGAAGGCAACATGGGACCAACATGGGTCCGGGGCAACATGGGACCGTGAGAGGTGATCCTAAAAGGGCCGCGCTGGAGCAGAATGCAAGAGGGAAATCCTCACAGTGCTGCACACCTTGTTCTGGAAGGGTGGACTGCTATCTAGAGGGGAGGAGGGCACAGTAGCATCCAAGATAGAAGGACTGGAGAGAGCTCTTAGTGAGGGGGACTCCACACCACTCTGAGGGGCCTCCAGATGAGGGAAGTATGAAGGGCAGTGGCAGCCCAGAGTCTACAAATCGATGACCAGTGGATTCTAGGTGCAATGTCACAGATAGGCAAGCAAGCAATCAAGCAAGCCCTAAATGGCTAATAAGCTGCTTGTTTGACTATTTAAGATACGTGCCTTCATATATTCAGGTGCCTGTGAATGTGCATGTATGTGAACATGTGTGCATGCCTGTGAAGGTCACAGGACTACCTCAGAGGTCATCCCTCAGGTACCGGTTTTTCTTGTCCTTTCAATAAGATCTCTCACTGGCCTGGAACTGACCAAATAAACTAGGCTGACTAGCCATGGAGCTCCAGGGTCAACTTCTCTATAACTTCCCCAGTGCTGCAACCCCCCCCCCCCCCCCTGGCTGTTTTTATGTGGTTTCTGAGGATCAACTCAAATCCTCAAGCACTTTGTTTTCTGAGTTATCCCCCAAGCCCTTGTTGAGCTATTAAAAAAAAATGAATGTGAAAAATTTGGGGGATTGGGGCCAGAAAGCTTTGAACTAGAGAGGATTCTATTTTTAGATTCTTGTCTTTTTCTGAAGAGCCTAGGAAAGCTGCTGAAGTGTTTTCTGTAGGGACCACCGTGACCAGATCTGTGATCACAAAAGACCACAGTGGAGGGGTGCAGTGGAGGGGTGCAGTGGAGGGGCACAGTGGAGGATGCAGCAGAGGGGCACAGTGGAGGGGTGCTATGGAGGGGCGCAGCAGAGGGATGCAGTGGAGGGGCACAGTGGAGGGGTGCAGTGGAGGGATGCAGTGGAGGGGCATAGTGGAGGGGCACAGTGGAGGGGTGCAGTGTAGGGACACAGTGGAGGGGCACAGTGGAGGGGTGCAGTGGAAGGACGCAGTGGAGGGACACAGTAGGAGGGGCTCAGTGGAGGGATGCAGTGGAGGGACACAGTGGGGGTGCAGTGGAGGGACACAGTGAAGGGACACAGTAGGAGGGGCGCAGTGGAGGGATGCAGCAGAGGAATGCAGTGGAGGGATGCAGTGGAGGGGTGCAGTGAAGGCCTCTCCCTGATGTAGCAGTCACATTAAGCTCAGGGAAAAATAATTATGCATCTTCGATAGGAGCGGCTCACAGAAGCAATAGGGGTGGTTCATACTCACTCCAGGCCTTCTGTCATAAGCTGCCACGTTGGGGTGGCATCCACTGGGGTTCATCTCAACCAGTTCATGTGTCCTAGGGTAGAGGCGTGTGAATTAGAAATGTCAAGGTGGAAAAGGCTCACATCTGTCTTCCTCCACAGCCCTCTGCAGAAACACAACACGACAGACGCCACTAGATGGCGGCTGTATGACTGGTGGGTTTTGGTGGCTCTTAAGACCCAGAGTCTACTTAGCAGGAAGGGCATCTGCTCTGTTCATAGTATTTGGCTGCTGAAAGGGTTTCTTCAACGCCCAGGCTGTTGTGTACCACTTCCCAGTCTGCAGTCCTGGTAAGAAAGTTAAGAAAACGTTATGGGCAGTGAATGGGCAGTGAGCTGCGAGCACCAGGACGTGTGGTCATCGTACACCCAGGGACAGTGTGCCCCCGGGAGAGCCTGGCGGCTGCTCAGACCCCCAGACAGTCTCTTTTCCGCCTGGAGGTGCCTATTCCTCTGTCCAGCAGTTCCAGATGTTCCTTCTCTAACACCCTCATCCACTTGGTCCCAAATGGCCCTTCTCACAGCTCCTGACACCACACCCCACTAAGGAGTTGATACAACTATCTTTTCTCTTGTGTCTTGAAGCTGCCCTTGGCCTTGTTTAAACACTTGTATTGACTTTGCGTTACACTCCCTTCCTAAGCTCATACATAACAACCTCATAGTTTGCAAAGAAGAGGACAATCTTCACAATTTTAGTCTCAACTTTGGTCCTCAAGGTTCTGCCCCCCATGAATTGTAGTGACGACTCCACTCAGGCTGGCTGGGGAGCGTAGAGCCATCGAATATTCCACTGTGGTGGTTCCTAACACCAGATCCTGGACCAGGAATCTCTGGATCACTTAGAAACTCCTTAGAAATACAAGTTCCTGGGGTTTGACCCAGACCCATGGGATCAAAATACCTGGGGTGGGTCCAGAATTCTGTCTGAGTTGTAACAAACCCTTCTGAAGTGTCTAATGCTCGCTAGAGTTTCAGAATATCTCAAACATGACCTCACACCTCCGCCTGCATCGTGGCTGGCAAAGGTTTTCCAAGTTTATCTTCTTTTGCGATAACAATGTGAACGGAGGGAACTGTTTTCTCTATCAAAGAATGTTTCAGAACTAATGGTATTGAGACATCTTCACTCTGCAAAGAGAGAGATAGAATACGCAGGTTTTTCTCACTTTAATTAAACAACCCCACCCCACCCCCCAACACACTACCCCAGAAGAAACTCAGTAAAATCACTAGTGTTCATGACGTATACATTAAAAGGTAAAACTCGGACGAAAGCGGGACGTGAAACAGTAACTTGAGCATTCGGTCTAGAGGGTTCTTCAGGGTTTGTTTGACTCTCTGAGCTGGTGTGGAGGTCCCAGCAGGGGAGCACAGCTGCTCTCACCAATCCTCCTCTATCTGGAGAGGTCCTCCTCTTCAGTTAAGCACACAGCTAAAGAACTGCTCACGGAGTGTTGAGGGAGGAACGGGACCCCTGCTTAGCGAGCCAGACTAGCTGAACCAATCCTAGTGATCAGTGGGCTGACACGTCATAGCCAGATCTCTCTGGCATTCCCATCCAGTTGGTTATCCCTCACTCACTAAACACTGAGTACCTGTGCAAGCCACGACTGTGGTAGGTTTCAGAGATTCGAGCCCAAACAGCAAGCGCACCACAGCTCGTTACAGTTCAGTGATGAGCACTGTGCTAAGCAGGTTCTCCAGCCGGAGGACAGTTTCTGGAGCCCACGCAGTAGCAGGAGTGAGCCAGCTCCTGCCAGTTTCCCTCTCACCCTCACGCACACACTCCGGCAGGCCCCCACCACTATTATAGTAAGGTTCTCAGGTTGATGTGGGAGCGTGGAAGAGAGCTCACCTCGGTGTAGAAAGTGCATTTGTCCTGCTACATGGTCATATGTGTACCCATTGCTGCTTCCCGCCTCTGCCCAGAGTTCCTGTACACGGAGCGTGAGCCTTAGCTCACGGTGTGGTTATACCTCACTTTTAAACGGCACGGATTTTTGTTTGTTTTTATGGGATTGGATCATGATTATGTAGCCCAGGCTGGCTTCAAACTCAATTTGTAGCTGAGGGTAACCTTGAACTTCTGATCCTCCTGTCATTACCTCCCAAGGGTGGGGATTACAGACTCGTGCACGTGCGCGCGCGCGCGCGCGCACACACACACACACACACACACACACACCCCATGTTCAGAGATATTTCATAAGCGGTCTTGAGTCAGTCTTCACAGGAATCCTCTGAGGATCGATAACAAATCCCCAGAAACTTCGTGCCCTGATATGATACATATGTCTTCTTCTAGTTCTGAGGCACAGAATTCAGCGCAGGGCTGTCTGGACTGAAGCTAGTGAAGGCTCTTCGGGAAAGTCATTCCAGGCTTGTCGTGGATGAAAGGGCATTCCTGAGATATGGGTGCAGAAAGCATGGCGCCTGTATCCTCCAGTTAGGTGGGAAGTAGTTGAAAGTGATAGTGAACGAGCTTGCGGATTTAGCCAAGGAGAACTCTGAGCACAGTGTTGAAGGTACAGCCTTGAGTCTCCTTGCCCTCGTAGTAAAACGGGGAAAACAAAGATACAGAAGGGGAAGAAAGTTATTTTATCTGAACGGAATCGGGATTAGGAAGTGGGTAATTCTCAGCTTATCAAACAGGTGGAGGAATGCAGAGACTCACTCTCGGGGGAGCAGGCTCTAGGAAAAACACAATGGTGGAGCTGTCCATCCACCTCATACCTCAGAAGGTAAGCTGCCGCCAACTTGGTGGCCTAAGCAATACAAATTTATTATCTTAGAGTTCTGTAGGAATCTGATGGGGTTTACTAGGTTACAGTTGAGGTATCAGTGGGGCTGTATAACATCCCAAGACTTGAGGGGCCAGCTTGTTTTTGACATTTTTTACTTTTGGTATTTGTGGGCCTTGCCTTTAATGTTTAAACCATCTCTCCAGCCTATTTTCTCACCTTTGGAGATGAAGTACAGCCCTGCCTCACGCTTCCTTCCATCTCTAAAGCTACCCACATTGCATCTACTTCTTCTGAAGTCGGGTCTCCTTCCCACCGGATTTATGAACCATCCCTTGTGACTGCTTGAGACACATCTAGAAGATGGAGACCCTTGCTATTTCAGACTCCACTGCCTAGCGATTTGAATTCCATCTGTATACTTAATCCTTCTTTACCATATAACACCAAACATTCAGGCATTCACACATCCTGGAGATCGGGACTTAGATATCTTGAGGGTGCCGGATGCCTCATTCTGTTTTCCACAGGGACTAGGACAAGGTCGCCATCTTGGGCCTGCACACTATGAAGACAGTAGAGTTCTGGGAGGCAAATGCAGGGCTCTCAGAGCAAAAACTAGCAGCCATGGCCACGCCCCCTGTGCTGCTCCCCTCCATATTGCATCATTAACATTAGGATTATGGATCTGGTGACTAAGACAAAATATAAAAGCCCCATGAAGATTACTCTCTTCTTAATGAGTTTTCTTGTTTGACTTAAGGTATACAATATTTTGTCCTTAAAAAATATAAAAAACTAAACTGCTGCACATTAATAAGGTTTATGTGCATTTTCCTCCCCACAAAAGAGTAGGGGCTGTTTGCCAAATTTCCCTTTTATTCTCTTCGGTATGTACAGAGCGGCCCGCTCCTTTTTTTTTTTTTTTTGTGGCATGCCCTTGTGTCAGAGGGTTTATGAAACTCTCAAAGCAAATTTCATTTCCTTTCATGTTCAAAGGAAATATTTGCAGGGCCGTGTTTCCTAAAAGTGAAACTTGTAAAAGGGAGCAATGGTGGGTCCATAGGTTGCCAAAGAGCTGGAGAATGACCTCTGAACAAAGACCATATTACACCTGAGTATTGCTGCCAGCAAGGGAAAAGGAAGAGGGCCATCACTTATGGAGAGACTATGTCCTGAGGCACCAGTTATGTGCTTCCACACAGAAGCAGGGGTGGGGCTGAAGGCAAAAATAACTTTTAAATTATTTACAACCCTCAAGATATGAAAATTAAACTTGTGGGTTATTATTAAAGAGTGGCTTTGGTTCAAAGTGCCGCAGGCCATCTGGCTCCTGGACGGTGTGCAGAACTCACGCGGGGGTTGGGGGGGGGAGGTTAACCTGGATCCAAACCTTGCAGCCGCTGGGGCGGGAGAAAACAGGATCCCGAGGGACTGCTTTGCTTTTAAGATGTGCCATAAGACAGGGTTGTTGAGGCTCAGGCAAGTGGATTGGGAGTTCAAGACCAGTCTGGGCTACATGGCAAAACTCTGTCCCCAAACAAACAATAACGTAGACTATCAACATAGAAAATAAGCATGAATATATGGTTTCCTGCAGTCTTGGCTGATTTTGAACCTCTGATCCTCATTCTCCTATCTCCTGAGTGATAGGATTATACATACAAACCACACATTTGTTTGTTTGTTTTCCAGTACAAGGGATAGAACTCAGGACCTCACTCATGTTAAGAAAATGTTCTAATAACTGAGCTACATTGGCAGCCCCTGGACAGGAAGCCCTAAAGATCAGAAGGTGAAATCCAGACATGGTAGCGTGTGCTTATAATACCTGTATTAAGAAGACGGGGACACATGATCTCTAAAGATCAGTGGCCACCGTGACCAACCAGCCTCAGCAGAGAGGCTGAGCAGTTTCGTAAAACAAGGTAGACAAGACTGACCTCTGAAGTTGTCCCCTCCCCTCCTCTTGCATGAGCACACACATGTACATGCTGGTCCTGGCTTCACCTATGAAAGCTTAGGAAGGTTGAGGTGTTCTGGGCTGGTGCTTCTGCACTGTGGCTGCTGCCGATTGCTGCTGCTTCTGCTGCTGCTGCTGCTGCTGCTGCTGCAACACAAGGAACCAGGTAAAGATGTGGGATTTGGTTTCTGACTAATGCTTCCACTGGTTTTATATAAGGAACATGCCAAGAAAGGGTTACTTCTCTTAAAATGAAAAGAGAGGGCGAGAGAAATAGGGGAAAAAGAAAATCTGAAAAAGAATTAAGGCCTGCCATCTTGTGGCAGGCAGGAGCCAGGAAGGTGCACATGTACTATGAAGCTGCTTTTTCCTCTTTGAACCAGTGCCCTCACACCAGTTTGCTCATGCTAATGACTTTAATCTCAGAACCCAACAATGCCAGTTTGTATCTGCTCTTATCTAGATTGTTCAGTTTCTGGAGCAAAAGGCAGGCGGGGCTGTTGAGTCCTCACAGGCTCTGTTCATCTGTAGATTCACCCAAGCAGGACTGGAAATGTTTAGGGAAAAATTAATACTGAACATATACAGTTGACTGTGTCGTGTCTGTGTGTGTGTGTGTATGTATGTGTGTCGTGTGTGTATGTGTGTCGTGTGTGTATGTGTGTCGTGTGTGTATGTGTGTGTATGTATGTGTGTGTCTGTGTGTGTATGTGTGTGGTGTGTGTGTGTCGGGTGTGTATGTATGTGTGTGTGGGTCTGTGTGTGTCTGTGCATGTATGTGTGTGTGTGTATGTGTAATGTGTGTGTCTGGGTGTGTATGTATGTGGTGTGTGTGCATGTGTGTCGGGTGTGTATGTATGTTGTGTGTGTATGTATGTGCGTGTGGGTCTGTGTGTGTCTGTGTATGTATGTGTGGTGTGTGTGTGTGTGTGTGTGTGTGTGTGTGTGTGCCTGTGTGCAGAGAGGCCAGAGGTTGATGTTGGGTGTCTCCCTCAGCCTCTTTCCATCCTACTTTTTGAGACAGGGTCTCTCATTGATCTTGGAACTTACCGAGTTAGCTGGATTGGCTGGCTGGCCAGCAAATGCAAGGACCTCCTGTCTTTTTCTCCCCAGTGTTAGTATCCTAGACAAGTTGCTGACAACTCTGGATTTTCTTTTTTCATGTGATTGCTAAGCATGGACTCCACATGTGCAGCAGCGAGCACATTACATTCATGTTAAAAACACTGCAAACCTTACCATACAATGGCCTCGAAGCTGAGCCAGCATTTCTCGGTGTGAAGGCACACATCGTGCAAAGTGCCCACTCAGAATCAAGGCTGTGGTAGAGCCATGTGGTGCAATGCAGCGCGCATGGTCAGAAACAGCTCGCACCCACTGTGCAGTGGACTTTGAGCTGCTTTCCAATGCGCATCTAGACACATTTCACCCCTGCTCAATTTTCACAAGCTCTACATTCAATTGTAGGGATTTGTGGGGGCAAAGCTGCCAGGCTGTGGTTCCCAAGAGGCTTGGGGGCACCCATGCTTGCTTCTTTTATTCTTTCTCATTTTCGCTGCTTGTTTTCTCTCCTTTCCCTCTTCTTTCTTTGATCCTTCTCTCGTCTAGTCTTGAACTTCTTTTCACCGCCTTTCCCTCTTTCATGCCTGGAGGCCGCTGTGCTCAGCAGAGGTCTCTGGTTCCCTCTGTGGCTATCAGATGCACATCAATACTGATTCAGTTTGCTTTGGAAGATGCTGTAGCAATCTCTCTTGATACTGTGCCACTAAGATCTTTGGACTTGGAAATAGAGATCTCAGACAGGCATCGAATCTAGTTTGGGAAACCTGAGTACTTTGACTGCACGGATACAGTGTAATTCTTCCTCTTCTAGTTCCTGCCTTTATAACTAGCTCTGCATTCAACAAGAAGAGAACAATACAAGCCGCATCTCCACAGTGGTCTACACAAACTGAGGATGCTGGGTAATTCACTTTAAAATTACTGCTATGTTTTCCCTCCCTCCTTCTGTTCCTTCCTCCCTCTCTCCCTTCCTCCCCCCCTCCCCCCGCGTTCCCTCTCAAGATAGGGTTTTTCTGTGTAGCCCTGGCTGTCCTGGAACTCACTTTGCAGACCAGGCCAGCCTAGAACTCAAGAGAGATTCACCTGTCAGGGATTAAAGGAGCACACTACCATGCCCAGCAGCTTCTGAAAGTCTTCATGAGCTGCTTTGTGAATCTGAGAGTTGACACACTTTCATTCAGAGGGCATCTCGGGGACACCTCATGCACAGCTGGAAGGCACCTCCATGCTCACCCACACCCACTCTTCCACCAGAGAGGGCTGTTAGGAGACCTGACAGCCACATGTTCAGGTCTCCAGGCTGTTTACTAGCGATGGGTTATTGAAACTCGAATTTTTATTCTTTAAAAGATTCAGCTGAGTGGGACTTGGGACAGCAAAACTAATATTGTCAAAATGGCCGTGTTACCAAAGGTGAGGGACGATTCACTTTAATTACCATCAACACTTAAGTGACATTCTTCACAAAACTAGAAAAGTCTAAAATACTCATGGAAGCACCAAGGAGGTGAATAGCCGCAGCAGTTGGGGGAGTTGGTGGTGGTTGGCTTGTCACCATGTGACATACTTGGTAGGACATCTAACTGAGGAAATGTTAAGATAAAGCTGAACTGTAGGCATGCTTGTATTTAGACTATATCTTAAACACACACACACATTGGGGCTGGAGAGATGGCTCAGCGTTTAAGAGTACAGGCTGCTCTTCCAGAGGTTCTGAGTTCAATTCCCAGCAACCACATGATGGCTCAGAACCATCTATAATGAGGTCTGGCTCCCTCTTCTGGCCTGTAGGCAAAACATCCAGACAGAATTCTGTATACATAATAAATAAATAAATCTTTTAAAACACACACACACACATTCACAAATTCAGAAGAAAATGCAGGGGATATAAAAGGGATGAAAAGGGGGGACCTGATCTTTCTAGCAGTCAGGGAAATACAATCCCAAGCCACAGGGAGTCAGTGCTTTACCTCGCTGCAGTGTTTTAAAAACGCTGAAGGAGTGATTCCGAGTGCTGGAGGTGGTGAGAAAAGCTGAGACTCGAGCGGCAAGTGTGAGCTGCTTTAGTCATGCTTGCTGCAAATGTCTTTCTTTCTGGTTTTCCTTTAGTTCTCCCGGTAATAGCTTTTGATAAGCACAAATTTCTAAATTTAATATCGTTTAATTATAAACCATTTTTCTAGCTAGTGATTTTATAATCTTATTTTAGAAGATTTTTGTAATTTCAATCCATAACATGTATTATCCCACATTGCCTTCTAAAAGCGTTACTATTTTTCCTCATACATGTACACAGAAATCCAGTGCCGCTGCTTCCTGAGAGTCCAGCTCGCCTTTTCCTCTGGTACTAATGCGCGGTCAGAGTGACATCCACACTTATTTGTAATTGATTGCTTCTCTGTGTGTTTAGTGATGCGTACATTTTTAAAATAAAACTCTTAGTAGTTGATAAAAAAAAATTCCAACATTTAGCTGAGCATGGTGGTGCACACTTGCAGTCCGCGCATTTGGGGTGAGGTGGGACTCAGAGGTTGAGGAGTGCAAGGCCAGCCTCAGCTACACTGCTGAGTTTGAGGCCAGTGTGAGGTATGTGAGCCCTTATTGCAATTTCATGTCTGTGTGTATGTAAGCATGCAGGCATGCATACATGTACGTGTGCTGGGCACGGTGGCACATTTGTAATGCCGTCACTTTGGAGACTGAGGCAAGAGGATTGCTCCTAGGTCAGCTTGGGCTACCCAGTGAAACCTTGCCTAAAAAGCCAAGAATGAACAGTCTTTGCCATGTGTGATCGACACGGCCCCTTAAGATTTCCTACAGTGTCGGGACACTTCTAACTATGCTAAGCGACCCCTTAACTTCTTCTGTTCCAGATACTGTATGGAGTTCAAGACAGAGTCCCTGACTCCGCACTGTGCCCTGGACAACCGTCCGCTGACCCGATGGATGCAGTATCTCCGGGAGGGGTACACAGTGTGTGTGGACTGTCAGCCTCCAGCTATGAATTCTGTGAGCCTGCGTTGTTCCGGAGATGGCCTGGATTCTGACGGGTAAGGAAGGACAGCTGACCGACAGGCTTTCTGCTGCTCGCCCCGAGTCTCTGTCCTCTGCGTCCTAACGAGCTAAGCAGTGTGAGGCACATCAACAGAAAGGAGCAGGATGTGGCAGCGCGGTGCTCATTAAGGGACTCAGACGCTCTCTAGACCAGAAAGACATAGGCTCGTTTAGTTTGGGGGGGCCTCATTTCAAATGAAGATCCCCCAAAAACCTGACGGCATCATAGGTACTAGAGATTACTTGAATCTGAATCGCTTGGATTGAAGACAGAATATGCACATTCTTGGCCCCACTTCTTAGGACCAAGTGAACCAGAGTTTAGTAATCTCTTAGGTCTGGACCTAAAACTTTTTAAATAAAATGTCAGAAAGCAGTTATTCCTGGCTTTTCAGCCAACACATTGTTCGGAATAACTCCTCTTCACTGACACTGGCCAAAAAGGCAGCCGCTGGTGCGAGTTAAACCTTGGCTTGGTTCTAACAAAATTTTATTTGTGAACACCAAAATTTAAGTTTTGTATGATTTTCATATATCATGAAGTATTAGTCTTTTGATTTTTCCTCCACTGTTTGTTGCTGTTTGAAATAGGGTCACACTCTAGCCTAGGATAGCCTGGAACTCACAACATAGATCAGGGTGGCCATGCTCTGGAATCAGGCTCCAAAACATTGGGATTACAAGCATAGACTGCCATCCCCAGCTTCTCTTAACTCCTAGAAGCACTGGTGCTGTGGCTGGGGAGATGGCTCAGCAGTTAAGAGTTGGTGCTGCGTTTGCTCCAAGTTCAGTTCTCCGCACGCAGTTTGGGTGGCTCACTACTGCTGGTAACTGCAGTTCAGCTTTTTGGGTTCCTGAAAGACCCACGTACATACATACATAATTAAAAACAAAATCTTAAAAAATTGACATTCATCCTTAATTCACAAGTCCCTTTTAAACAGAGGGGGCAGGCAAGCAAAGGGGTCAGTACTGTGCTGGCCCTGCCCAGGTGATTCAGACACTAGTAACGGTTCAGATGTGCTGTGCCTGAGGTAGGTTTCTGAGAGCGGTGGCTGCAGACATTGCGTCTCCCCACAAGTCTCTCCCAGGACTGCACCCACGTTCAGTTAGACCCACTAAATGCCATTTACGGCTAGAAGAAGGAAACACAGGGACCGCTGTGGACAAGGACCAATTTATTCACACACGTAATGTTTTTCAGCATGTCAGGTGTAGCTGGTAAAAATAGATTAAAAGTAAAATATTGACCTTTCCAGTTAATCATACTCCCATCGTGTTTTAATATTTAATAATTTGGCTCATGTTTATTAGTCACTTGTGCCTGGCGGTCTCGACTGGGCTCACCAGATGAGCAATAAAGTGGGTGAGGAATTCATATCAAATGAGACCTAATATTTGAATTTAATGTTTTTCTGAATACCTCATCTCTATGTTGACTTTAAATGAATTTATAATTCAATTTGTACCCAATAAAGAAAGGACGTAAACCCTGGTTCCTATACAAGTGACTTAATGAAGAATAGTTTTAATTCTCTGGCTTTGCTTTCTGTACTTCTTCCATTTTTCATTATGGAATCAAAGAATTGGGATAGAATGAAAGTGGTCATTTGGTGAGACCCTCCTAACTTAAACTTACACAGCCCACCGTTGTCCTGCATTCAGTACCCTGAAGACATGGACGAGGACACCCAGAACGACTCTCTGAACACGGGTGTCCTTGAGTAGGGACTAACTGGTGACTCACACCGACAGAATTACAGAAAGAGACCTTCATGACTGTGGAAGGGGGTGGCGTCTAGAGATGGCTCTGTGGTGAAGAGCACTGTATGTTCTCCCAGAGGACCCAGGTTTGATTCCTAGTGCACACATGACAGCTCACTTCCATCTATAAACCCAGTTCCAGGGGGATCCCATGTCCTCTTCTGGCCCCCACAGACATACATTTGGGCAAAACACTCATACACATAAAATAAAAATGAACAAATAATTTATAAATGTGATTTGTAATATACTTGAAACTATCTATCTTAGAAATGGCTTCTTTTGCTTTGGTAAAACACTGTGATCAAAAACAATTTGGGAAGTAAAGGGTTTATTTAACCTTACATCTAAGTCAATCACTGCGGGACATCAGGGGGGGAACTGGAGGCAGGAGCTGGAGCAGAGGCCAGGGAGAAGTGCTGCTTCCTTGTTGGCTCCCCATGGGTTTCCTAGCCTTTCTTAGAGCTTTCTGGACCACCATCCCAGGGATGGTACTGCCCACAGTGAGCTGGCCCCTCTCACACAGTCATCAACTTAATAAATGTACCACAGGCTTGCGCAGGGGCCAATCTGGTGGAATCATTTTCTTAATTGAGGTTCCCTCTTCCTGAATGGCTCTAGCTGGTAACAGATTGACAGACACGAGCCAGCACATAGTCTGTAAAATCAACAACAAACCGCAACACATTAGGACTCAGTCATTAAGAGTACTTGTTGCTCTTGTAGAGGACCTGGGTTCAGTTCCCAGCACCCACATAGAGGCTAACAACCTAGCTCCAGTACTCTCTTCAGGCCCCTGTGGTCACTAGGCATGCATACAACACACTCACATGTGTGTAGGCAAAACAATCATGCACACAAATTAAAACTACATAGATCTTTTAAAAGATTTACAACTGTGTAGATTAGAATTTCCTTTGGTTTGCTTTTAGTATGACCTATGCTTCTACAATATCGTTTCAGAAACCAGACTCTTCGCTGGCAAGCCATTGGCAATCCTCGATGCCAAGGGACCTGGAAGAAAGTGCGGCGGGTAGAGCAGTGCTCCTGTCCGGAAGTGCACCGCTTCATTTTCATATAGAGCGCCTCGGAGCCACCGCACAGCTGCTTGCTTACCATGGGCTGAGTATTGTCAACCTGAGCTCAGCCCTCAGAAGCCCTCAGAAACTGTGCCAAGTCCCCGGACACTCTCCATTGCCACACTTCACTTCTGTGAAAGAAAACTTAGGGGTAGTTCTCAAGGATCACAGTCTCTTTGTTTATATTTTTACTGAGTTAAAGAGCCATACTAAAAGATTCTATGGTCTTGACTTTACATTTGGCCACAGAATGCACATCTGTTTGTGCTAGAATCGCTACCATGGGCTCTAGCTTGGGTAAGCTGCTGTTTAAGGGCATCTATGTACTTTGTCATTATTGGTTTTTTGTTTTATTTTTTTTTTAAATTAAAGACAGACTCTCACTATGTAGCCTGGAACTCATGACGTAGATCAGGCTGGCCACTAATTCCTAGATATTCAACTGCCTCTGCCTCCCTCCTAAGTACAGGGACTACAGGCGTGTGCCAGCCCGCCCAGCCATTCTTCGCCTTCATTCTTTTTCTGCGGTGGGGGGCAGTGTTTCTGTGCATCCCCGGCTGTCCTTGAACACATTCTGCAGAGCAGTGTGGCATCAGTCTCAGTGATCCACCTGCCTCTGCCTCCTGGGTACTGGGATAGAAGACTTGCGCCACCTATTCTTAAGACCTTCTCGCTTAAAAAAATACATCTATATGTGACTCTTGCACATAGTGTTCCCATGTAATACCTTACCGGTTGTCAACTAATTTCAAGTCAATTGTCACAAATAATCTTCCACAGAGAAAGGTGTTAAAATTTCAATTGGTGTTTTGTAATAAAAAGCTAGTGCCCATGATGAAGACATTTTTAAAGAAAAAAAAATTTCCTTGGTTAGTTGAAAAGAGCAAACATCCATGGTAGATGGATAGGAATTGCTCAAAATGTTACAGTTTTCCTGAAATTTTGGCACCAATGGAGGAGTCAAAAGCTTTATTTCTAAGCATTCTGTCATCATGCATATCTAAGATTGTTTCCAAAATTTAGTACCCGGAGCAGAATAAGACAATCTTTTAATGTCCGACTTCACGTTTAGTTGAGTTGTACTTACTACTTTTCTTTGTACAGCACATGTTTGGGGTGAGATCCAGAGGTGCATATGATAGGAGGCATGGATCATCCTGTAAGTGTTATGATCTCATACACAGGCAATAAAATATTACTAGCTTTACCTTATGGGTGTAGTCAAATGTGTGCTTTCAGATCTAGGATAGCAAGTTATTTTGCAATCATCTGCCGAGGCTGGTCCAGGTTCTCATCCCAGGTTCTACTCAGAAGAGATCCTGAGCATGCCCCAGACTCCAGCCTAGGACCTCAGTCGCGTTTCGTTTTGAATTTTTAAATTAGGGATATTTTGAGGTTTTAAATTGGGGATATTTTCTTTGAAGAATTGAAGCAATATTTAAAAGGTATAATTCATTTGGTCTGAACTGAATTGTATTCACTAATATGGTCAACTAGAATGCGTATTTTTGGCACTGATCATGTGACAACCGAAGGCCAGCAGCAAGCTGAAAGGGGTGGCAAACATCTCCAGGAGCATTTGCAACTGTATTTTCGTTTAACTGCCAAGGCTGTTTTCATGGAAAATTAAACAAAATAAGAATAAAATAAAATAAAGCAACTTGAGTTTGGGGGCTGGAGAGATGGCTCAGGTAAGAGGATACTCATTACTCCTGTAGAGAACTGGAGTTTGTTCCCAGCACCCATGGAGGATGGCTCATAACAGTTTGTAGCTCCATGATGTTTGGTTGGGTGCTCAGAGCATAAGCAATCAGTTAAATGTAATGACAGAGACACACAACTTTTAGTTCTGGGTGAGAAATACAGCTCACTTCTCTTCCTTCCCAAATAAATTCTGCAGATAACATAGGTGAACAGAGGGGAGGCAGTCTCAACTCAGAAACTCTGAATGCATCCCCACCCCGTCATCCCTACACAAGGTCTCATGTAACTCAAATTGGTCTGGAACCCACTATTTGGTTGAGGACAGCCTTGAACTTCGATTCTCTGCCCTCCACCTGACAGGTGCTAGCATTATAGACATGCATCCTCACTCTAGGTTTTGGTGCTGAAGACTGAACCTAAGACATTGTGCACGCTAAAAATAGTGCCCTAGCGAACTGGGACACACTTTGAAGACTGAAAGAAAATTTTACCGACTGGTAAACAAGAGCCAGATGAAGTGGCGGGAACTTATTTTTATATCATTTAGAGAACATGGAATCAGCGGTGGGAACCTTTCTTCTGAAAGGCATGAGATCTCTCTCAGTTCAGGGTGACTTCTTGAAGGTCCTGCTTGCTGAGAGAAAATTAGGTCGTCTAGAGAGGAGCAAAGATCCTTGAGGAGGCAGACTCTCTTCAGCATCAGTGGGTATTGTAAATCTGGCAGAACAAAACCTCTAAGCTCTGAGAGAAAATACATTTGAAGCCACCTGTCTGTAGCAGGTGTCACTGAGTAAGCATGACAGCAAGACTCAGCCTTGGGCCAGACTTTGGGAGCACTTCCCTATTAGATGGCCCCACTTCCGCACAGAGTTAGATTCCGAAGAGACAGAAATGAGAAGATACAAGCATAAGGCAGTCATAGGATCAGAGAAATCCATCATCAGAGACTGAGTATTCTTTAAGGTCCACCGAGGCCTGGCTCATTGGATTTCTCTAAGGAGCATCACACCAGACACAGAACGAATGTCTAAGATATCAAAACACTAAAGAATCCAAAATTTTTTTTTTTTTTTATTTTTCGAGACAGAGTTTCTCTGTAGTTTTAGAGCCTATTCTGGAACTACCTCTTGTAGACCAGGCTGGCCTCGAACTCACATAGATCCGCCAGCTTCTACCTCCCGAGTGCTGGGATTAAAGGCGTGCGCCACCACCGCCCGGCCCAAAATGTTCTTGATGAAAATATCTGGTTCATATGTACAGGACCAGTAATTAAAAACAATAAAAATTATTCACCACACACAAGGATAAAACAACGGTGTTTTTAGACAGGCAAAGCACGGAAGTTTCTGTTCTATTCCCCTTTCCTGGGAGGGCATCAGAGGGGTGCTCAGCCTAATGGGGAGTGGAGTGTAAACCAGGAAAGACTACCCAGAGGACAGGGAACATGTTCCGGAAAAACAAATGAGATCTGGGGGAAAAGGCCAGACCAGACCAGGTGAACCACAGCCAGTAGAGCCAGATTACCCAGATGCAGGACAAGAAGGCAGTGACAGAATGCCCATCACATGGTGACAGGATTGGAGTTTTCAGTTTGGTTAGAGGAATCAGAGATGTGGAAATTACAGACATGTAGAAACTATAAAGCTCATGTGTAAACAACAGCCACAGAACTAAAATGACATAAATATTATATAATTATATAAAACAATGAAAAAAGATGACAAATTATGTACAGTGGAGACATGTAACATGAGGGGCTGGCTTGTTGGGGTTTCTGTCCCGCCCGGTACCTTACAACCGGCATGCCCCAAAAGGAAAATCACACAAAGTCTACATTAGGTTATAAACTGATTGACCCATTAGGTCAGGCTTCTTGTTAACTCTTATAACTTATATTAACCCATTATTCTCATCTATGTTAGCCATAATGGCTCCGTACCTTTCTCAGCTGGGCAAGTTACATGCTGCCTCTTCGGTGGTCTGCGCAGGAGTGGCTGAGGGAGCTTTCTCCTCCCTAGCCTTATCCTATTCTCATTGCCCCACCTCTACTTCCTGTCTGGTTGACCCGCCTATACTTCCTGCCTGGCCAATCAGCATTTTATTAAAATACATGATTGACAGAATACAGACAATTCTCCCACACCAGAGACACACAGATAGGTGAGGAGTGGAACAAGCTAAGTGTAAGGGCTGGGGTAGGGGTGGGTATAGGTGGTGTAAGTGTGGGGACTAGGGTAGGAGCTGGGGTATAGATGGTGTAAGTGTGGGGACTGGGGTAGGGGTGGGTATAGATGGTGTAAGTATAGGGGCTGGGGTATAGATGATGTAAGTGTGGGGGCTGGGGTAGGAGCTGGGGTGTAGATGGTGTAAGTTTAGGGGCTGGGGTAGGAGCTGGGGTATAGATGGTGTAAGTATGGGGGCTGGAGGAGGGGTTGGAGTATAGATGGTGTAAGTGTGGGGGAAACTAGGCAAATGCTTTTTATGATTCTTATAATTGCATATGAACCTATACCTCAATAATAAAGTTTTTTAAAAAAGTACTCAAAGAATTGAGACTAGGAGACAATGTTTTAGGGATATACTGATCAATTATTCTTTAAAAAACTATTTTACATATATGGATGTTTTGCATATATATATATATATATATATATATGTCTTGCTCAACATGCATGCAGTATCCATGGGGCCCAAAAGTGGGCACTGGACCCCCTGGAACTGGAGTTACAGACAATTATGAGCTGTCAAGTTGGTGCTGGAAATCAAAGCCATGTCCTCTGGAAGAGCAGCCAGTGCTCTTATTCGCGGCACCATCTCTCCAGCCTGGGTAGATCTCTGTTCATAGAACTACAAGTCATATGAAAAAAAAAAAGCTGCTTAAATAAATTTAAAATGGCTTCTGGAGCTGATGAGATGGCTAAGCAGGTGGAAGAACTTGCCACAAAGCCTCACACCCTGGAGCTCATGTGGTAGGGGAGAATGTATTTAGGCTCCATTGCTGTGAGAAACACCACGATCAAAGGCAACTTGGAGAGCAAATAGCTTATTTCATCTCACACGTCGAGGTTCAGTCTACCACCGAGGGAAAGCCAGGGCAGGAACACAAGGCAGGACAAGGACGAAGCAGCTCATGAAGTCCTGGAGGAGAGATGCTCAGTGGCTTGCTTGGCATGGTTTGCTCAGTATTGCTTTCCTCCTACAACCCAGGACCACTTGCCCTGGAGTGGAGCTGCCACCTGTGAGCGTACCTTCCTATACCAATTATTAGTGAAGAAAACACCTTACAGGCATTCTAGTGAAGGTATATTCTCTCATTCTGTCCCCAAGTCAAGGGGACAGCACACTAACAAGCACACTCCTGAGTTCTTATCAGACTTCCTCATGCATGCCATGGCATGCAGACTTATGTACTCACTAAATAAATGTTAAAAATTAAAAAATAAAATAGCTTTTGATAAGTAAGTTTTAATAATGTATCATATTAATTGTGATTTTTAAAGCAATGGGTAAAATAGTAGATACTTTATAATAGCAATTTAGAGTTGAAGATTTATTAAGTATGTTTAAAGTGACATCGACTTATATGTTTATTTTGCCCCAAGATGCCAGCTTTG
The DNA here is from genome assembly GCF_982192425.1 of Myodes glareolus. NCBI lineage: Eukaryota > Metazoa > Chordata > Mammalia > Rodentia > Cricetidae > Myodes > Myodes glareolus. The sequence continues at coordinate 61,511,055 of NC_142041.1, read as the reverse complement.
GAACTAACTGGCATCATACAGGGTAAAACAATTACTTGGTATACATGTACGGTAGCTACTGGGTCAGGAAGCACACGGCAATTATTAATGTTTCTGTTTATTGGGCAAATAGGATAACATAAATTCAAGAAAAAAAGGAAAAAACGCATGACACTTTGATAGAAAGTTAGAGACATTACACAATATCCCACTTTTATCATAAATATTTCAATAGGTTGGGATTTTTATTCACTTAAATACAGCACATAAAACTCAACGTGCTAATTATTAGTCTTTGATTAAATATTCTAAAAAATAAATTGTTGGTGAAAACGTCCTTTAGATGAAACTATTGAGATAGGTAGTTTGTCAGAACTTATGGATTGTTCTGCACATTTATCACCCTAATAACATAATCAGTAAGTAGCATATTAGTCATAAATCAAGCAACAACGATGACAACAACAACAACAACAAACACAAAGGAGTATTCCAGTTCCATTCTTTAGAAAATCCATTTCTGTGTGGCATTTGTAAGGTTAGTAGAACAAACAGAAGCAACTACAAATAAATACTTTATATATATCAGGCTTTATTTTTGCATTACAACAGGATGTGGGATGGGGAATTGAATTTGGTAGGGTTTAACAAACCTATATTTTACAAAAATAAAGTCTTGAAAAAAACAATTATAGCATATAATTTTATTTTTACAGTACAAATCTGTATAAAACTATCACAAAAAATAATGCTTTCAACAACAAAACCTTAAGATACATCCATCACTGACCAGACAGTTTTAAACAAAATGTAGTGATCCAAGTATTTAATTGTCCTTGTATTAAGCCAAAACAAACCCATGCAGCCTTCATTGCCTCAGTGAACCAGCCTCAGTTTCTTCATTGTTCTCCACCTGTCTTTTAACATGACACTTGTTCGGTTGTTGAACTTATAATGCGACAGTATTTTTGCCCAGTTTCCCTCTCCATATTTCTTTACACCATTCTTCAAAAACTTATCCTCTTCCCAAAGCCATGCCTGTTGAAGAAAAATAAACGTTACTCAAAGAAACATTCTTTAAAGAGGACACATCTTTTAAAAATCAAAGCGTTGCTTTGCTTCTTAAAAATGAAAACAATTTTCCTATATATTTTTGTATATATGAACACACATGCGTATATGATTTTAAAAAAATCTTACCATTATCACGTAACATTTCAGGGTAGGGAATCTTACACCTAAGATGGGACAGTCTGTCTCACTTCAGGCTCACTGAGATGTCTTAAGCAGCTTTTATCTAATCCTTAATAGATCACTCCACATTTCTAAACAGAACTCATGACTGTCTAGTACTTCACTAATGCCAGCAAAAATTCTCTACCTGTGCTGGGGGAGGTAAACACACACACACACACACACACACACACACACACACACACACACAAGTCTTCCATAAGACAGACTTTCAAAAACAACTAGTTTTTAAGCACACAATTTAAGCTGGGAGAAAATGCTGAAAAATTTAAATAAAATCTAATACTTTGCATAGACAAAGTACTAACATTTGTATTTGGCATAGGTGACCAACTCATTATTCCTTCTTTTGGCGTGATAAAAAGGGGTTTGTACTACTTGTACACTAATGCTCACAGCTGTATTATCCATAACACTAAAATGAGGAAGCATGCAGGGTATTCACCAATGAATGAATGAATTTTCAGCATATAGTATATGGGTAATATTATTTATCATTAAAATGGAAATTCTGGCAACATAAACCTTAAGAATACTACACTAAGCTGGGCAGTGGTAGTGCATGCCTTTAATCCCAGCCCTCAGGAGGCAAAGGCAGGTGGATCTCTGAGTTCGACGCCGGCCTGGTCTACAAGAGCGAGTTCCAGGACAGGCTTGTTCCAAAGCTACAGCAAATCCTGTCTCGAAACAAAACAAAACAAAACAAAACAAAAAGAATACTATGCTAAGTGAAAGAATTTAGATATGAAAAGATAAGTACTGGGGCTAGAGAGATGGATTTAGCTTCCAGCATCCACATGGTAGCTTATTAACTATCTGTGACTCAATTCTAAGGGATTCAATGCCCCTTCTGACATCTACACTACCAGGTACACTTGTGACACACATGTATACATGCAGATAGACATTCATATAAAATAAATAAATCTTAAATAAAATAAAACAAGTACTGTCTGATTTCACTGATTTGAGGTGCCTAGAAAGGTCAAACTCAGAGACAGGTAGCAAAAGTGACAGCTACCAAGCATGGAAGAGAAAGGGAAACAAAAGAATGTTTTTATGGGTCCAGAATTTGTTTCAAAAGATATGGGTAGACTGTGGCAATGATATGAAAATATGTTTAATGCTACTAAACTGTACACTAAAAAATGATTAAGATGCACCGAAAAGATGGTTCAGTGGTTAAGAACATATTCTGTTCTTGCAAAGGATTTGAGTTTGGTTCATAGAATTGCGATGGTGGTTCACAGCTCCTTGTAACTCCAACTGGGGACCCGACACCCTACTTACTCACATGCATATAAGCTTATCCTAGAAATATATACATATATAATTAAAAGTAATAAGCCTTAAAAATCTTAAGATGATACATTTATCATTATGTATATTTTACTACATAAATAAAAATAAAAAAAATAAAATTCATTAGAAAATTCTGATGTTAAAAAGAAGAAAAATCAACATGGCCTGAAGACAAATGAGATGAAAACTATCTTACAGATGACTGAATACCAGAGAAACTGGCACTGACCACAGCCAAAATCGCTCCAGGTTTGTATGCTACCATAAGACTGTGTCTTCTACTTTGTACCTTCACAATGGCATAATTTATAGAAAAAGCAAAGCTTGTTACAGTAATTCACACTATGTAATATTCGTGAGAATATACTTCTGAAAGGCATTTACTTTTTTTTCTTAATGGAATACTTTAATAAAAGAATCTACAAATTTAATAAAAAAAGACTCAAATACGTTTGTTTAACAGACAAGAAAAAAAAAGCTATCCAAATAGGAATTGAGAAATTTAAATAAAAAATTAAACAACTGAAAGCTCTAATACAACATAAAATTAAGTGTGGCAGTCACCTTATGAAAAGAGTGTGATATGGGATTCCCCTCTGTATGCTATGAATGTGTTTTATTGCCAATGGTTAATAAAGAAGCTGCTTTGGGCCTATAGTAGTGCAGAAGAGGGCAAAGTGAGAATTCTGAGCAGAGATAGAGGAGAAAAGAGGGTGGAGTCAGAGAGAAGCCATATAGCCATTAAAAGAGACAGATATCCTAGAACCTTGCTGGTAAACCAAGAGCCTCATGGTAAAATACAAAATAATAAAAATGGGTTAATTTAAGATGTAAGAGCTGGCTAGAAATATGCTTAAGCTATTGACCAAGCAGTATTATAATTAATATAGTTTCTGTGTGATTATTTTGGGTCTGAGAGGCTGGGAACCAATGAGCAGCTTCCATCTACAGATTCTCTATCACAAGGTCAATAGTGAACAACTGGGAAATAAAAACAATGTTGATAGTGTCCATATAACATCTTTGACAATTTTCTCCCTACAAGAGAAAAACTGTTCTCTTATAGTTAGGTATAAATGACACCTGTGCTCTATCCTCAAATCCAACTAGGAAAGATAGTGTGAGACAGAGATTTCTGGTTTCCAGTCTGATAAGCAAAGCACTTGGAAAATATCGCTCCCATCCACAATGGGATAATCAGAACACTATTATATTATATTATATTATATTATATTATATTATATTATATTCATCAGAGAATTAGTCATGAGGCAGACAGAAGAGAATCAAAGAAATTAATAAAAGCTAGTTGTGGTGGATGACTGTAAATCCCAGTACTAGTGAGGTAAAGAAAGGAGAAGCAGGAATTCAAGGGTAGCCTTGGCTACATAAAGAGTTTGAGGTCAGCCTGAGGTATATGATATGATATTTCAAAATTTTAAAATTAATAAATACTCATCTGAGGAGCAGGAGTGACCCTCTGCCAGTTGGACTGCCTTCACCCTCTGGATTCTGTTCCCCCCAAATCCACTCTTCTGCCCAACCTCCCCCACCTCAATACCCTTCCCCACAACTCCAATAGACTCCATGAGCTCAGGTACAGTCCATACCAGTCTAGAGAACAGGTGAGTGACCTGGCAGCCAAGCTGTTCCACTCCCTAGAGCTTGATCCCCAGGGCACATCCCCTGATCCTCTTCCTTGCCCAAAGCTCAGATAGCTTTACAGGAGGCCAGGCTGGTTCTAGGGACGTCCAGGTAAGACACTGCCCATTAACATTCCCTACAGCCCACCCAACAAACCCAGCTGTATCACCTCCCTGGGCTCCATATTCCTGCTTACAACTTTGGAAGAAGACTTAAGCTTCACTGGAGGCCAGGCTGGATGTAGATACCCAAGATATCACCCACCACCTGTTAACACTCCTTTTAAGTCCACTCAGCATTCCCCAACAGCACCCTCACCCCACTGGCCTCTACAGCCTAGTCCACAGCCCCATAAGCTTTACCCAAGGCCAGGTTAGTCCTAGGGACCCCGGCAACACACTGCCGACCTCCTGTTAACACTCGTTAAAGCCCTCCCACAACCCCAGTTTGCATTCCCTCTCTGGGCTTCATATTGTGGCCTACAACTATGAAGAAAGTTTCTTTTTTCTAAAAAGAAAGTTCATGGTGAAAGGTGCCTGCATAAAGAATTAGTAGAAATCTGATACTAGCTACTTAAGACCACACCTGAAAGTTTTAGAACAAAAAGAAGCAAACACACATAAGAGAAGTAAACACAAGGAAAAAAAATGAAACCGAGGGCTGAAATCAATAAAATAGAAACAGAATACAAAGACTCAATGAAACAAAGAGTTGATTCTTTGAGAAAATCAAAGAAAAAATGGAACTGAGGGCTAAAAATCAATAAAATAGAAACAGAATACAAATAATCAATTGAACAAAGAGTTGGTTCTTTGAGAAAAATCAACAAAATAGACAAGCCCTTATACAAACTCAAAGGCAGACAGAGAATATCTAAATTAGCAAAAATCAGAAATGAAAAGGGGGACGTAACAACAGACACTGAAGAAATTCGGAGATTAGGTCATACTTCAAAAACCTGAATTCAACAAATTTGGAAAATCTAATAGAAAAGAACAAATTTCTTGATAGATACTACACACCAAAATTAAATCAGGATCATATAAACAAGTTAAATGTACCTATAACCCCTAAGGAAATAGAAGCAGTCATTAAAAGTCTCCCAACCAAGAAAAGCCGAGGGTCAGATGGTTTTAGCACATAATTCTAACAAACCTTCAAAGAAGTATTCTACGATTAGAAACAGAAGGAATATTGCCAAATTCTTTTTATGAGGCCACAGTCACCCTGATACCCAACCACACAAAGCCTAAATAACAAAAATGACAGACCAATTTCCCTCATGAATACCGATGCAAAAATACTCAATAAAATACCCACAAACTGAATCTAAGAACACATATAACACTTGAAGTCCTAGCTAGAGAAATAAAACTAAAGGAGATACAAATTGGAAAGGAAGAAGTCAAAGTATCATTATTCACAGGTGATATGATCATATGACATAGGCGACCCCAAAAGTTCTATCAGGGAGCTAGTGAAGCAGCTAGATACAAGATTACCTAACAACAACAACAACAAAAATGAGTAGCACTCCTATATACAAGTGATAAATGGGCAGAGAAAGAAATCTTGGAAATAACACCCTTCACAATAGCCACAAATATTTTATCTTGGGGTAACTCTAACCAAGCAAATGAAAGAAAAGAACAAGTCTTTGAGGAAAGAAATTAGAGACAATATCAGAAGATAGAATAATCTCCCATTCTAAGGAATCGATAGGATTAGCATAGTAAAAAGGGCCATCTTACCTAAAGCAATGCACTGACTCAATGTAATCCTATCAAAATCTCATTACAATTCTTTACAGACCTGAAAGAACAATATTCAACTTCATACGGAAAAACAAAAAGTACAGGACAGCTAAAAAAAATTCTGTATAAAACAAGATCTTCCAGATACAATACAAATCATCATCCCTGATTTCAAGCTCTGCTACAGAGCTACAGTAATAAAAACTGTATAGACAGAAAAACAGACACATTGATCAATGGAATTGAATTGAAGGCTCGGATGTAAACCCACATACCTATAGACACCTGATCTTCAACAAAGAAGCCAAAATTATACAATGGAAAAAAGAAAGCATCTTCAACAAATGATGTTGGAATAACTAGATGCTGACACATAGAAGAATGCAAATAGATCCATTTCTACCATCCTGTACAAAATGCAGTCCAAGTGGACCAAACACTTCAAAATAAATCTAGTTACACTGAAGTGGAAAATGGCCTTGAATACATTGGCACAGGAGACAGCTTCCTGAATAGAACACCAAATAGCACAGACACTAAGATTGATAATTAATAAGTGGAATTTCATGAAACTGAAAAGCTTCTGTAAAGCAAAGGACACTGTCAATAGGACAAAATGGTGGCCTACAGAATGGGAAAAGATCTTCACCAACCCGACATTCAACAGAGGGCTGATTTCCAAAATATATAAAGAACTCAAGAAACTAGATATCAACAAACCAAATAATCCAATTTAAAAAATGGGGTACAGATTTAAACAGAGTTCTCAACAGAGGAATCTTAATTGAGAAATACAAAGAAATGTTCAATATTCTTAGCCATCATGAGATTCCATCTTACACCTGTCAGAATGGCTAAGATTAAAAAAACAAATGATAGCTTATGCTGAAGAGGATGTGGAGCAGGGGAACACTCCTTCATTGCTGGTTAGGTAGTGCAAATTTGCACAGCCACTTTAGAAATCAATATAGCAGTTATTTAGAAAATTGGGAATCAATTTACCTCAGGATCCTGCACATATACTCAAAGGATGCTCCATCAACCACAAGAACATTTGCTCACCTATGCCCATAGCAGCATTATTCACAATAGCCAGAACCTGGAAACCACCTAGATGTCCCTCAACTGAAGAATGGATGAAAAAATGTGATACATTTACACAATGGACTACTACTACTGTTAAAAACAAGGGTACCAGGAAACTTAAAGGCAAATGGATGGAACTAGAAAAAAAAAATCGTCCCGAGTGAAGTAACCCAGATCCAGAAAGACAAACATGTATACTCACTTATAACTGGATTATCAGCTGTAAAGAATAACCATGTTACAATCCACAAAACCAAGGAACTAAATAACAAGTAGAGTCCAAAGGGAAACACATGGATCTTCCCGGGAAGGGGAGAAAGAGATCTTGTGAGTGGACTGAGGATCTGTGAAGATGGGAACATGAAGGTTCAGGTTGGGAGTAGATGGAAGGGGAGAGTACTGTAAGAGATGACTGGGAAGGGTGTACATTTTGAGGTTAGATCGAAATCTGGTGCAATGAAAATGCTCAGGAATCTACAAAGGTGATCCCAGCTAAGAGTCCTGGCAACAGTGGACACATAGCATGAAGTGGCCATCTCCTGTGACCAGATTGGTGACTATCCCAATTGTCAGAGAGCCTTCATCTAGTAACTGATACAAACAGATGCAGAGACCCACAGTCAAACAGGTGGAGCTTGGGGAATCCTGAGGAAGAGAGGGAGGAAGGATTGTAGGAGCCAGAGGGCTCAGGACATTGTAACAAAACTCACAAAAACAACTAACCTGAGCTCATAGGTGCTCACAGGATCTGAACCGACAACCAGAAGTCTGCATGGGACTGACCTAGGCACTCTGCATATATATTATAGGTGTATAGATTGGTCTTCTTATGGAACTCCTAGTAGTGGGAGTAGGGGCTGTCTCTGACTATTTTGCCGGCTTTTGAGACCCTATTCCTCTTACTGCGCTGCCTTGTCTAGCCTTAATACATGGGGAAGTGTTTATTCTTACTATAACTTGATATGCCATGTGTGGTTGATATCCATGGGAAGCCTGCCCTCTCTGAAAAGAAGCAGAGGAGGAGTGGAATAGGGGGTGGGAGGTGGAGGAGAAATAAAGGAGGGGTTGGGAGGAGAGGAGCAAAAGAAAACTGTGGTTGGGATATAAAAGAATAAATTTAATTTACAAATAATATTATGAAAAAACAATAAACACATTTACCCGGAGCAGAGTAAGGAACATAGTAAGTTCATAGTTGGAGTCATTCCTGGCAGGGTTAGCAAATTAGAATTGAATTTATGGCAGTTAACATTTATGAACCTAAAGAGTAGAAAAACCCTGGGGGTACAACACTTTTAACCTCCAGGATCCTTACCATATTTCAGGGTAAAGCTAATACAAAATCCAGTGCTACTTCTGTCAAGGGGAGGGGATAAGAGTAATTTGAAGTATTCTCAAGTTCAAAAAACTCCCATCCTCCTTGATGGATGCCTATTCTCAAAGAAGCTAATGTTACAAAACATTAATTTACCACCTGTAGCCCCCTCTTGATTTCCTCTCACCCAAAGAATATTGGTGGTAAGTTGACTAAGAAGCACTTATGAAGGTCACAGTCAAGGGTCATGTAAAAAAAAAAAAAAAGATACCTAGAGACAAGATCACATATAACCCAGCATAAAAACAACCAACTAAAACCAATACAAAGTCATCATGGACTAATAAAGTAGCTCATTGGTACAGTTAGCACTTGTTTAGTATGTACCGGCCCCAACATGGTGATGTGCAGGAAACAAATCAAATTAGCTATTGATTATTTTGACCATTATTCTACTAGGATAGTTATCTATGCAAAATAACTTTGAGCCACAGGAAATATTTCTAGTGGACTGAGTCTCAAAGCTCTTACACTTGAAATGACCCAAGTGAAAATAGGTTGGGGAAAAAAAAAAAACAGACACATCTTAAATTGAGTGAGAAAAATATTCCAGACACAGTAAAATAAAAGGACTAGATTTACTGATCTGTTGTTAAGAATTGGAAAGTCAATATAAACTACTGCATCAACAGTTTCACATACTGGAGAAATGGCATTCTGATTACACTAAGTGGGAGAAACAACATAAACCCTGAAGTTGACCAGACTTAATAAGATCTGATCAAAGCTGGGTGGTGATAGTGCATGCCTTTAATACCAGCACTTGAGAGGTAGAGGCAGGGGGATCTCTTGAGTTCGAGGCCAGTCTTGTCTACAGTTCTAGGGCAGCCAGGGCTACGCAGAGAAACCCCAATAAAACAAAACAAAACAAAACACTCCTGATCAAATGGTTTTATTTTCTTTGTGGTGGTTTTCAAATGCATTAAGAATCTTATTTAAGTTAGGTCTATTAGGAAAACGAGTATAAATGCTTACTTTATGTTTATAAATATTATTCAATAGAATGAGTGAAAAATACCTGTTTTTTCTTACGCTGGTGTTTTTCATCAGTATCTGGCGGATTCCCTGAAATACTTAACCTATTGCTTCCAGTGGTTCTTCTATTTCCTTCTGTCATTATTTCACCTACGAATAAAAACATTAACATTAGCTTGGTGGTGGTGGCACATGCGTTTAATCCCAGCACTTGAGACGCAGAAGCAGGCGGATCTCTGTGAGTTTGAGGCCAGCCTGGTCTACAAGAGCTAGTTCCAGGACAGGCACCAAAGCTACACAGAGAAACCCTGTCTTGAAAAAACAAACAAACAAAAACTATGAACATTAAATACTGCTTTACATTAGAAGAAATGGTGGACTTTCCAAAGATTACCATGAAATTCCTGTTTACTTTAGCTACTCCAAATGTTTAATTATTTTTAAATTAAATATTAAATTTTTTAATTAAATATTAAATTATTTTTAAATTCTTTTAATTCTTTTTCCTTCAAATCTGGAAGGAACATTAAGTCTAGGACTACATTTGACTACCAGAAGTGTTCTCACCTCCAGAAACATATTCCATCACTTGTATAAAAAAGGAATACTTTTGGTATAGGATCACTGAAATCTTTTTATGATATTTAATAACAGAATATTCTTCTCAGATATACATCAACAATAATCACCAAGACAGACCAACAGTAGGATGTACAATTAAAAAAAATCCTTTAAGGGACTGGTAAGACAATTCAGGCGGTAAGTTCTTAGGATACAGTTTGGTTACCCAAGTACTATCCTGGTGGAAGGAGAGAACCAACTTCTGAAAGTTGTCCTCTGACACCTGGCACATGGGAGGCAACAGTAAGAGGACAATTGCTGCAAGTTCATGGCCAGCTTAGGATACAGGTACTTTCTGTCTACTACAAACTATTCTCAGACCACAACAGAATTATACAGGAAGTCAACAATAGAAAGATACTTGGAACAACTTTCAATTATTTGAAGATTAAATAAGCAAGTTCAAAGTGAAATATCACTTTAATTAAATGGAAATCCAAAACCAAAGCAGTAACTAAGGAGGGATTTCTAGCACTGAGTGCAAGTCCTAGGAAATCTGGTCAGGTAAGAGAGAAAACTAACTCATATACAAAGATGGAATAAGTCATGTTAATGTTAGACTTCAACACTGTAGCAAGTCAAAATCAATCTGTTTGCAAAGCTGTGAGCAAAAAATACTTCTAAAGTACACTTAGTCAAAAAGTTTGAAAGAAACACTAAGGACAGCAGATAGTCTTCACAGCAGAAGAATTTAGAAATCATAGACTTAAAAAAATACAGACAAATAGGAAATAAAATGAAGATACAAAAAAAGAACTCCAATTTCAGGATTCATTATAATAAATGTAAATCAATAAGGAAGAATTTCAAAGGGATTGTATTAAGAAAAGA